>NW_026914191.1:600000-910472 GCF_034315485.1 Pezoporus occidentalis
CAGGTGACAAGGAACCTTGTAATAAAAACTGGCATATATTTCCAACACAGCATCCTAACTTACAGCAAAAGAAGCATCCGATTGTGAAAAATCTGCAAAGGCAGATTAAAGGGGTAGAGTGGTGGCACTGCAAGTTCTTGCATTCCAGGTGTAATGATTGTTTTACTGTAAACCAGCAAATGTATGGAGTCAAAGCAGTATTCACATACAAAGTCTTATTTTTTCACTGTGCATTTAACACCATCAGATCCCAGACTTGAAAGTGTTACTGTAGTGCCTAATTAGCATGCCCAGGCTGAATATTTCCAGCACCTGCCGTGACAGAAGAGGTTTCATGCAGTGCTTCCCTTCTTACTTTTCACTTCTCACCCTTAGCTGATGCTGCTGAGTAAAACCCCTGTAGCACAGTCTCCCTGGAAGACTGTTAAGGTGCATCAGAAGACAACAGTCATGCAGAACTGGAAGTAAGTTTTAAATAAAAGCAGACCTACGTACTGTCTTACAATAAGATAGTAAAGAAAGTATAATAGTCTGAGATATTGCTAATTCCTAAGAACCACTAATACTTACTAGCTCTTTGTAGCAAAGTCTCAGTAGCTCTCACAGTACTCTCTCTCACAAGCAATATCACCATCATTTCTTTATTCTCCTGGTTTGCTGCCTTCAAGTTTTGACCAGACTAATCCCTAAACCTCCCTCTGCTTTAAACAGTTGTACAGCTTCCTCTCACTCCCCTGATATCCACACTGGTTGCAGTTGCTACTTTGTATTAATTATATCATTTGTATATAGCTCAAGTTCATGTATGGGATGTAATTCACTGAAGAGCTGTCGTGATGTTGGTTGTGGCTGGGCTATTCCCTTTTGCTTCCTCAGAAGGGCAATAATCTTATGTTCTGTTCTCGGTTGCCGTGTATGGGATAAAGCCAATTACATCTGAGCAAAGCCAGTGCTTTTCCTTCACTTTAATTTCTGCACTGCATCAGTGCCACTCCCAGTTTCTTTGTGTATGTGTCCACCTTTGTTCATTGCCAGAAAGCACTGCTTGGGTTTCTGCTGAGGCCATTTAGCATCATCCTGCCTTTTCCAGGAAAAATACAGCCTGAGCTGAAAGCACTTGGTAGGTCCCACCTGATCACACCTGCTTCTGAAACTGGTCCCAAGGCATCAGGGGGATGTGTTTTTTGTCACATTAAAATCATACATGTCAAGTTGGAGTGAACTTTTTGTATGTTTTCTATGAGGTGTATGCTGTCCTTGCATGGAAGCAGTGTGGGAATTGAAGAATTTTCTCCTCACAGCAGTTCAGTGACACAGGCTGGGCTAGAAATCAGGATTTAAGTTACAAATATTCCTTTATGTAATGCTGTGCACCTGACGTGAAAGTATGAAGTCCATCTAATATGAGTCAGCCTCTGCATGAGCTGTCAATACAAGGAAATGCAGGACAGCGATGGCACAATGTTTCAGTTTGCAGGAAGAGATGCTGTGTCCAGTTTTGAGCACACTCAATGTAGGAAAGACAGTGATGAGCTGGAGCAAATACAGCAGAGGTGTTCAGGGTCTGGAGCACTTGCTCTGAGAGGGGAGGCCGAAGGAGTTGGACCTCTGTAGCCTGGAGAAGGGGAGGCTTAGTTGCAACCTTCCTATATCTACGCAGAGGTCATGAAGAAGTTGAAAGCAGGCTTTTCATAGCAGTGCCTAGCAGGAGGATGAGAACCCATAGGTCTAAGATAAAGCAAGATGGGTTGGATACAAAGAGAAAGCTTTTCACCTTGAGGACAGTCAAGCATTGGAGAAGGTTTCCCAGAGCAATTGTTCAGTCTTCTCCCTTGGATTTTTTCAAGACCTGATGGATAAAGCCCTGGGAAGCCTCATTTGATCTCAGAGGTGGCCCACCTTTGAGTTGTAGGTGGCAGGGCATTGCACTAGATGACATTTCAAGCTCTCTTCCCACCTGAATTACTTGTGATCATATGGTTCTTGTGTAGCCTTTCTGATACGGACTTGAATGTCTGCATCCTCTGAAACTGGGGATATTTCTGCTGGTCAGCAGTTGAGGTAAAGAGCTGACTGTGAACAGAACCTACTTCAGGTTATCAAAGGTCTTGGAGAGTCATGGAAAGAAAGATTCTTAGAGATTTTATTCAGGCTCTGGAGCTTGAATTTTTGATTTACTGAGCCAAGTAGATGATATTAGCTAAGAATACAGTATGCAGTCCGAATAAGTAAATCACACGTCCGCAGGAATCGTCAAAACTGTACATGCTACTCCATCTGGTGGGGGAATCAATAACTTCCAGTGTTTAAAAGGTGGAGACGTCCTTCAATTACAAAGGCAGGATTTTCCCAATCTGTTTGACTATCTGTAAGCAAGTGTCCTTTCTTTTGCAATACTGACACTACACAGGACAGATGGGAAATCTTGTTTGGTGAATTTTGGTTTTCAAAAACTTCTACAGGTATAAATATTATTTTTTGTCCTGTTCGCTTTCTTTCAAGATGAGTAACCCAAATCAATGTGGTTGATGGGTTGCAAACAAAAGACACAGTCCTGAAGAATTGGGCCTCCTCTTTTCTACTGTTGTAGGCTCAGGACATGAGAATGTTTGCTAAAATACCCTGAGCGGGTCTCTGAAGTTAGTCTTTATGGTGCAGGATTGCATTCTGTCTGTTCGTGGAGGGGTAGCTCAGTAGGTCCTGATTAGTACCTCTCTACACAGCATCAGCAGCTCGAAATTTCTTCACCAAATTCTGCAATGACCCTGCATAGAGGTAAATGAAAATGCCAGCATTGGCAGTGCCTGGAAATAACATGAAGCATTAAAATCTCATACATTTTTGGAAGGTTATAGGAGTAAAGGTCATGTTGCCTCTTTCATGAGCTGTGAGATTCCATGCCTGGTAGTAATTTATTTCTTGAAATAGAGAACCTCATAAGAAAAACACATAACCTCATAAGAAGGAGTAAAGGCTAAGCAAAGATTTATATGGATTTCATAGGTGTCTTTTTATTAGCATTATGTAATCAGTGACAACTTTATTTCGAAGTAACACACATTGAAATGTAGAGAGAGGTCAGAGATGGTGAGTCTCAGTCTAAATCTGCATTTGTGTTTGGATATACAGGCAGAGGCTGAGGATTATGTTGATTATCATGGAGACTCACGCTGTTTATTCCTCTGTTTTGAGCTACAAAAGGAGCAGCGAGCACCTTTCAGGAGTGTGATTGCTTCATTTTGGTGAGAAGTAAGCTTTTATTTGGACCAAAGAGGGTGTTGCAGTGTTTCACAGCCATGAAATCTCAGTTTTGCTCTCCTTTTGCAGTGAATAAGAATGTCTGTTTGTTTACTGTATGATGGCAAATTTGTAATTCAGACATTTGTTGTAGAGACTGACTGATGAGCAATGTGATCTCATCTCTTCTAATTTAGTTTGAATTGAATATCTGATCTCGAAGAGAAAGGGTTTGCTTCACAGTCCCTAGCACTTGCCAGAGGTCCACTTGATCTGAAGACATAAATCCTTGAAATGCTTTTTCAAACTGAGAATTTGACTAGAGACTTTACTGCTGTAGGCTTTCAGATCTCTTTCATAAGGCCAGTTGAAGGAAAATCTGTAGCCTTGTGCCCAGTAGATGTGGTGTTACCATTAATTATAAGAGGCCACAGACTGTCTGAAGCTAAGAGCTGAGGCCTCTGGACTTTTTGGGGTTTGTATGGGCTTGTCTTGGCCTGCCTGCAGATTTCTTTTAGCTTGTTCGCCTGTAATAGTGATTGCCTAATGACCAGGTAACTATTATTTTGTTTTAGCTTTTGATCAGCTTTGAACAACTTGAATACTGATAGCTCACAGTTCCCTTCCCCTGCACTGGAGCTATCATGGTTAAGACTCATAGAAGCAGTAGAAAGGAAAGCATACCACCAAAAAAATGGGTAGATATTAAAATGTGTGTGTACAGATTTAACTGAATATAATTTGAACTGTGACTTGTTAGCATCATTGTAACTGGATGGGTAATTCTTTCATTAGATTGTTTAGACTCGAGCTAGACTCATGGTAAGTTTGTGATTTCGCATATATGGTGTGTTCCTGTTGCCGTTAACATTTCAAGTGTTTCAGGCTTGAATTCAAGCAGTCTATGATGTAACCTGAATGATTTAGTAGCAAAGATTAGGAAGCAATCATGAAGGGTTGTATATCCCTGACTGATACAGCAAAAGTGTCTTGGGATGACCTGTCATGAAGGGGTGCTGGAGCACATGAACCTGTTTCCAGAGGTTTTTCTCAGAGGAGAGTAAAGGGGAAAGCTCTGGTCAAGGAAGGTGTGTGATTATGTCATGAGTTGCTCTCATCTTAGAGAAGCAAGATGTATGACATTTTTGAGTCTTTAGGTAAAGACTTGCACATTTGGCCTTCAAGCACTTTACCCAAGTATAGTGAATATGTGGTTTATTTTATGAGATATTATTTTGGGATGATTCAAGCAGTTAATCATCCTCTGATACCAAGATCTGCTGTCTTTAGAGAAAACTTTTAAATGCTTCTGAAGTCTGAGGAAGCAGGAGGAAACCTACCATGTTTGAAGTTTATTTACTTTGTCTAGCAGTAAATACAGTGATTTGGGCAGAATAATCATTACATTTCAGCAGATGTCCAAAGAGAGCAGGTCTGTGAAGGAGGAGGGTCTGTTACGGTGTTCAAAGAAGAACATCAATGACAGAGGAAAGGGAGCAGCTACTGTGTCATTTTAAAAGACTGGAGAACAAACCACACCAATATTAAAAGGAAATAATGCAAACCATAGGCTGTTTCCTGTGAGGCCAAAATGCAGTCTCTACAATTCAAATTGTTCTTCATATTTGTGAAGGACAGATTTAGACCCACGAGGGAAAGAAAAGCTGTGAAGAAGAGAAGGAGGGCTAACAGCTTACTTCTTGGCTGTTAACATTGAATAATTAAACACTAACAGCCAAAAGGAAAGCTGTTGTTTTCCTAGTCCAAATACCCAGCCAGGAATAAAACATTAAGCAGCTATACAAATGATGTCTTTCATTTTCTTTTCATAAAACAAACCACTAAGTTAAACAACATATACTTTGGATACATAGAATATAAGTACATTTCATATAGCCAGAAGCATAATTTCTGGAATTTGTGCTTTGCACATCACAGGTAAACCGAACATTACTTACTGTGCTGAGCTTTTCCTTTAAAATTCATTACGCGTCTGTGGAAATTAAGGCTAGTATCACTTAAAGCCATTACTACTCTATGGTAAAGAACCCCTAGAGGGCTTGTGTGTCCAAAATCTTACCCGTTTGGGTTTTTTTTTCCAGCTATAATATTTGGTCCAAAAATGTTATTTACTAACCCCATCCTGCTTCTGGAATGTGAGTCATTAGTCTGTGCTTTTACTGAAGGAGAGTCTTAAGATGTTGTGGCTTTAGCCTCTGGCCCCTGCTCCTTTTTGTAGTCTTTTCACAAAGGCTGAACTTTTGAGAAGTTCTCAAACCTTAAGCTTACCAGGGAGGAGAATAAAACAAATTGTTTTGCTGGTATTTTTTGCTGTGTGTAAAGCAAGGATTGTAAAAGTTAGAGTGGAACAGACACCACATTCATGGTTTCAGACTACAACCCATTCCCATTCACACGTTTTACACTGTAAGAAAACTCAGAGGAGAAGAGGGGGAGGGGAAGCTAGGAGAAAAACAAGACATATGAAATGAAGGAGAGATGGTGTTTAGAATCCAGTATGTCTGACAGAAGTAAAAGCCCCCAGAGCCAGAAAATTGTCATCAGGTAGCGGTGATGTCAGTCTAGAGCTCCTTCCAGCTTTGGATCACAAGGCCCATCAGCAGAGCTCCCCGTACACAGCACCCCTTCACAGTCACTCATCAATCAAACAACTCTGAAAATAAAGAGCACATGTCATCAAATTTGTGGAATTCTTCCCTTCCTGTTTATGCAAGAACTGCCAGATCACTTATGTTGCTGCTCCAGCTTTCTGTCCTCGGAGAGGCGGGTGATTTTTCTTTTCCTAGTATTAGAGTAGTAAGTCCTTTCAATTCTGGTGTGAAACTTAAATGTTGTTGTTACAAGACAATTTCACACTGCACAGGACACTGGGGACCTTTGCAGGAATGCAAAGGTTATATCTTTGAAAGGCTGTTTATTCATCTCCATAAAGCTCCCTTGCCACTTTTTATGAGGAGCGATAGAGTAACAGATCCAAAATACACTGTTTGCCTATGCAAAAGCCTTCATACTTGTTTATATTGGTTGGATTCAAGTGCTGGAACTGGCAGGTTGCTCCGAAGAGGGTATAGGAGCAAAGTATGGAGGCACATACAATGTATGGAGTAGGGACTCAAAGGCTGTATCTCAGTTGCTAACTAAAATGGGCCAGGGACTTCTCTGAGATCCTGGGTCCAACAGGCATGGTTGAGGTCATGTTTGTACAGATCAACTCCCTTAAGCTGTCCTGCCCATCAGAAAGGCTAGGTGCATCTGGTGTGGCTGTTGACCTGCATTAGCTCTTGAAGCATTGCTGGGATCAGCAGTGTCATTCTGCCTGGGCCAAAGCTGTGCTAGGACACGTGCTGATGCTTTCATGGTGAGGCTGGTTGCTTGTCAGTGCTCAGTTTGCTTGGGTAGGTGTAGTCAGAGGTTCCCATATTACGCTGGAATATCAGGTACAGGACAAAATAATCCTTTTTCAGTGAACTGTCATCTGTATGTACTTCACTCCTACTCTGCCTACATCTTCAGAAGTGTCATAAGAAGTAGAGATCACTCTGTCTAGTAACCAGCACTCCTTTCTCTAATAAAGCTGTATACATAAGAAAAAGGTTGACATTTATATTAAAAGCATTAAAAAAATAGCGGTACTTCTGCTGGCAGTTTTCCCAGCACACCATATGTCGACCTTCACTGGTCAATGTAAAAACCGCAATCAACTGTTTTGGGATTAGTGTTTCACATCAGATGTATCACCCCACGCTTTGCTTTCTCACTGATGCCACCCTTTCCAGGTGACTTCAGACTCCCTCTGTGTGACCTTTTGCTTGATGCTGCTTCTAATGTGTGTTCCCACAGGAACCATCTCAGGATCACAAAACATAGCCTGCATGTTCCCCAAAGCCAGGATTTCATTCATCCTCATGCATGTCTGGGCTTGGATCTAGTTTCTCCAGTGTTGCTAGTCCAACCTTAGAATACAATTTGCAAAGCTTTTTTTTTGTTGGCTTCCAGGTTTCTTTCTTTGATTATCAGAGGAATATCCAGTTTCTCTTCCATACCTGTCCATGTTTTCATTCTCTTTTACCCACAAGACAAATTTCTGAGGGTTCTCCACCCTCCTGGCTCATGAGGACAACCTGATGCCTGTTCTTTGCTGGTCTTTGCGCCATATGCTGAAGATGAAAGCTTTGTATATTTTAATGTTCTCCCATAGCATTAATTCTTTATATCGAATATGAATTATTGGCAGATTAACAGCAATCTGGAAAAGCAGATGGTGCTTTCCAGACCTCCCTCCTCCTTCCCTGTCATGGTTGAAAGGAAACTAACATTAATGCAGCCCCAACCTTCAGTGAGAGCACAAGCCTACTCAGTGTGTCAGGCTGCCAGTTCTTTACGTCCAACTGTATCTTATCTGTGTGCTTCCTATTTCTTCTGGATATAGAAAGAAATCTCCAATACATACCAGTATTTTTATTCTGTAGTTACAAATGCAAATATAAAACCACCATATAATTACATCCATGTATAATCACATAAATATATATCAGTGGCTCTGCATTTGTACTACTAAATAAATGGATGTGTGGTCACAGAAATGCATATGTATATATACGTGCATGCATAATACATCAGGTATTTGTGTGTACTTCGTAAATCCATTGGGCATCAATATTGACATGTTTCTCTGTGGAAACTGAAATTTAGTCTGATTGAAAGTGGATAGCATGGCTTTGGATGACAAATGTCCACCAACTCCTGATTAATCACAGACATCTTCCCTGCCTAGAAACAGACCTGCATATCACTCTCTCTGCACAGTTGCACTTATGCCCTGCCTTTATGCTTACATTGTGTTTGGCGCCTTTTCAGTCTTTCTCTGCCGGACAACTTCCTTCAAAGATTTCATGTCAGGAAAACTCATCATACTGGTTGTACGTGTGCCTTTTCCCTGTACCTGCAGAATTATTTGTCACTGATTATACTCTTAACAATGGATAAGAACTAGTTTGGATGTGCACTGATACACCTCAAGATCTTTCTTCAAGCTGCTGCCAGGAAAACATTCATCAACAATTCTTTTGTTTCATAAGATAAGTTTAGTATGAAATTGAGTATGAAAGATTAGGATGAAATTCACTGAAAACAGCAGAAATTGGTAGCAGATAATATATGCACATGCATATACACATTGACACACAGAGGTTTCAGTCTGAGATGTACAGCCTCTTTGTGGCAGACACTTTCCCTTTGTTTTTGGTAGTCTATTTCTTGCTGTCTTTCCTTCCAGCCTACAATTAATAAAGTCAGTCACAGGGGCACGGAAATTATTTATGCTTTATTCTTCATTCGTTGGTATACTGGTAGCCTGTGTGCTGTTCCTTACTGTGTTACTTGTAAGAAGAGTTTTAATGGAAACCTTTTCAAGACAGAAAGGATCCCACAGCACTGGGGAGTTAAGGAGGCCCGAGGTGCCCTCCTAAATTCTGCACTTCTGCGCTACTTATCGTATTTAATTTTTCAAGAATAGTGTTCAGTTGCTTGGTCACAGCTTCCCTACATCTGATGGCAAGAGGCACTTCACCTAAAAAATCCACTGCACAGGCTGGAAGGGCTGACTCTCACTTGTCTGTATGGACAGGCGAGGGTCGAAACGGTAGGTGACAAGGTGCATGGGAAGCTGCAGATCCAGTGCTGCATGTGGGCGGACCAGCGCATGGGTAGCTCGAGTTAGCTCGGGAGATGACAGTCATGGTCGGACACTTCCTGATTGCCCAAGCAGCCTTTTTATCCAACCAGATTTGGATATCCCACATGCCCATGGTCATCGTGCGTGTAGTAAGCGTGCTTAAAGCCCTTCCCAAATCTTCGCTTGCGAAGCCAAGCCATCAGTCAATCAAACCTTGCCAGTGAATATAGCATCCATGAGTATGGAGTCTTTGATGGTAAGCACTGCAGGGAGAGAACGTTGGCTGGGATGTGGTGGAATTTGTGAGGTTTTCTTGTGTTTTATTTTGGCTTTGTTTCTCTGTTTTGTTTGTG
This sequence comes from Pezoporus occidentalis, assembly GCF_034315485.1. Lineage (NCBI taxonomy): Eukaryota > Metazoa > Chordata > Aves > Psittaciformes > Psittacidae > Pezoporus > Pezoporus occidentalis. The sequence continues at coordinate 609,286 of NW_026914191.1, forward strand.
TTTTGGATGTTTGGGAAGTAAATGTACTTCAGGCAAATCTTGAAGGATAACTGGTTTTCCGTTCCCCCATCCCTGTGCAAGTGCTGTGTCATTTAGGATCAAGCAGATTAATGAAATAATTAATCTTAAAAGATAATTCAGGGCCCCATGGTGGAAAGCAAAATTCATTTATTACTACTGGCTTCTGGTGTTATTTCAGACTGTTACATGCTCATCATGTAAACAACCTCTTGCACTTACTCAGCTATATACTTAAACTCCAAAAAGAGTAGCATATGGGGTGAAAACCAGATGCCCCTGCCCACATAAAAACTCTATATGTTTTTTTGAATGTACTCAGGAAAGAGTCACGATCTTCTTCCCACTCTCAGAGGAGTCAGCTGAATGCAGCCGAGCCCCTGTTTAGCTCTCTGTGACTACTGATGTTGCCTAGACTCTCCTTGGTGGGAAAATGGGGCGTCCTGCCTTGTCTCATAGGATGTTCCATCATGCTCCTCTGAACTTTCCGTACTTCATGTGTTAATTCTCCGTACTAACATAATCTTCCTTTTTCCTTCAAAGGCTGGCTGGGTTTTTCTACAGAAACTTTCTACTTCATTCATCTCCAGTATCTAGCTCTGTATCTCATTCTTTGCATCTGCGGAGCAGTTAACATCATCAGGGACCTTCTTCCCAATAGCACCCTGTATGCAGTTTTGGCCTCTGCACTCAGAGGCCAAGTTTGCATCCTATCCAAAGACTGCCTTTAATTCCTCATCTTGTTAAATCAGTACTTCAGATGAGAACCCCTCACAAAGCCTCTAATAAATCACAACTTTCATTTCTGTCACATCTTTATTTCTGACCACTTTCTGTTCAGAGGTCGCTATTTATGTCAGCCATTAATTTTGTATAGACTCCCTCCAGCTGCCTTGCTTCTGCAGTTTGCTGGCATGTGCAATTGCAACAGAATATGCTGCTCTGAACACCAACACAGGTCCCCTTCCTTGTGGCATAAAATCTTTGGCGTGCCTCGCAATGAGATGGTTGGGTTTGTCTGTTTTGTGAAGCAGAGGTCTGCTCCCATGCTCTGCTAGTGACCCGCCATGCGGGGGCAGAACAGCTCCACCTAGGAGCATGAAATGAGTGCTCCCAAAGAGAGCTGGTGGCTCTGCAGCTCATCTCTCCGCAGGAGCAGATGTTCCACTGAGGAAACCTGCAGTATAAACTGAGTTCCGCAGAAGCCCTTTGGGTTCAGGAAGGTCTCATCAGTCTTGTGTTGTCCTGATGCGCACTTGCAATAGTGATTTGGCTGCTTTTACTATAGCCCCAAGACATAGGAAGCCCACAATCATGAGAAATTTCATACCTTCTGCTGCACCTGGATTGTCAAACAAACCAAATTCACCTCAGAATATTTAGTGAAGATCAAAATGAACCAACAGTACACATGACTACGGTGTGCTGGAAGCATCATTCTGTAGCCTGAGTCAGGTGTGATACCAGTGGGAACTGGATACATAGAGGAGCTGCATGACATGCAGAAGTCTCCAGTGTATGAACCTCTGACTCTCGTGTGTATTTATCTGACTCTCCTATCCATTTATAAGCTATGCAGAGGCATGGCTTTCTGATAGGACCTATATTATTTTAATAGTCTACTTATTTCAAGAATTCTGGGCATGGACAGTAGGTCTGTAAAGGCATTGGGCTATTTTTAGTGATGCTATTCTGAAAGCCTGCAGAAATTGAAATACTGTTTTAAAAAGTCTCTACAGCTCTAAGTCATATGAGTCACTAAGGGGTTTCTATCTTCCTTTTTAGGTTTTAAGAGTTTATTTCTCTAGTAGGTTTTACTTTGCTCTCCCAGAAAAACTGATGGATTTGTTCTTTCAATCAGGGTAAAAGGTGTTATTGAAGGCCCTTTGATACGTTTTTCTCATGTACATCAGATGATGGAGGTAATGAATGGTCACATACTGTCCATCCATTACGTGCACATGTTGGCACTATGACTAACATTTGACTTCAAAATGCTGTTTAATACTGCGCTTGAACTGTCATCTGTCCTGTTGGCAAAGAGACATGTCATTAAAAGCCTGAATTCAAGCAAAGAGTCTTTGTATTTCCATCTTTTATTAAAAGTGAACATATATGCAAAAAGGCTTAACTGGAGGAGGAGGCCAGTACTCCTGCTCTCCCCTGCACTTCCACCTACAAAGGAGCTTCCCTTCTGAACTGAGTGACAGTATATTTCTGGTAATACCTGAATTTCTGTCCTCCATATCCTGGTATGGAAAAACTTCCCACTGAAATCAGTGAAAAATGCTAAAAAATCCCTTTTCATCAAGAGCAGCAAGAAATAATGCAAAGCTTTTAAAAAAAATCTGAGTTAAATCCAATTCCTTAAATCCCTGATGGAAGAAATCTTATTACCTTCAACACTATTATATACAGGACAAAGCCTGTGAGCTTTGCTGAGTGATTGAAAAAGGCAAATTAATGGCAGCACTTGAAATTACCTGTAATTATCAGTGACACCAGGTCAGCATCATTGCACTGACAGTCTCACAGAGTGGTGACTCTGACTGGTTTGGAATTTATACAAAACTGAAAAACAAAACCTGACCCCCACAATTGGTGTTAAGGTATCTCTGGAGCATTTAAGCATCTGAATTCACAATCTAGTGTGTAGCTGCATTCATCTTTTGAAGAGCAGTTAAATTCTGAAGCAAAGAGTCCCAAGTGTTTTCCTGGTCAAAATCACCTCTCCCATTCATATTTACTCAGGCCTCTCCCTTTGCTGTCACCATCACACAATGTCTCTGAAGCAACTATAACAACTGCTTATATGGAAAAGTAATAATAGGAAGGCGTTTAATGAATTTTAAGCTGACTATAATGTAATTTAGCAGCTGGAAACACGGAGAGGAGCCAGCACAGTGTGACCTGTCAGCTCTCTATGGATTGTCAGTGGTCAATGTAGCACATACTTCAGCACTGTTCTCCAGGGTATGCTGGCAATGTTTCTTTTCTCCAGCTACATTCCCGATTTCAATTAAATCAGAGTCTGAAGTACTCTTTCTGATATAGTTAATACATTCCAATAAATGCTCTTGGCTTTGTTTCTCCCCAGACGCTATCCTTCCTCACACTTCTTTGCTCAGTGAGTGGAGCAGACATCACCTGAAAAGCAAAGATGTTATTTTTAGAGAGACTAGAGCTGAAGTTTTGTCTTCAGAAAGCAGAGAAGGAAGAAAAAAGGTCCTTTGGTTACATAACAATAATTCCTTCATTCCTGGGAACCTCTCAAAATCTTTCTTTTGTTCCTCCGATGTTAGTGGTTCAATACTAGGCCTGCAATATTCTTGCCTTTTTCACTCTATCTGTAACTATAAAGGAATTTCCAGCATAAAGCTACTCGTCAAATTATGCAGCTGAAGTTTTTAGTTTGCTGGGAACAAGCATACCTTAAAGTTCTTTTCTCTTTATTTTCCACTAAGTATATGAGCCAAATTGTTAACACATTGACCCAATGCCTTTGGGGCATTATAAAGTTTTTTATGACAGCCTACAATTAGTGCGGTATAGTTTCTTTTGAAGGAGGCTTGCAACAGGTGTCTTAGCTTTCTGCTTCTTGCTTCCATCCCCTCCAGTTCAATGCAGTTTAACACCATTTATTAAGAATATCCTTGTTTCTAGTTCACATGCATGTGTGTTAGGACATGTGAGGAAACTGGTTGTATAATGTGAGGAAACTGGTTGTATACTAAGCTGGGCAAAGGACTGCATTTGCCCTCATTTTTGCAAAACTTCATTTTGATGCAAATTGATTTTTGCAGTTTTCAGTTGCTTTGACCTTTAAAAACAACACAAAACCAACCAACCATAAAAACCCTCCGTCACACTATTGTGGTGAGCTCCACAAGTAGCGCTTTGTGGTGGTCCTGCTACTGAGATCCAGAACAGCAAATAGAGTTGTGCTGGTCGTATCTGAGCCATTCAGCTGCTTTGAGCTTTTCAGAAACCATCCCAAGAAGATAGTGGCCCTGTGACAGTTTCCTTTGCTTGCTATGGAAGAGTTGTGTAGATCAGGTTCATTTGGCTGGATACCAATATAACCCCTCATATCTGTGTCATTCTCAGTTTTCCCGTTTGGATTGATGACCAACCTGTGGTAACCTATGGCTGCTGTACCACAATAACCAGTATGCCCATGGCCATGCACAGCAGATAGCTGTAGTTCTAGGGACCTGACTGCTGATGATTACCATATCTCCAAAGGTGTTAAAGCAATTGCATATTGTACTAGCTGTACAACTAACATTTGAGGTAGGGTGAGGATGCCTGTACCTCCTGGCCTTCATGTGTTGTATGAATCACAAGTGCTGGGCGCTGTTCTGATCACAGCTGTGCAGTTGGGCTACTCACAGCCATATGGCAAAGGTTGCTGAGGGCTTCTTTCACTGTAAACCAAGCTCAGTGCTGCTACCTCTAAAGTGAGATGCTGGTGCAGCACCCATGCTGTGGGAGAGGAGACAATAGAAAAAGAAGCTAGCTCAGAGAGAAAGGGGAGAGCCAGGGGAATGCACCTTATTGCTGCTGTTAAATGGGATGAGTGAGTGTAAAGATCTTAGTTGAAAGCCTCTGTCTCCATTCCTTCACTGGTGTCAGCAGCTGCATTGACATGGCTCTCTGCATCTTTGGTGTATTCAGAGCAGAGGTGCCCCAGTTCCCAAATACGGGATACGTAAAGGCCATTGTGTACTGACCTTTCACTTCTGTCACTTCACTGCACTTTGCTGGGTAGACTGTAAAGTCTTAGCCTGCAGATAAACAGCATTTAAGTTGGGACCACTGCTGAATATCCCTCCCCAGTCACACCATTCTTGTCACTTGTTTTGTGATGTCTCTGGCACCCCTACACAGTGAGCAGTTCAGAAAACTGGCCACGTAACAGAAGTGAACCCTTTTGGATCACCAGTAAAGTAGAGGAACATGAGAGCTAAGGCCAAACTAAATGTACAGCTGGAGTGAGACCAGGTGGGATTGTGGTGCAGAGCAGCAGGCTCAGGTCAGCAAGACTATTTTGTTTACTAACTTCTGTTCCAGCAGCTCTTTTTGGAATCTGGACCTAACTTTGCTCTGGAGAGTTTGGGCACAATATGGATTATTTCTGGTCAAGAATTTCTTGTTTCCAAATTGGACCATTGTCACCATAGAACAAATGCATTTGTCACTGACACAAAAGGGTTATATGTGATGAAGAGCAGTGGTATGACACTTGTCTGAAAAATAAGCTCAAAAACCCCAAAACGTAACATTTCCATTTCCTTTGCCCTCTTCAAATTGACCCTGTCTCCCTTCATTTCCCTTAAGCATCAGCTTTAGGTTTTCTGGTTTTAAAGAAAACCACCCAGGCATGTTGACAAATTCAGTGAGCAGTGTAATTAGTACCTATAGATGGAAAACAGCTTGATGCATACAAAAAATCCTTGTGATTCTGATAAATACACATGCAGATGCAAGTTCCTTGGGACATTGAAAACCCTATATGCAAATTTTGCGAACAACTGATTTCAGAGTCTGTACACACATATGTACTTACGCTGTCTTGTACTGTTACCACAGGTTTGAAATAATTCGGTTAATAGATGGGTTATTAAGTATATACTAAACTGTAAGCACTGTATTCTAAAAGTCATCTTTATTAATATGAAATGTGAAAAAAAGGGAATGTTTGACTAAGCCTGTGGATTCCTGGGGAATGGCGTCCACAACTGTCAGGGCTCGAAATGCCTAAAACCATTGCTCAGAGCCCAGAGCTGAGGTGTGAAACACATCACTAAGTGCTGGGGGATTCATAGTTACTTGCAGACCACAATGTGAGTGGGCAGGCTTGTGAGCCTTTCTGAAGGGAGGCATGATGCTTTAGTGTGCCCAGTAATTGCGTTATGAGTTCTAACTGATGTAAGCACCGAAGAGAGAGTGCCCCATGGCATGGAAAAAAAGACTGGCAGATGCCTCTAGTCATTTGCTGTGCTTTGGTAAGAGATTGTCCAAGTGAACATCTCTCCATTCAATCACATTTTCCACTGGAAATTCCTCTTTCCTTCGCGTATCTTACAGCATATGAGACTGTCTGTGGGCTCATTTGAATAGGTTGCCGCACAGGTACATCAGATGAAACCACAGGCTGTAGCCTCAAAAGGAGCGGAAATACTATTTTAAAGATCTTGTCTCTCTCTGAGAGTCAGGTTGGCACTGTCTGTTGCTTTCCTGCTTTTACATGTACTTGCCAAAAAAAAAAAAAAAGGCTGTACTTTTTAAGGACTTAAAAAAACCCAACTAAATAAATAAAAATTGCTCTCAAACCAAAATGTGCTGCTGTTATCTGCATCTTCAGAAACATCTTCAGAAAATCCAAGGTAATTTCATGAAATCCTGCATGTTTCTGGTTGGAGCAATATTTAAACCCTGAGGTATGTCATAGGATTAATTACTATATCTGCCTCTGCATAACTGTGGTAGGTCTGTGTGAGTAATTGGGGCAGGAGCTGGTGTCTAAAATCCCCTTTCACACCCCAGTTTAGCAGCGTCACACAGGTGAGGAATCAGTGACACCATGGGAAATATGACTGACATTGGTGGTGATCACTGAGATTAAACTGGAGAACAACTCTTCTTCTAGCTAGAGTGCTGGATGGTGACAGCAGGATCTGTATGGCTCTGTTGTTTGCCAGCTCAATAAATCACCTTTTGGGGCCTCTGGTTCCTCACCTGTGAAATGCTGGGCAGGAAAGAGTGGGACAGCACTGTTCATCTTGGCAAGAGCAATGAAGAAGAGCTCTGCACAGAAGCTGCCTACTACCAGAATTCTGCCCTTGATTATTATTCCTCACAATGAAGAATAAGAAGAAAAACCGAAGTTAAAAGATACTTCTTTTAGGCCACAGAGGGAGGAAAGAGGGCCTAAGAGACAGGCAGATGAGTGTCAACCATGGGTGTGACAATGAATTCATTCACCAGGTTTTCTTTAATGATGCTCCTTGAAAAACTGCATTTTAATAGACATTTTACAGTGGGGATATCACTTGCAACTTGACATAAAATCTGAACTGCACCATACTTACAGTGAAAACTTGTAAGAAGTTAATTAAAATGTCAGTATTGTTTTACTGCTTATTTGGTCTGATAAATGCCCTTCATAAAAATAACGACCCCAGATGTGGTGATTCAGCTGGATGAGGGTGATTCCTTCCTCACCACCTGAATCCAGCACAGCAGCTACTGGTGAAGTAGATGTGGCTGCTGGTGTAAGGAGGCACCAGTATGCATGAGTAAAGCGGCTGGGGAGCACATACTCTGTCAGGATTTGCATACACCATCCTGTAATTCAGGCACTTTGTCATGACATGCTATTTCTGGGCATGGTGGGTCATTACTGGTTTAATAAGAGCTTCCTCTGAAGCTGGCAAATGCCCTCTCCTGTCCCTAACCCAGGGGCTATTAGCAGGGAGAAAGACTTGGAGTAGAAGACAAAGGTAGCCATGGAAAGGTGGGCTCAGAAAGAGCTGTTACTTCATGAATGCTGCAGGTCTTCTGGAGGGCACATTTATGGTCTGTAGTCTCCTAGATCTTGGAAAGCATGCCTTGCAAGTGGCACAGGATAGGGAGAAGTCAGTAGCAGCATCTGCTTTCACCCTCTGGAGACCACAGAGTTGTTAATTCCTTTGAATATTTTTTAGGGGGCATTAATTGCTATCCATCAATAACTGCTAGGGTACTCTGTTGGAATATTAACACAGAAACTTTGGTGTCTTTATCCAATTTTATCCTCTTAGGTATCATAGAAAGGTTTGTAGAATGTGATCAATAGAAGTAAAGGATATTATTTAATTCATTTTTTGTTTCAGTTCAACAGTAGCATAATTATTGCACATAATTTTGCAATGAATTTTTGTATAAAAGTAGTATAATTGCAGTCTATTCACTCTTCTTGATCACTTTCAGGTCTGTCTCCTGTTCGTTTGAATGGATGCAAAATTAACGTTTTTTCCTGTTCTTTATAATGATAAATGACCGTAACTAGATCACGGAGTTTTGCTTACATATGTAAATGATGCTAAATCAATTTGAGTTGCATTCATCTCTTTTAAGGTTGATGAATTGCAAATTATGACTACTGGGAACCTATTACTCCTCTTTTTCTGGCCGCCAGCCCCAACAATCACCCCAGTTATATTATATTATATTATGCTTTTAAAAAGATGATTGTTACACTAATGCTAGTGAGGATAGGAACTCAAGTATGTGAAATACAAATGCAGAAGGAAAGCTTAGCCCTAAAGAGCTGAAAAACTAGTTAATAGGACGGTAGGAAGAGGTAATGTAGGAAAGATGGAGAAAAAAGTGAAAACAGAGCAGTAATACTTTATATTACATTTTCTTACACAAAATGCATGACTTCTAGTGGGAGGTCTTCTGAAACATATAAACTCTGTGTCAGATCCTGACCGGAGCGCTCTCACAACAGAGCAAAGACTGTTTATGGAAAATCACTGGGTTTGCAGTGCTCTCTGTGAAGGTGCTCCTTGACTTTGTGGGGCTCTAGTAGCAATCCAAGGATGTGCCTGTTAAGAGTCAAGGTTTAAGGGCAGAGTGATACTGAAGAGGCTGTGGTGGGGTCTGACATAAAGCCCCTAAACAAGATGTGGAGGGTGAAGCTTTCTACAGACAATTATAGAAGTCTTCTGATTGCAGACTTTTGAGTCCCATTTCTCATGGGACATTTCAGCTGCCCAGATTAGTACTGCTAGGCTTCCACCATGTAAGCAACCGAAGAAGTCCCTAGACTATGTTGCTCACAGTTTGTAATGCAAATGGTGGAGGGGCTGTGTTTGACCCGCTGCTTGCAAAGTGGGAAGAACTGGCAGACAGTATGGCAGAAATGGCAACTTGAGCTGCAGCAACCATGAGATGATCGAGTTCAAGGCGCAGAGGAAGGCTGGGAAGAAAAGCAGCAGAAAGAAGGAGCCTGGACTTTATAGAACAGAGTTTGGCCTAGGGAAGTTGTGTGCAAAATTCCTAGGGAAGCTGCCAAAAGGGAAAGGGGAACAGGAGGTCTGGCTGATTTAAAATGGAAAAACATAAATAAATTAATTAAAAAAAATCAAAACCCCAGGCACAAGTACCCAAAACCCCTAAAACTTACTGAGATGTGAAGAACAATCTGCCTCATTGTACAGGCTGGGCTTTCAGCAGAAGGCTCTCCTGACCAAGCATGGAGTTGCATGGTGAGCCAGTAATGCAACCACATAGCATGCTAGAATTAAAAAGATGAACGTGCAACAAAGGAAGCGTATAAACATATTGTTCGAGCCCTTTTTTTTTGTCAAAAAAGAGTAAGATCAAGGCCCATGTGGAGCTAAGATGAGGAGAGGGCATTTAGAGTAACAAGAAGGGATTCTATGGGAACACAAATTACTAAAGAAGTTTAAAGAGCATGTAGGCCTTTGGGGGAGAACAAAAAACCATTACACAACAGGGTCCGCAGTGTCTTTTTTGAGTCAGACAAAGCCTACTCCCAGCTTTATACATACCAGCACTATTTGGTATAGAAGATAGCCTGCAGGGAAGACGCAATGAGGTAGCGGCAACTACAGCTGGATGTAATCAGATCCATAGGGCTTGATGAGATTCATCAGTACTGAAAGAGTTACCTGTTACCTATCATCTGTGAAAAATCAGGGTGATCTGCAGAGGCCCATGAAGACTGGAAAAAGGCTAAAGACTAAAAGGCCCGTCTTGCATATGGGCAAAAAGGAGAATCCAGGGAACAATATGACAGTTATTGTCACCTCATTCACTGAAAAAGAACATCTTGAAATTCATTTTCAAACATAGCAAAGACAAGAAGCCAGTGGCCTGTATGAAGAGGCAGATGGCACCGTTAGCAAATTTACAGACTGTGTTAAGTGGGGGGGAGTGATTGACACACAGAATGGCACAGCTTTAGTCCAGAGGAATCGTCAGGAAGTTGAAGGCTGGGACAACAGAAGTTTCATGAGCTTAAGCCAGAAGAAATGCAAGTTTCTGCATTCAGGGCAGAGTAACTCCAGCACTGGTACAAAGTGGTAGCTGGCTAAGCAGCAGCCTGGCTGGAATGGACCTCAGCGTTATGGTGACTGTTTGAGGCATGTATGTATGGTTGAGCCAAAAGGTAAAGGCAAGGTAAACCACACATTGGGCTAGAAGAAGAGTAGTCAGCAGATCAAGTTGTTCTCATCCACCTTTACTTGGCACTGGTTAGGCCATACCTGGAATCATGCATCCCTTACTGAGCCTCCTTCCTCCTCGCAGTTCGAAGAAGGCTGTAAAGAGGCTGGAGGCATCCAGCAGAGAGCTGCCAGGATACTGAAGGACCAAGAGCACAAGCAGCGATTGACAGATTAGTCTGGTGAAGAGGAGGCCGTAGGGAACATGTTACTGGGAAAGACTATGCAACTTCCACCATGGGACATTTTGAAGAGTTGGCCAGACAAACCACAGCTGATGGGCCCTAGTGCAGATGATACCCATGGTATCAAGCAGGAGGATGGACTAAATGATATCCACAGGTCCCTTTCAAGCAGCTTTCTATGATTCTATTATAAATATCATCTGTAAGTAATAAGAGATACCTATGTGATTGCACAGATGCAAAGACAAGTCTTATCAAGGTGAGACGGGCTTCTGGGCCAGAGCAAAAGCAAAAATCTCTAGGAATGTTTTTAATGATGTTTCATTTATCTTTTACATGTGTCCTAACAAAGGAATGTTCATGTTTTTGTGCCTCCAGGAAATGTTTCCTGAAACACTGTTCTTCCTCCTCCTGATAACCACTGAGCAAAGTGTTTGTTCTGTTTCCCAGTATTAGTCTGTGTCTGTCTGCAGGTTCCTGCTTCTTTGGAGAGTTTGAAGTCACTTCTGCTGAACTTTTCTGTGTTATACACTTGTAAAATCATTTGGTACCTGAGTTACGAATCCTGAAACTTTCTCTTTATTTTTGCCCGTGAGTGTCTTTATTGGGTTTGGTTGGGTTTTGTTGCTGTTGCTGGTTTTAACAACCTTTATCCTAGATCATACAATTGCAGTCAGCATAACTTTTACAAAAGTTTGATTTGTGATCTTCTCATTTACTCTGCTTCAATTTCCTCCATATTAGGGAGTACACAATTCTCATCCTTCCAGAAGCCCAGCCAGATTTTTTCCAAGTGAAAAAATATTGCTTCAGCTAATGTATTGCTCTTCTGAGCTCTCCGAGGAGAGGAGGGTGTAGTGGAGACACCAGGATTGTATTTTTTTGAGGTCTATGAGAGAGGAGGAACATGGAAGTAGGTACAGAATAGCCATCAAACTCACTGGGACATTATAAATATTCCCTCTGCGTTTCAACGTAAAACTGAGACAGTTCAATCTACTTGCTAGTTCCTGCTCTGCTGAAACTAGGCTGTGGTCTCCCTCGTCTCCAGACAGTACCTTTTGCAAGGGAGTGTGTGTGTGACTTTCTCAGGCTTTCCAGTTACGTCTGTTCTGCCTTATATTGTCATTGAACCACAGAAAGACTGACTTGGCTTCCTTCACACTCTTGTAAATCAAGCAGAGCTGGGACTTGTGTCTGGTTCTCTCATGTACTACATGAATTTCCCTGACAAGCAAATTACGATTATCCTGGCATTCTTTTCTTCCTAGTTTTGACCAAAGTTTGTGCCTCTCCTTGTTGATGCTGCCTTATTTTCACCAAAGCTTGTATTTCACTAATGAATATTTTTAACAGTACCAGAAATAACAATTATTGTGTAGCCACACAACTAGGAATCCTAGAATCTTAATTGGGATGGTTGTTTTTACACAAAAGGAACAAAGACTATGGGAGACCCCAGACAGCTGATGAGTGACAGGATTCAATAGGGTGAAGCAAGAAAAGAAATGGAAAGTGGCTGTGTGCACATTCATGAGAAGGGAAATACGTTGGTAAAATGGTGAAATGAACATAGAAGATTGGAAAAGTTGTTCTTTGTTGTCTGTTTTTCTATCTGTACCCCTTCCTCCAGTCTGCCCTTGTTAATAAATAACACTCATTGTATTCAGCTTCCAAAAGTTGTGTACAGTTTTCTGGGACTGATTTGGACCTTTGCTGGGATTATGAATATTACTGTCTAGACTTTTTTCTATTATATTTGGTGGTTTCCATTGTTATTGTGTTATTGTTACATTATCTTCCTTGTTTTCTCTTTTGTTATGTACTACTTCATATTTGATGTGTGCTACTCTGTCACGTGCCATTTGATTATGTAGTTTCTGATCTTTTTACATATTTCTCCAACTTCACCTCCTTTTGATTGGCTATTAGCTGGATCATTGTTCTCATGCATTAGTTTCTGCCAGTGATTTGAGATTTCACTTTTTCAGCTGCACATTTTGGTTTTACTTTGATACTGCTTCTGCACATTCCATTACTATCCCCAAACAGTATGAGCCCGTAGTGATTTCTGTGATTCAGCCACAGGGCTGATATTGGTGTCACTGAAACTGAAAGCAACTGCAGTGGCATATTCAGAGGGAAAAAGAGCTGGCCCTAAGTTTTTGCGTTTATGTCCTGTATTAGTCTAAATGGTGGAAGGAGAACAGGATGTTAGACAGTAGCAACACGGTAGCATCTCCCTTCGCTGTGTGAAGCTGATCCCAAGTATGACAGTAAGTTCTTACCTACTGAAGCAGTCTCTCACTGCCTGCAGAAGAAAGCAGCAGGACAGAGTTTTAATTGTGTTTGGCTGCTCCTTTGAGGTTGCACGCAGACCGTCAGTGGTACAGACTGGAAATCTCTGAACTGAAAGAGCTGGCATTTATCAGCAATTTGGAAGGAAAGGTATACTTGTCACATAGATGCAGATGATATAAACAGTGACCCAGTAGGTGGATAACAGCATTTAAGACCTTCAGGCACTGAGTCCAGTTTGTTCCACTCAGAAGAAGGGGATTGTTCAAACCATTTTTCATACTACTCTTCCAAGTGCACATACATAGTTTGGCATTCCTCCACCCAGCCCCAGTCTGTACTGTTCTGTTGGAAATTACTGTGCTTCCAACCAGTGCTATTTTATGAAGGAAAGGGTTGGGTTCATTTTGTGAGATGTAGCAGTTTGTAGGTAACAGAATTTCACTCTCTGCAGGTGCCAGTGGGCTTTGATGTACAACCAACCTAGGTGGGGTTGTGGACCCTCTCCTTCCCTTCCCTACTTTAAGAAAGCTAGTATTGCCTGTGATTTATCAACACACACACACCTTTTGATGGAGTCAGTGCTACAACAGTACACAGCAGAGCAGGAGGGCAGGATGCTGTTCACGTTCACTTCTATTCTTTACATATTGTAACACACACAGCCAAGTGTGCTTTCAGTTCAGTTTCTTCCTAGCAATAATTTATAGTTTAGTAACAGCTCACCTGTGGCAAGTGTTTAATGTTTAAATTAACAGGCTTCTCAGGGAATCACCAGTTTGGATGAGGCCCTTAGTGACATGTTTTTTGGTGGGCTGGGCAATCCTGGGTAACGGTTTGAGTTGATGGTCTTAAAGGTCATTTCCACCTAGCTCATTCTGTGTGATTATGGCTGATTCTGCATAATTAAATTAATATTAAATGCCAAGGTACGGGTGGAAAAATGTGGAAGCAATGAAGATTTGATCCAGCAGTATAGATATACCCCACAAAGCACTTATCATGTGGATCAAGCAACTTACTACATATTCTGAGATTAGGTCTTTCAGAAGGTTCACCTGTGTTTGCTGTCAGGTTTTGTTCGAACAAGCAGAGATTGCTGGTGACACAGTGGTGTTATGCTACCAGGGAGATACTTGGGCGAGCTCTGCATAGGATTCTTGCCTTTCCTCACATGGACTTACACCTAGGGAGTTCTCTAGTTTGGTTGTCAATTTCAGCCAGAAGGAGGTCTTTATGAAAGTGTGTCTTCTTCAGCAAATACAGAAGACAGTGTGCTGCTCTGAAGGAAGAGTACGATATAAAAAATGGATGGGAATTTAAATATTAGTGTAATGAAGACAGAGGGCCTTTTCCTTCCCTTTTCCTCTTCCCCTTCACCTTTCTCTTTCTCTTCCTCTTTCCCTCATTGTAATCAGGCTGACATTCCCAAATACGATGGGGAAAACATTTCTGCTCCTGTATTGCTACTCGTATCCATTTGCCTGCTTGCAACATCAAATTTAACATTCAGAGCTAAGCCCATGTAAGGAAAAAGCTTAATACCTCTTTACTTCAGTTTGACAGTGTCTTTACTAGTGTCTTCATCACTAAAAAAAAAGAAGTAAATACATTATTACGGTGTTAATGTGCACCTACACCAGGCACAAGTTTGAGTTTTGCTCAAGGTTAGTTAAAAAAGGTGGGTTACCTCTAACGTAATCACTACCTCTTTCCAACTGGAAGGATGCCAAACAAACCTTTACTTTCTAAAGTTTGGTCTCTCTTTTGTTTTATTTTCTCACTTCTCAGTTTAATAAGCCTCTGATATAAACCCAGGTTCTGCAAAAGTCTTAGTGCCATTTTTGTCAAGAAAATCAAACAATAAAGTAAGATCGAGCCTTAGAGAAGCCAGTGGGTTTGGATTTGAGTGAGCTTGCTATCATTTCTCAAAAATCACCACACACCTGAATGTATATTTTAAAATAAAATGTCACATCATTAAATGGGATTTCGTAGGTGCACTGTAGAAGCATTCTAGTGCAGATGCTGAAGCTGGCATTGAATCTCAAACTTCTTTTCAAGGTGATGAGTGCAATATACAAAATATTTATATATTTGTGTGAATAATACCAGCAGTTATTACAAGCCCACCTTTTGTTGAACTGAGCAGCCACTTTGTGAAACAAATGTAAAATTTGGGTTTAGTTAGGAGATTTTGCCAAACACGATATTAATTGTAACTGCTTGCCATCTTGTAGTGTTTAGAAACTCTAAAACTCCTGAGAGACACATACACACTCCACATGATTCAGGACCACTTACCAAGTCCGCTCTCACTGCACTGTCTGAGAAACCAGCTCATTTTCTGGGTACCTAGGATTACACCAAACTTTTCTCTTCAGCAGATGGCATGGTAGTCATGATACTGAAGAAACTCTAAGAAACAAATCAGCCATGAGAATGGAGCAGATGAAAATACTTCCTTTTTATAACATTTTCCATGCTTTCCTTGCTCTTACTTCTCTGCATACATATGCTTACATGCATGCATGTGTGCCCCACTCTGTGTGTCCAGTGCTTTGCTCCCGAACTTGTCCCAAGACAAGCATCTGGCATTCACTGTGTTCTGCAGATGGGCCGTGAGTGACACACACACGGTGCAGCTGTCTGTATCTGGCACTCAGGTGATTATTTGTTTGCTAATCAACCAGCAGCTCCATTAGTTGAGTTGAGGGTTAGGAGAGGGGTGATTAAATATACAAAAGAGAGGGTGTTACGTAGTTGTGGGTGAAATGCTGGGTGGTAATTACAAGAGAGGTAAGGATTGTTATTGTAACCAGGGCTGTAGCAAAAATTAATCTATCTATTCAGACTGCTTGTCACTGAATATCCAGTGGCAGTTTCCTAAAGCAGACAAAACACCAAACCAGCTCTGTTCTGCAGTGAGAATAGAGGTATCTCCATATTTGCATTAAAAAGCTGCAGTCACCTGCAAAAATGATCAAATTTCAAACCAAATCAAATATGCAGTTTCTCACAACCTCTTGCAAAGGACGTCAAGATTTTTGTGTGAAAAGAGGAGTGCAACCTAATATCTTTGTGCTGCTCAGTTCAATTAGCTTAGCTAGCTGACCAAAACCGCAGGTGTTAATTCTGCAGGTGCCAGTTCGGTTTAATCAATCTGCAGGTTTAATCTGATGCTTAGTGTAGCTCAGCTGGCCAAACAGCAGGCTTAATGCCTAGCAGAGAGGGATGGTCACCTGCTCTAGGATGTGATTTGTTGCTGTATTTAATGCATTTTATAATATAGCTCCATATAATTTTTAATTTAATGTGGGTTTATATGAGCATTTAACCTCTATAGAATGTGGAAAAAAAATCCTCAAATGGTTCTGAAATGTCGGCATTTTATCATTAAAATACACAGGGTGACATCCTGAGGTCATTGGTTTTGACCTCTGCAGGAATGGAATAGTGTCATTAATTTTGAGTAAAATGCTCCTGTGCTGTGGGCTGGAGCATGTAACATAGCAGGGTGGGCTGACGAAACTTGGGTGTTTGACCCAGAGAAGAAAAGGCTAAGGGGAGTTCTAAGTGCTATCCTCAGTCTTCCAAAGGGGTTTACAGAGGAGACGGAGGCAGGCTCCTCTCAAAGGTGCTAAGCAAATGTACAAGAGGTCTCAAAATGCAGCAAGGTAAGTTCTGATAATAGGAATGAAATTCTTCACCAGGAGATTGAGTCAAACACTGGAACATATCTCTCAGAAACATTGGAGTCTTTGTCCATGGAGACATTGAAAGCTTGCAAGGCAACTTGGTCTGCCTTGAATAAGTAGTGGAATTGGAGACCTCCAGAGACTTCTTTTAACCAAAATTGTCCCGATGTTTGCATTGCTGTTCTAGGTTCACTTGGCCGTGCTCTCCCCCCTGATTTTCCAGAAGGAGATGGAGCTCATCCTCACCTTGGGATCCTAAAAGAGAGCTGAAAGGATGGCAGAGCAGGCTTGATTTGTAAAAGAAGCTTTAAAAAAGTGACTGTGGCTTTGTTAGTTTGCTGTTTCTAATTGAAAGCTCATGAGGAGTATGGTTTTGCTTTCTAGTGGTTAGCCAGCTGACTTGTGTGCCATCACTTGTAAGGACCACATAGGACAAACTCTGCACTGAGTTAATCTCAAGAGACCTTGTAGGTTTCATCATATCTGTGTATGTAATAGGGGCTGTGAACAAATAACTTGTTCAATAACAGTGTTTGGCTTAAGTTAACTAATTGCAGATGTTTATCTGAAGAAACAGCATCTCTCCCTTGGGTGCTTGTAAAAGCAAGAAGGCATCTGTGGAAGCAGCGGTTAGCTGTCCCGTCCATTTCCTTGCCAAGTCCTGCCTTTGGCCAGGAAATGCAGGGGATATTATACACAGGTCTCCTACA
This sequence comes from Pezoporus occidentalis, assembly GCF_034315485.1. Taxonomy (NCBI): domain Eukaryota; kingdom Metazoa; phylum Chordata; class Aves; order Psittaciformes; family Psittacidae; genus Pezoporus; species Pezoporus occidentalis. The sequence continues at coordinate 626,433 of NW_026914191.1, forward strand.
ATGTTGCGTCTTACAACACCTCAAATAAGCCAAATCCCAGTTCCTCTTGGGCACTTCCAAAATTAGCATGTTAGGTATACATGAGGGAATTGCAGGACTTTTAAAAGACAGAAAAGGAGCTGCACAGTTGTATATTCATTCTGTAGGCCTTGGTCCAACCTTACTGTCTGTCTTCCTCTACTTTTCTCACAAAGAGGAAGACAAGCCACCTCCTATGGTCACAGGCTGGGACTCCCAGCCCAGATTACCCTTTTCTAGGACACTTGCTTGGGCTTCTATCTTGCATTCAAAAACTGCTGTGTTTTACTGGCTCCAAATGCCTCTAAAGAAGAGGGAATAGATAGTCCTGGGAAGTGTCCTGGACTTCTGAAAGGAGTTAGGGGATTGTGTTTCTTGTTGGGAGCTGTTTTCTTTCCTAGAACCCTGAACTGAGAGATCAGTATATTTATTTAGTGCAGGCACATTTCATGGGACACCTTCGCAAACCTGCCTTGAATCATCTGAAAAGCTGTCACTGTGTGAGGGCACAGGAGCACATGTGTTCAGAACATCTGCTGTGCAAGACTTCTTGTTTCTCTTCAAGCCTGAACTCTTATTTCAGAAAAGGAGCATTTTGGCCCTCAGTTGGTGGCAGAGATGGTGGATGGATTGAGTTCCCCCTGCCTCAGCCCCAGCATGCCTGAATGGGATCAGCTAGATACGCTGTTGAGTGATCTGAGCTAGCATTCAGTAATGCAGGACCCCTTTGTAGGGCTTCATGGTGAAACTAATAGTATTACCTTGGTGCCTTTGCCTTGAGGATGAGATGACTCAAGGACCTCCATAGTGGACCCCTTCCTTCCTGGAGGACTTTGGAGGTTGACATCGGGCCAGATGAGCACAGAGCTGCTCTCTACCTGAGGAGGAATTTGGGATGCCTGAAGGCCTTCAGCGTGGACACAGGTAGGTCCCACCATTTTGGAGCACCCTGAGTCAGATGGTCTTAGGGGTGATCTAGCAAGGCTTAAATCACAACAGCCCTGTAGGTGTGGCCAACACTGTCCTTTCACGGTTACATGCACAGCTCTGGAAATCTCTTCCCCCATGTAATTGTTCTGCAGTGTTTCCCAGGCTTTAGGAACTTGCAAAGATTTAAAGAGCTTTCTCTGCACAGTGCTAATCTGCTTGGGAGGCATGGTAGGTTTAGGAGAAGTACTGGTGGGGCTCCAGCCTTTCAGCTTAGCTACTGTGCAGCCACACGGGTTTACACAGCTAGCCCGGGAGCTCACAAACTGCACTGGCTCCTCCAGGAGCACAAAGAGCTGCTTTACCTTCACACACCTTCATTTAATGAGCAGCAACTTCCCCCCCGTACACAAGTCTTGGGCTGTGGCAAGCAGCCATTGCTATTCTGTGTTTGTAGGGTGCCTGGCAGGGCCTCACTTTAGGTTGGTACTTAGGCGGTATTGTAGTAAATTATAAAAGACCTTCTCTTTGATGCCATGTGGGAGAAGGCACTGGGCCTGGTTTCCCCCCGCCTTGTTTCTTGCGCTGTGATTCACTCAAGTCGCTATGAACTGCTACCATGCTGATTTGGTAACCACTTTGCCACAGGTATAAATTACAACCCTGGGTGCACAGCAGTGGGGGAATGAGGCCAACTGTCTCTAAAGGTCAAAGGAGCATTCATCACACTGCCAAGTCTACTGTGACTTCATTGTGACTTCACATCAATCAAAGTGCTGTTGTTAAAGAATTCCAAATCGATACAAAATAAATAAATATAAAAAAAAAGAGACACACTTTCCTTTTCTATTCCTTTGTTCTCCATAGACATCTCTCGTCCTCTGGTCTTCTCAAACAATGTTCCTGGGTGTACAGGTTACAGATATAAGTGTATTTAGCCAGAAGCAGAGTATAAAGGGGTGGAATCATTCGCAGCTAGCCTAAAATAGAAGGGAGCAGCGGTTAGAAACAATTGCTGTAACTGTGACTTCCTCAAACAGCATGGCTCTGATGTCAGATACCGGGAAAGAGGAAGCAACAGTTAGCATGCTTGATGGTTTAACCAAAGGTGCAATTTGTTCCAGCTTTCTGATTAAGTCTTTCCCCTGTAAAAAGGAAATACGAGCGGAGCAAGCAGAGTACTGTTAGCTGTACAGAAGTAAATGAGGAGCAGATTTGGTCACCCTCAGCTGTCTGGCACTGACTGCAAGAATACATGTTTGCTCTCAGTTCTCTCCTCATATGCTTCTGCTTTGATCTGGAGAAAGCCTGCCTCCCAAATGCCCAGAAACTCCTAGAGAAGGTTAAATTACAGTTCCTTAAAAAAAAACAAACAAAAAGCAATAACAAATCTGAAATAAAGTAAAAGCCAAGATTATGCTGTATTTGACAGCCGTGTTGGGATTTTTGTCTGCTGCTTGTGTTTGGATTACAGCATGAAGTTTCCTATGTTCAATTTATTACTAAGTTTGAGCAGCCTACAATTGCTGGTTTCAGTGTATGTTGCATTTATCTGAGAAAGCTAACCATGAATCAGTGTCACGTTAAAATATGCCTTTAAATTTAAAGTAGTGGTTAACTGAGAATGTACATCTGAAATTCTTCTGAATTCTCTGTTTGATGCTGCATTTCCAACACACGTGCACGTCCCCAGTGTTTCTGTTAGGTTTCATTTTGTGTTGATTAGCCATGATCTGACCTTGAAGTTGCCCTGCTTGAGCAGCAGGTTGGACTAGGTGACTCCCAGAGGTGCCTTCCAGCTGAAGTGTCTCTGTGGTCCTGTGCCCACACTGACAACGGCTGGCAGACCAGAGCAGCAGGCAGGAGGATCTGTGGTGAGCCTCACTGTCTCTTGTGACCCACCATGCTCAGCTGATCAGGGTGCGTGTTCCCCACTCAGTAATACGAAAGAAAGTGGGAAACCTGAAGCTTCCTGTCCATCAGCCATACAGAACTTCATTTATAGAAAAGTGCAGAAAAAAGTAATTTCCCCTCAGTGTTTATAAACCATGTGATTGAATTTACGTGTGTTATAGACCAGTTGTTTTGTCAGTTCAGCTGAAAGGAGATCTTCCTGTATCAAAACATAAATTCTACTGACTTTTCACAAGTCTTTATATGACCACATTGATCTCATCCCTCCTACATTCCTTAAGTCTTGTAAAAGTAGATTTGCTTGCCCTTCATGACCTGCCAAACAACTGCAGCCATTCTGTTGTGCCCAAATTGGAGGCAAAAAAAGAAATGGCTTTGGTTTCTAGTGGTTCTTTTTAACAGAGTTGCATGGTATCAGCTCAAATCCTCTTCTCTGCAGAGAGCTGAATGTCTAAATTATGTTCAGTGGGCAGCCAGAAGACAGTGACACTGACCTATTCACATGCTCTGAATGATATTAAATAGAATTAAAAATAATTCAGTAGGAGATGGTAAAGGGAAGAAAATTGTATCAGCAGTTTGGGAAGCATCCCTGTTCTCCTCCTTCCTTTGTTCCTCTCATCCAAAGACCTTTGGCAATAGACCCTCTTACAGATATGAAAATTGTGTGGCCACAGGACTGTCTGGTGGACAGGCTCATGTATTGTCCACTGGAAGAGAGTATCTAAATTTTGGGAATACCAGGAGCAAGGGCTGCTGCTGTTTGGGCTCTGCCTCAGAGCTGGAATCTCAACTTTGCTGTGAGCAGCTCTTCATTCCCATGAACAGCAACACCAGCCTTGTTCACCATCAGTCATGACTTCTAGTGGGCTAACTGGTCATTCCCACTGGCTGCATGCTGCCCATTGCTTTCTGCCTCCTTGTGCTATAGCATCTCATAGAGCATCCCAAACAGCTTTCGAGAGAGGGGATGGTGACAGCAGCAGAAGTAAATGAACTCCCTACTGTGACAAGTGTTATATACGTGAACTAACATTTTGTAAAGCCAGAAGCCCCAAACATGGTCACTTACCTTGCAATGCCAAAGAAAGGAGATTTCCCAGCAGTAGTTTTCAAGTGTGGAAATGAGGTGCCATTGCAGGATCTCTAAAGCTCCCTGCCATGTGAGGGCTGCTCTCTCCCTGGACAGGCAGAACAAAATGCCTATGGCTGAAAATGGAGCAGTTGTGAGGGACAGTAACAGAGGAGGAGGGCTCACAGAGTAATGGCTTCTTTTTCTTCATTTTTATGAACACCTCTTTAAATTCAAAGCCTATTCAGCACTTGGTAAGAGAGACAAAGCCAAAAATTTTGTCTGTCAAAAGCATTTTTGATGTGCCCCTTAGCATACCACTTAGTTGCCCATTGCTCCACTGTAAACATTTTAAGTGGAGTTCTGGCTTGAATTAAGTGGAGCTGCAGACTCTGCTGCCACTGAGAATTACAGAGAGTGAATCCATGTCTTTTGACGAAAGTCAAACTGAGATACTTTTAGCAAACTGAAGCATCCTTTGACCAAGATAAAGGCTACTCATCTCCAAGTTTGGAAGCTGCTGCACCATCAGGTTTGCAGTCCACAATAACGGCTTCTCCATTCTCCTATGTGTGATTTAAAAAAGCTACCTGGCTTTTTCAGCCTCAGTTGCATAACTCAAAGACAGCGATCATGTGGTGTTGCAATTATCGAAAAATCATGTGTAAGGTCGAGAGAAATGTGCTGAGTGAACCAAGACATTTGGAGTCCATAGGCACACGGCCTCAAGGCTGAAGGAGATTAATGCTTTTGGCATCACACAGAGCCAGTATTATATTCATGCTGTGGTAGGGATTTCTTTTTCCATAGACCTCCTGATTGTAAAAGGGGATTCCAAAACTCACATGCAAGCAGCAAATGTCTCCAAGTACACTGTGGCACCCGGCCAGGAACAGAAACCCCCGTTACTGTCTGCTGCCGCAGTACACTGATTGGAAATCAGATAGCCATCCAAGCGCAGTGTATCACGGCACTCGGGAGTCATGTGAGAGAGACATCAAGAAACAGTAGCTGACAGTCACAGCACTGCCAGTCAGAAAGGGATAGGTGCTTAAAAGGAAGCCCTAGATGCTTTCAGCATGACTGAACCCGCTGCTAATCTGCATATGTCTGGATTAGAAGTCACACCATCATAAAGATGCCATGAGCCAGGCAGCACCCATATGTCATTCACGATGTGACAATTCCTAAATATCCCGTCCCCCACAGCTCTGTTCCTAAGCGTAAACAACAAATAGGAGGCAGAAGGCAGAGCACACAGACTGTAAAGCATCCGAGTCCTGATCCTGGAATCCCTGTATTGTTAGGATTGCTAGGCTTTTATGCTCCGGGTATATTTGCACATGCTCTTCATCGTTTGAAAAAGAAGATAATTGCACTCACCAATAGTTTTTCATTTTAGTCCCAAACCAACATTATTGTGCGGGTTGACTGAACATATCACTCTTAATCAGATGCAGAACGGCATACCCTACCTTCCTGACAGTGTTATGGACCACATACCATTTGATTTAGTCTGATGACAGGGTTGTAAATGTGGAGTTTCCCATCAAGCTCCCCGCAGGGCTGGTGCCTCCTATTCCAGCCCAAATGCAAATACAGCTGGAGGTGGGGGCTTGGTTCTGAGTAACCAGAAGATGAATAGGGGTGCCAGTGCGTGTTTGCCTCTGGTTCTGAATGCTGGTGTGAGCTTGGAACAGAAAGGCAGGCAATTTTGGACAGATTCATATGGATCATTTTGGCCATGTGGCTAAAATGAATCAAAGCTCAAATCTGATGAGCCCAGATCTGTGCAGAAGAGATGAGTAATATACAGGATATACTTGTTTTTTGGTGCATTGACTTCTGGAGAAGTCCTGTGTGATGTGACTTCCCAAAATCTTTTTCACATGCTAGTAAGATGAGTTCAGTGGTGAACTGTGATTTCTACAGTAGGCTGAAATTAAGAAGCACAAAAAGGTTCTTGTTCTATTTAATATAGCAATTAAAGTAAATGCAGGGTTCCTGATGAAGACAGCTGTGCCATGCATACATGAACAAGTACTTCTTGAACCAGTACCAAAAATTGCACTTCTCGCAAGTCTTTGTTTACACAGGTAAAAATCTTTGCACAAGAGGTTGCCAATGAAGTGTACTCTCCTGCGTTGCATGTGGAGTGACAGGCAAAATGGGGGAGGGCAGATCACAGCCCACAGCTTGGTTAGGACTCCCAGGTGAGAGGCATCCTAAGTGCAGCTTCAGGTTGCAGGCTACCTGCCAGTCCTTGCCAGAAAAGCTCCAGGTTACCAGGGTGGGAGGGGGGAACAAGCTGTGGAATTGCAGAGCCCTTCTTTTTCCCTTTTTCCTTCAGAAACCAAGTACATGAAGCAGCTGTTCCAGTTGCAGTGCTCTCCACTCATCACTCATGCTTCACATTCTTTCTGCTGTCAGTATGTAGTTGCCTTGAGGGTGCTCAGGCTTCAGTAAAACAGTATTAGCCCAGTTTCTGCTGGGTCTGAATCTGGGATACAAATCGTATAGAGTCAAAGCTAAAGCTGAGTCAGCTATTCTGAGCACTCCCATGTACTAGGGTACTAGGTACTAGGCTCTAGTCAGTTTGGGAGGATTTTATGTTGGTTTGAGTGTGTGCCTGGGCAGACCTCATCTGTAAGTAAGGCCAAATATCCCAAAATTCTTATTCAGAGATGCTTGTGGCAAGTTTTCCAAACATGACTGAAGAAATTCAGTATGCAGCTCTTACTGATTTCAAGAAAGCAGTGGGAGTCAGCCAGCAGGCCTGTTTAGTCACACCTGAAAATCCCACAAGATACCTATCTGTGTCTTTCAGTAGCGTTGAAAGTCACTCTCCTGGTGCTTTCTAGAGTGTGTTGTCATTAATATTGAAAGGTCAGTCAGGGTTGCAGTATTATTTGGACAGGGCTGCTGTGTGCGGAGGAGACACATGCACATCACAGAGGAAACCTGAGTCCTGCACGGGAATGCACAGCTAAGGCTGGACTGGACTTTGCTCTGCATGGATTGAGGCAGATGAGCACTTCTTGCTGGAGATAGGAATGTAGACTCAGGGTAATATGATTTAAATAAAGGCATAAATTCTGGATCAGGACCCAGATATTTCAAGCTGAAGCAACTGATATTTTTTAGGCACTCAATGCAAAACTTACTCTAAATTATTCAGCAGCTGTGGGCCCTGTAGGTATTACTGCATGGTAACTAGCTTTCCTAGGTTAATGTTGCTTATTCTACTTTTGAATAAAGCTAAAAAATTAATTGTTACAAGCTTAGAGCTTACCTTGTTTGATCTCACATGCCCTCCCTGCTGCAGAGTTGGAACTACAGTGACTTATGAGGGCTGGGTACCATGCTTGTCCAAACTATAAGAATAATGAATAAAAAATAATGTATGTATTTACCTCAAGGACACACTACAGGAGGCAAGCAAAGTCACCATCATGTTGGTACAAATGCTACTAGCTGAAATGACATTCTTGGGCTTAGGCATTTATATTTATGGGCTGTTAACCAAGGACATAACATTTTGCCCAGGAAAAGGACTTAGATGAGCTGGATTGCCTGTTTTGTGGTTTCCATGACATGGAACAGCTTGAAGGAAACAGGCTTTAGGAGCCACTTGAGAAATTCTTCCTTTCGACCTGTCCTTCCCACAATGGCCATCTCCTTAGCCCTTGTCCTCATTCTCCATGTTCCCAGTTTCATTCTGGGGAGTTGTTTTCTCCTCCTTCAGTCTTCCACCATAAACTTCCTCTATCAGGGTAGGAGCAGGGAGGCAAAAGGCATACACATCAGAAGGAAAAGTAGTGTCAGGAAGAAGGAAGGCCTGCAAAGCCTGGAAGAAGAGTGGTATCTGGAATTGGAAGAGGGAAAATGGCTGGACAGCAGAGAAGGTGAAGGGGGGAGCTGGCAACATAGAGTTATTGGCTCTGCAGGGCAGCAGTAACAGTTTTGCTGGTCAAGAGCTGTGCAGAGCCTTGGGCAAGACCAACTCAGCTTGAGGGTGAGCTCAAATTTTCATCCTTCTTCGCTTCTGCATAAGGTCTGTCTGTCTTAGTGGTGTGTTGCCTACCAAATCTAATTGTAAGTATACAGCTTAAGTCAGGATATGCATGTCTTCCTCAGCTGGCATCTCTCACCTTGATCTGCCTTTATCCTTACCATTTGTTTTCAGCAGCTGTGAGTAGTCACCTGAGTGCAGGGTGTTGTCAGCACACCAGAGCATTTCAGGATGAAGGGCGTTTGTGATGATGTGGTGGCTGGTCATACAGTAGGGTTGGTAAAATATGTCAACCTTGGGTAACTTGGTGACTTTTGTCTTGCCGTGGTTGCTGCCCTGGGAGGCTTCAGTGTTGGGCTTGTCATGTTAGAGGAAGGAGGGTGCCTGTGATCGGGTTTGTGGTGAGCACTTGTGTGTCTGTCTTTGTTGGACAGTGCTAACCAAGCTGGGTGGAGAGGTGGGAATTTGAAGGAGTTACGTTTCTGCATGCTTCAGCAAGGCAGGTGGCTGGGTAAGGAGATCAGAGCTACCTTCCTGAGCCCAGTACAGGCAGTCCAAACTGGCTGCTCACGCCTGGATGATAAAGGGTGCACTTGGTACCAGATGGGTCTGGCATGGCCAGGTGCAGAAGGGCTGCCGAGGAGAGCCCCCTCGGAGGCTGCAGTGGCGGCAAGAGGAGGCGGCAGCCAGCGGGAGGCTCCACTGCCCCACTATGCCGAGGGCTCCGCGCTCGCCTCGGTGACCTGCAGCGGCAGCGGGAGACCGGCGGGGAGCGGGGGCTGCGGAGCCGGTTGCGGGGCAGCCCTGGGAGCTGCTGTGCGTGCGGGACGGGTAGCAGCAGAGCACGGGGCGGATCGCTGTGCGGCTTCCCCGCGGCAGCGGCCGCAGCCGGGTCGGGGGTAGTCCCACCGGAGTACCGGCTCCTCGCTGCCCTGCCCCCACGTATTGCCCCACCGCATTTTCTAATGGAGGCAGTTTCTACTTCTCTTCGTTCCCTGTGTACCTTTGTTATGGCTAGAGCAGTTCTCCTCCCACCCCAGACCTTTTTTGTTTTCCTTTTTACTTATTTTTTTTCTTTTTTCCTTTTATCTTTTTTCTTTTCTTCCTTTTCCCCTTTTTTTTCTTGCTTTCTCTTTTTTTCTCTTGTTCATTTTTTTCTTTCTTCTTTTTCCTTTTTTTCTTTTTTTCCTATTTTTAGTTTTTCTTTGGTTTGTTTTTTTTTTTAATTTTATTTTTTCTGTATTCTTTTGTCTTTTTTTTTTTTCTGGTAACATGTCCTGGAGGCTCTCACTTATCTTTCCTTCTTCCCCAGGGACATGAAAGAGCAGTGACTCCCACAGCATAGCCAGGGGTATGAGGTAGAGGGGAGACAGAGTTGGGCAGTTTCATTATCTTAATAGAGTCATCAGAATGGCTCCCATTTCTTTAACATACTGGCAGAAGCTCTTCTGTCCCTCCCGAGCTGCTCCATGTAATAGGGCTGACTTCATGCACATTTTGTGTTGACAGAAGATCAGCTTTTTTTTCACAGTCCATCTTTTCACCCCACAGAAGGGCAGTCCTGAAGAAAGAGGGGGTCAGTCACTGGATTAGGGTGTCCTAATGTCAACACCAGGAAATCAATAACAAGAGAAGGCAAGGGGCAAAAGTGTATGAGGAATGAAAATAAAAATGCTGGATACGTCGTAGCTTTGAGATGATAGAGGAAAAGTTATTTGCGAGAGAAATGTGGAACCTGGAGGTTAAGGAGCAGCAGATGTTAAGTAAACAAACACATTTGAGCTTATATTCTTCTTGCTTTCCTACTATCCACAGAAGAACTAATTAATGAAGAATCTGGCAGCTTGTATCGTGTTGTCTGGAGAGCAGACCACAGGAAAAACATGTAAAGTTTTGGCAGTGCTTTAGTTATAAGGTCACTCCAGGCGAAGGAACGCTGCAACGCGTTTACTTACTTTGTCCAAGGAATTTACATTAAAATTATCTGCGTTTTTAACAGTCAGCAAATCTGAGACTATGCCCTCCATTCAGAGGGTTAGAACTTAATTCACAATTCTGTTTTTTTTCACCATTTATCAAAATAGTGCTATAGCTATCTAACACAAATCCGGGTTTGCTTTTATTTTTTAAGCACCCTGGTAATATACCAAGAAGGAAGAAATAAATGAGGGATATGTAAAGAGAACATTGACATAATCCATTAGTGGAGACAATAATTAGCAAATTGTCAGCCAGTAAGAACAGAGGCGGTGTAGAGATCTCATATTTAAACCTAGGAATGAGGACACGTTGTTAGACCAGTTTTTGTTATAAGCACTTTCTCATAGTTTTAAATAGCAATGTCCTTTTTTAAAGTATCCTGTTGATTTTGCCTGGGGGAGAGGCCGTCTTACAAATGCCACAGAACAGGCAAAAGCTGCTGGTGTAAAAAAACCCCAAAACACAACACCGTGGTGTACTGAAAACCAAGATTACTAAACAAAGAAAAAGTGATATTTGAGGGAGTAACAGTGATACTATTGCACTGTCCTCATTAACCTTGATATTTGTTTGATTAAACATATCTTTTGTTACAGTAGAAAAGATGCAGTGGCAGAACTGGCTTTTGCCTCCACCACATTGTTGCAGAACCTAGGAACTTTGCCAATACAATTACAGTAGAGTTAGTTGGCTGTGGAGTATGTGAGGCCTCTGTCCCAAATCTAGGTAAACTGAGGCATAATCATATCCTCAAAAAGGAGGACAAGGCAGTCACTTCAAGCATACATTCACTATAGAATGATCAACGGGAATTGCAATACATTACATTTACTCAAAACCTTAATGCTACTACCAGTCTGGGTTAGAAGTCTAACCCATTTCCTCACTCTATCTGATCTTGTCTGGATTTTACAGTGGTTATAGAATAGAAAGGGATGTTAAGGAAGTGTAAATACAGGATCAGATATGTTCATGTTAGAAAATGTAGCATTCAAACGGACATGCTTAAAGGCATCTTTTTGTGAACAGAGGAAGACATGGGGATGGAAACTCCCATCACTGACAGGCAAGAGAAAGGGGTACAGGCAACTACATGGCAAGAAGTTCTTGAACATGACTAGAGCCAATATTCCCTAATGATTTAAACATTAAAGTGGCAAAACCAGCCAGTCTCCTTTTCTCTGGTGTGAGGCGGGCAGTATTGCTGTGTTTCTGCACATTTGCTTCCAGCTTTCTGAGCAAGTGGCCCACAACAATGATCTGATGCTCTCAGTGTCACTAAAATGGAATCCCAGATATTAATCCCTCATGTGCACATGGTCACATGTTGTTTTTGGGACACCATGGGTAAGGTAAAGAAGGACAAGCCTGAACAAACTGTGCAGCTGAAATACAACCCTTTTTGATCATATCCATCACATGTTTTTTCCAGGGGGAAAGGCATGATCAGCAGGGATGCTAAGCTTTTTAACCTTGAATGACATCCTGTGGTAAGCCCAGGCACACAGGAAAAGAAAGAGGCAATGGTTTCCACCCACCAGAAGTCTTATATTTCTACAGTGCTGAGGCTGTGATAATTATGACGCATCCAGCTGGTGCTATTATTCAACTATTCCTGCAGGAGAGGGTCGGTCTTAAGCAGCATAAAGATTGCTGCAAAACTTCATGGCGACAAAAAGTTAATTAACAAAAAGGAGTTAACTATTCAGATGAATGGCAGGAACAACTTCCACAGCCATGTGATTATATTTGCATTCAGCACAGTGCTTAAGATGCCTCACTCGTGGGCCAGAAGCCCACTGTGCTAAATGCTGCATGAAACGGTTGAATGGAAAAAAGAGAGAACAAACTCATAGTGGCAGTTGTCAGCCTGCTCTCAGAGGAACAGTTGTTGCAATTGAGCCAGTGCCAGTATAAAACTTGCAGTGGGAAAAAGGGGGGAAAGAATCACCACAGCCTCAGCAAAGCTATTAGTGGGGGGAAAAGGACAAAAGGTTGAGCACAGGTGCTGATGGACTGGAAGATGCCAGAATGCCACCTGAGGGAGCAATGGATAATGCTGAAAGTGACTTGGTCACAATAGGGAGTGGAATTTGACAATGGAGGGAACAAAGAGAGGGAACAAGGGTTGGTGAGTGGCTTTTAGGTGAGAGGGAAGGTTGAGGCATGGCTGCAGACAGTATGATGACACAAGTGCAAAGAAACCAGTAGGATTAGCTTGTCATGAGCACCCAAGCACCTGCATCTGAGGATGAGTGAGGGTGGAAAGAGATTGAGGAACTCTAAAATTTCTCAGGAGACACAATCTCAGGGCAGTCATGGCTGAGAGCAATGTAGGAGCAGAGGAAAGGCTTGGATACAGGGCTATTCAAAATAGCAGAAAGGAGAAGGAAAAGAAGAAGGGGAAGGGAGCGTGAGAGAAAAAGAGGCATCTTTGTGAAAAGGTGATTTCAGTGCCAGTGACAGCAGAAAAAAATGCGTGTCGGTCAGGGCTGGGAGATGATGGAGAAAATAGTTTGGCTGTCTGCATTTAGAAATGGTGTGGTCATGCAACAGACTGCCAGGGAAAAGAGGGAAAAACTGAGTAGAGAAGCATTCAGGCTGGGTATGTTGTCATGAGAGGTTATAGCAGGAGACGCTCATGAGGGCAGCAAAGAGGAGTGTGGAGATAAACAGGCAGCCAGGTTGAGTCAGGTGTCATCAGAGGTAGGTCAAGGTGGGGTCTGGGTTTGTGTTGTTGAGTGAGGTGAGAGCTGGGAAGAGCAGCAGACAGAAGAGTGAGTGACAGAAATCAAAGAAAAGGACTCAAGAAGAGTTTCCTCTGAGGGGAAAGGGGAGCACTGTGAAGGTTATTCTGGTACTTCCTTGTGTAGCCAGAGGGTGGGATTTTCTGGAATGGAAGTTGCGTAGAATGAAAGGGGTAGTTGAGATTTCTTATCAGGCATACATGAGAATTAAGCCTGAGGAAATAAACTGTGTTTGTTCATTTTACCTTGCGCGTATGTTACATCTGCCTTTGAGGCAAAACTGTATGTAGTGACCTTTTCTGCAGTCTCCTTTCCAGCACTGTGCTTTGCCACCTTTTGGAGAAAAGGAACCTGGCTGAGACAGACCACTTCTCAGTTCTTTCCTGAGCTTATGGGCTCCGGTAGCTGTCTGCTGTTATTTTTAGATGATGTATAGATTTGCATTTCTTCAGCTGGAATTTCCTTGTTGTTTTCAAGCACGGTTTTCAGCCCCACTACGCTGTCAATCTCAGATCTCCCCAAAATGCCTGAAATCATTCTTAAAACACGATTTAAAGACTTTTCATATTCCCACTGTTCATCCAGCTTCTTCCCTTTCTGCCTGTAGACCAGCTGTACTGGCTAGGATGTCATTGTAGGAATCATCACACAAAATTTCTGTTAACACTCATAAAAATGCATGTTCTGTCAATGACTAAAAGTGTTCATTTTCCTTGCCTTTGTGTTCAGACAGCTTCCTACATTCATACTTTACTTTCTCTTCTGAATCTTTTGCCTCAGACAGAGTTAATTTTCTGATTTACTTTTTTTATGTGAGAAATACAGGCCATGTCATTTGAGTTAAACAAAAAAAAGCCTCCTATTCCTCTTCCCCTACACTGTTTGAACAGAGGCCTGTGTAAGAAGCCCTGCGAGCTTTGAAATGGGAAGGCTGGTAATTTTTTGCTCTCATTAGGAAAGATATAAAGGACATTCCATTGTTTCTTGAATCCAAAACACTCCTAAACTGACACATTTACCACTTGGTCTCAGTTTGCACAGCACAAAGCACATAAGAGCGCTTTGTCTGCAGTGTTGTAATGCTGTTCTTTCAGAAAGCTGATAATTCTCTAGCCTGCACTTTGGCATGAACTGACTAACAAAGCTCAGCACATGGGCAATAGGGTGCATATCTGAGGGATGCCTTATGTCAGAGGCCTTAGTTTGTTATAGCACTAAGTGATCCTTGTCCTTTCTGTATGCCTTCAGTGGTATGAGACAAAGTAAGCTACAATCACAAGCATCCCTTACATGCTAAAACTTCAAGCCCAGATTACTATCATCAACTGCTTGAAGAGCCATTACATGCTAATTGGGGTGCAAACATGACTTTCAGATCTATAGGAGCTTGTTTACAGCCGTGAGAAATTCAACCTCAGCTTTAAAGAAAGGCCAAAACCAAGGAGGGAGTCTGCTCAGGACACCATTGGTCTAATCACTGACTGGTCTCTTCATGCTATTAATTGTAGTCTTTAGAAAGAGGATGATTTGGACTGGGCAGCAAGTGTCAATCTTTCTGAAGAGAAGACATAACTTTGCCTCTCTGAGGATGCTTGATAGTTTTCTACCTGCCAGTTATACACATGAGAAAGTGATCCTGCAGCTGTCTTCACAGGCTGCTCCAGTTCTTTTGCAACCCTTGTTAGCACATAGACTATGACATCTGCCCTATAGTTGCCAGGCACTTTAGCTTTTGGACTACGTACAGCTTTTGAACCTTACCAAATGGGAAGGTATTTGTGAATAGAATGAAGAGATTTGGCGGGAGAGCAGCTGACAGGCCATCTCTCCTTTGAGCTGTGTAAAATGCCTACCTGCCCTGTAGTTGGGGCAACAAATACTCATGGAGGATCTGCAACAATACTCATTCCAAGTCATGTGAAAACGTGGCTGCAAGAAGTTTTAACTGACCTCACCTAAGAAGAAGTCTAAACATAGCTTGAGAGAGGCTAGTTTACTCCTTCACTTCAAGGATTAATACGTTCTGAGCTTTTACTACATGTGTCATAGATTTCAACAAGTTGCTAACACTGCATTAAGTGAGATGACAGTCGGGCTTTCAAACTTAAACATTTTTCAAATCAACCACCCCCTGTGGTTTGAGAGTTGATGGATATGGTTCAATATGTGGATTGAAATGAAAAAGAGACCAAATTTTAGCAGACGGGATACCCTGATACATTGCCTCTGAGGAAATGAGTTGGGCTGGCAGAACAGAGGCTAGAAAACAAAACTGTTTTGAGAAAACAACCTTGTGGTTCTCTGAAAAGGGCAGTCCCTCCTGATAAGTAGACTCTGGAGGCAGCTGTCTCCCCTATCTGTGCCACGAGTAGGATGCACTCCTACTTCCTGTCTGAGCAAGAGATAGACAGCATGAAAAGCCACTGTGACATTTGACATTTCCTTTAGTTTCCCTTTTTATAGCCAGACAGTGTGATTCACTGAGTTTCTTCTTGAAAGTGAAGAAGTATGAAAAGAAAATTCAAGCATAGGGCTCAGATGTAGAAAGGTGACATTCCTACCCTTATGACTGTCTCCAGATGAGAATAGGTCCCATTCGTACCAATGGGTACCTCATCTTCTCCTCCATCATAGATACAATTCTCTTATGCCTGCAGTTCTGGCTCCTCAACTTCTGTCACACGGGAGTAGATGGGATGAACCATTCACTGCCCAATGCTCTGGGATGACCAGGACACAGAAGGGCATGACTTGTGTGTGAACATCTGTGTAGTGGAGGTGTACTCTATGTCTTTACTGCTTCTGCATTTTGTTTGAGCATGTTGAGAGACTTGCCTGGTCAGTGCCAAGCACATCCACTCTACCTTAGTTCCTAGCCATATCCCTTGCAGGAGAACTTGCTTGTCTTCTTGGGAGGTAGGGACATTGATACTACCTCCTAGCACTAGCAGAGGACTAGTGCTAGCAAAGCACTAGCAAAGGACTTGTTTGTATGCAAATGTACATACGTACAAAAACACACATGCACATATCTACAAATATACACACACACATGCGTATGTATATGTACAGTGAGACTTATATATAGATGAAACTATGTCTGTGCCAGTGATTTTGCCTTTGTAGACAAGCTGTGGGTGTGTGCGTGGAGCTCCTGACAAATGTCATTAGCAAGGAACAGAGCAGGTAGCTGATGAACTCACTGAACTGTAGAATAGTTCAGGTTGGATGTGACCTCTGGTGGACACCAGTCCAGCCCATTGCTCAAAACTAGGCAGGCCTCTGAGCAACATGAGGTTGCTCAGGTCCTTGTCCATAGAATCATAGAATGGTTTGGGTTGGAAGGGACCTTAAAGCTCATCTGCCATGGGCAGAGACACCTCTCACTAGACCAGGCTGCTCAAAGCCCCATCCAGCCTGGCCTTTTTGGTTTTCAAAATCTTGAAGAGTGGAGGTTCCACAACTTCAATGGCAAACTGTTCCATCATGCTTCTTCATCTCCAAGTCTTCTTTCTGTGTGCGTGTGTTCTCACATGCATGTGCATGCAGAGAATGGGGGTGGTGGGAGGAGGAGGGAGTGCACAGAGAGGTGTGTATGTGTTCACAAACAGAGCTGTGTTCATGAAAGAGCAAACCCAAATCCTGTCTCCTCTTTGCCAGGTAAAAAAAATTGGCAACCAGGGCAATTGCTGGGCAGCTTTTAAAATGATCTCCGTATTACATGCTGTGATCAGTGAGGTATTTTTAGAGAGGTGGTGTGGTTTAACCGCCCTGGCAACTAGGCACCCCCCAGCCATTCACTCATTCACTTTCCACCAGTGGGATAGGGGAGAGAATTGGAAGGGTAAAGTCAGAAAACTCAGGAGTTGAGATAAAGACAGTTTAATAGTTAAAGATGAAGCCATGCACACAAGCAAAGCACAAGGAATTCATTCAATGCTTCCCATGTGCAGGCAGGTGTTCAGCCATCTCCAGGAAAGCCAGGCTCCATCACGTGTAATGGTTACTAGGGAAGACAAGTGCCAGAGCTCTGAACATCCCCCTGCTTCTTTCTTCTCAGATTTATATGCTGAGCATGATGCTGTATGGTGTGGGATATCTCTTTGGTAGGTTGGTGTCAGCCATCCTGGCTGTGCCTCCCAGCCTACTTGCTGGTGGGGTGGGGTGAAAAGCAGAAAAGGCCTTGACTAAAACATCCCTGTATCATCAACACTGTCCTCAGCACAAATCCAGTATGCGGCCCCACAGCAGACACCATGAAGGAAACTAACCATCCCAGCCAAAACCAGCACAAGAAAATATGCTTTTAGTTTGGAATTAGTCTTGCAGTTATGCAAGGATTCGCTGCTTTTAAATAACTGGAAAAATGAGTGCCTTGAATCTCTTGCACATTGAGATCTATTGTCAGTTTATTAAATTCAGATTTATTGCCGACTTTGCTATCCAAAAAAATAGCTGTTAGCACACTATAACAGAGCATAAATTTCAGTTCACTGAATCAAAGACATTATTAGAGAAAAAAATTACTTAATGACCTGTCTGATCTAATAAATCTTGTCATTTGCATAAAACTAGATGACAAGAATTTATGTCCACTAGATGTGTAAAACGAAGGCAGTCACAGCGGTTAGGATTTGAAATGGTTTCTTCATCCAACTGGTCTTTACCATAGGCTTTTGAAGGTAGAAATAAGGTAAGGATAGAAATGGCTCGGAAAGATGCTGTTGAGATGATAGAGACATTTTCTTATGTAGCATTAAAATCAAAGCAGCCAGATGGTTTGAGATTTCTGAGGGTATCTGTGGGCCACCATGCTCCGTGACTGGCAGAATCCTCTCGACAAAAGACCTGCTTTTAAACTGCAGGCTTTAAACTGTAAACTGCAGTGTGAAAGGAAGATAACCATAGTCCCCATTTGGGAAATCCTGTTTAACAGTCTGACATGAACTTACTGGCCACCAGCTCCAAGTAATAGAAAATCTGTAAAGTGACTTTCCTTATTATTTAGCATGGGTAATGTCTGACTGACGATGTCCCTTTCTGGCCTGCCCACCACTTGCCTTGCAGCTGCTCCCTCTAGCTACCGTGGTGGCCCTCATGTGTGGAAATACAAACCACCTTACTGACAGCCTCTTCAAAGCCTGACTGAAATTCGCCTTATGTTCCGCTCTGATGACCTTCAGTGAGCTAGCAAACAGCACAGGGGTTTCAGCTCCCTCATATCCTTGTTGAGCTCCACTTGCATGAACACACAGGTTCACAATCACTTTTCTGTAATGAAGTCAAAATAAGAGACTGCCTTTGCTTCTGCCACATAGTTTTGCATTTACTGACCACCTACCATTCATTGTCTGAAAGTCAAATAACTAACTCTGTAGTTTCACCGCTAGGTTTGATTGTACAAACATATGATTCAGATTCCTTAGTACATGTGTGTGTGTATATACACACATATATACACATTATGTTGTATTTGAGCAAAAAGTAATTCTGAAGACCAGTTTCTGTTTAGTTACAAAGCTTACATATACCTGGAAAATTTCATACATTTATGGGCCATACCTAAACTTTATTTAGAGTCAGGCATGTTTTTGTTGAGGCTCAGCCATCACTCTTGTAACAGATGCCATAGAAAGCCAGGCGCTTCTCTTCTGTTCTCCTGGAGCAGCATTGCCCCAGGGCCATCCTTGGAGGCATCAGCAGAGCCCCAAGTTTCTTTGTTTGATTCAAAGCATATCAGCATCAGTTCCTTGATTGAAATGTACTTTAGTTCCATTCATTTCCACACATGTAGTGCTCCCTCATGGCAAGGTCTTGTAACTGTGGCTCAAGCATCACAGCTTTTGCTGTCACATCTGGGCTGAATTTTCCCAGGAGCATAAACACTTGAGGATGGGTTTCCTAGCACAACTTCAAAGTGGGCACTCCCATGACAGCATTTCAAAGTGCTTTCTTTTTCTTTTTCTTTTTTTTTTTCCCTAAATTCTGAAGGTTCTGTGAGCAGCACAGTAACTCTTTCCTTTATCCCCTTAAAGGCAAACGTTGTGCAGCCATCGATTTCTTTATCAAATTAGACCCACAGAGTTTTAGAATCCTTCCCATTTCTGCCACTCTTTGCAGTCCTCAAGAAGACTAATTCACGTGCATCATCATAATCTCTCTTCAGGATTCGTGTGTGTGTATGTGTGCGTATTTAGGAGTGATGTGCCTCGGATAAGGGGTAGTGGTAAATCGAAGAGAGGGGATCAGCTCAGAGGGAAAATGAGAAAGAGAGGAAGGGAAACAGCTTTGTGAAGAGTGACAGCATATAATAGTGAGCTCATCAAGACTGGGAAGAAAGGGGAAGCAAGTGGATGACGGGTTCAGGGAGGTAGTGCAAAACCATCTCTGCTTTCTTCAAGAATACAGGCTTTTTGTCTGGATGATTCCTTGAAATAGCTTAATTGTTTCTAAGGCAGGGCATCCCTCATTTACCCTCTTTAATTCAATCTCTACAATCCTGTAGGACATTTGGGAGCAGAAGAATTTTCCACCCATAAGAAACAAGCCCAGATGGCCTGGCAATGTTGAACTCCCTTGCCTCAGGGGTTGCATTGTTATGTCTTTTCTGGTGATAATATGTCAAAATGCAAATATAGTTGGATTTCAGGCCCCCATGTGGAGCTTTTGCCCAGGAAATGTAGCTGATGTTCACATCACACTTTCATGTATTTATTTTTGTTGATAAGTTTGAACATATTTTCCTTAGCCTGCAATTCTCATCCTGCTGGTTGTACACATGTAGTGAATAATTCATTCCTGAGAATATAATTTCACTGCCTTAGTCCTGATGATTTTCTGCTATAAATCCAGATGTGTTGCTCCATTAGTTAAGTTCTTCTAATGTTAGCATTAATAATCATAGGATTTGCCACAGATGGCAGGTGCATTTGCGTGTTTCAGCTCAAGGTTCTATCAGTGGACATCTGTGTGCCTTGAAAGCACGCACCACAGGCAGAGATGTGATTTTAGGGTTATACTAGCTCTGTCAATTGGCAATTGTGCAAAGGAGACTTTGGGAAAGAGATAAGTTAGTCCTCTGAGGCTTTCTCATTTAAGAATAAGATACGGCTAGTTACAGAACTGATAGAAAACTCATTCAGGTCAGTATTGTCTTTGTCCAGTTTCAGCACATCTTTCCATGTTTGAAGGAGATGGAGCATATCTAAATCTGAGTCCATGACATGTATCAAGACAGGAGAAGCAAACACATTTTAGGAGCTGACTACTATGAATTTTTAGTTGGTAGAAATGAATATGAGCATCTAACTATGAAAAAGTGTAGCCCAGCATCTAGTACCTTTAAGTCTCACAGTCCTTTGCCACTGGACATGGGTTCCATCAAGCAGGGTACCAGTCAGAGACGGCTTCTAGGTTTAACATGCTAGGAGCAGCAGGTATGGAGACTAACAAATGAAGAGATCTTCCTTGCAGGGAGTCTGTCAGGTAGCTATAGAAAGCAAGAGGATGCTGTCCCTGAGGACCAGAAAGTCTGAGAATATCTCCCCTCCTGGAAGCTTGTCTGGCTGGGCTTAGGGCCAAATAGAGAAAGTGCATTTGAGGGGTCCCACTTTTCCTCTGGTGATCTTGAAGAAAGCGCTCCCCAACCACTCAAACCCTCTTGACTCAGTCACTGGTTGGTGTTCCCCAGTTATAAAAAGTAACACCTTTAAAGTCAGAAATAGACCCCCCTCAGAAGCCACATTAGATTTCTTTTTTCATTCCCAAAGTTAACTGTGAAGCATGGTTTCCAAGTCAGGCCTACTTTTAGTAATGTATAGATGCATACTAGAAATATATTGGGTGGTTTTTTTTTTTTTGTGAATGTTGAGGTTGCTGTTCCTGAGGGAGAAGGCATATGGGATATAAGGAACATACTGTGCATGAAAGACGAGTAAATAAAGCTGTCACCAAGAGTTTTAAGTCTTAGTGTTAAGTTGATCCATACTCGTGGGATGGCCTTGAACTTTTAATGAAAATGAATGCTCTAGTCCAGAGTGATCTAGTCCTCTAGTTAACAAAAACATAAGAAATGAAAGAAGAAATTGAATGTGGTCAGCAAGAGTAGCAAGCACTAGCTTGTGGGTAGCAGTCTGTTCTGGCCCTGAGAGAAAGTGGCTGGTTGATTCAGAATACAATGAACGTATATAGAATTGTAAAAGTATTGGCAAAAGAAGCTGCTATTATCTTGCTTTCTCTGCTGCAGCCCCTATACTCATCCTCACTCTTTCTGTGTCTCTGAGTGAACTGAGATATTGTCTGAAGAACAGAGCCAGAAAAAAGACTGTCGCAGGAAAGGTGCATAGCACATTCAAAGCATCATCAGGTTTTACAAGCCTGTAACAACATTCCAGCCATTTGGGCTATCCAAAGTGTCTTGTTCGCTCTAAAAAAGAACCTCTATTATTATATCTATTGAGACATCTGAATTCTCAGATGATCCATGCAAAATATTCAACTGAAAGTAGGGCTTTGCCTCTTGAATCTGGCTTATACCCTATGTTTCTGACATACTTGAAGACACCCTGTACATCACATAATTCATTTGATATGACTCCATTTAGACTGTCTCACACCCAGAGACACGCAGCTGATCAGGTGCTGAATATGCATTATAGCAAGAGGAATTGCAGACATGTCATACATCTAGACAGCCTCCAAAGAATAAGCAATGAAAATTGCATTCAAGGTCAGATGGGGGAGCAGTTGGATCATGGGCAGCAATTAGAACATCAAGAGAGGAAACAAAACATTCTTGTTGCAGGTCTCCCGTGTGGTTGCAGTTGATCTGTGAAATTCAGGTCACTTGCCAGGTTTGTGTTGCTACATTAAACAGCATTACAGTGGAAACAAGGCTGTAGAGCACAGGGCTTAAAATGAAGTCGTTGCAATACAAAATGAATGTGAGAGGTAAGAATGAAGAAAAGGGACACGTAACCTTTTGAAATAAATATATGCTCTTCATTTCTAAATTAAAAGCAAAACCAACTGGGAAGAGAGTTTAAATTTGCCTTTTCCTCCTTTCTGGGAGAAATTCTGCCTGTTGGTTTGGTGGGGCCCAAAGTTGGGCCAGAAATAATCGCAAGCTGAGAAGCATGCTGAGCCAGGGTGTATCCAATGGCAATCGAGGAATAGTAAAGGAATTTCTTTGAAAAAAGACAACTTCCAAAAAGAAAAGAGGAGCCAGCTGTGTCCACTGAGCATGGCATTAAGGGAGAAAGGCTGTGAAACTGGGAGATTCAAGTGATGGTGTACCAGTGTGTGCAGGGCTGGGTTTCCGAGGGGACCTGACGGCAGGATGCTGCCCTCACAGCGGGGAGGGAGAACAGGAGCGCGGGCTCTGTCCGCTCTGCACAGTTGAGTGGGATCACAAATAATTGATTATAGACATCTGCCTGTTTGATGTGGGTGTGAAATTTTAAATTAGCTAGCAAAATGGTGCTTTGTATTAATAACATGCATGCAATTTAGTCCGTAGTTTCCCTGAGAGAATGGCAAAGTTAAATAATTAAGCATGCCTCAAAACAGCATTATTATAGGGATTAAGAGAAAAAATATAGCTGCTAAAATTAAAAAAGGAATGTAGAAACAATGCCTCCAAACCATGACTATTGTACATAGTATTTTATATGTTAGTTAAACTAGAAACAGCTGAAAATGAAGAATCTGGATGCATCTATTAACCTCAATCTTTAGTGAGAAGACTGATCTCTAAAACACGGCACAAAGATCAACTGATACTGTTGTTAATCACTCCTAGAGTGTCTCTCTCTAGGAAGTTTAGAGCATTTTCTTCCAGGGAGACGGATGGGATTTCACCTGTTTTTCTTAGAGATGCACCAGGTTAGAGACAATTTGTTTGCATTTATGAGTGGATCTGCTGATCATTTTTCGTTTCCTCAGAATTATTGTGCACATTTGCTGTGTGTTATTTTAAGCCCTCCGATCTGTGCTGTGCTGTTGATTATTCCCTTCATGTTTTCCCAATGTATTTGTGTTCCTTTTTCACGTATATCATTTGGTTTTTAACTGACATGTTTTTTTTCAGATTTCACTGAATCAGAAAATAAGTTTTGTAAATTCCTCAAATACATGGGCAGAAACCAAACAAGATAAATGTAAATCCAAGATGAATTAAAGATAGCTTTAATCGCAATTACAGAACAGGTAGATTACAGACAGATTTGAAAATGATGATGCTCGGGTTATTCAGTCAATATGCATCCTTCCCTTTTCGTCCCACTTCATCTTTAATTCTTAGCTCTGTTTACTTTACAATGACAGATAAATACTCCCTGTTGTCTTGTACTTCCTACTTCCTACACAGTGGATCATCCACTTAGCACATGTAATTTACATCCAGTGTTGCAAAGAACAGCAGCAGAACAATTTTCATTTGTGGTGCATTCCTCTGAAAAGAAAATATTTTTAAAGGGGAACTAAAGGAAAGCCACTGGAATTAGTGAAGGCTAAATTAACCTGTAGAAGTCTCAGAAATCACACTGGGGATGCTCGCCATTGATTCAGCAGCTGCATGAAGGAGTTCATCGTCACTGCCTGGAATCCCAGCCCCACTAAAGTCAGTGAAAGTTTTGCCATTAATTTCAAAGGAGCCAAGATTCCCATGCTGTGTTTCTAAGGGTTTTTCTTTCCCTTCTGATGTAAGTTCCCAGCCTTTACGTTTGCAAAACCAGTTTTATCTAGGGAACAACGTGGTAATAATGTCAGCTCTAACTTATAAATGATAAAACGTTTCCAGAAGGAGAATGCCTTTGACTCAAACCAATGATAATTCTGAACATATTCATACAAACATAAATATTGGTAGTATTTGGCATGAAGACCAATACTTATTTTTTCCAAGCTGGCCTATGTGATCCAAAACCCAGGAAAAAGAAAGGACCTGCCTGATACATTACATTAATAGTTCCTATGCCCAAGTCTATTCTAAGCATGTTCACCATTTACTGAGACCTGGATTGCATAGTGGGAGCTCACATGTGTGACATCTGCATGCTACGTGCAAAGGCTCTAGTGGGGGCCAGTTTCATTCTCAGTCAACGCCTCAGATATCAAAAGAAAGCACAATCTTTTACTTACCTAACCTTTTACTTAACCCTACATTAATGAAGTGCACTCTAATATATGTAGGTGCACATACGTACGGTATACCCCTAAAGATAATGTTTGGTTTCCAAATCAGAAAAGTGTAAGGGGAGAACTCACTCAGCTGTGACAATCTAAAACTGGAGTTTAGTCTATGTTAGTGATCTCAGCTTCCTCTTTAATTAATGCAGAGAAACAGGAGACAATTCATCCCATCTACAGCTAACTGTCCAACAGCTGAGAAGAATCGACCCTTGGAAGCAACCATCTGTCACTATGAACTCCAGTAAATGAGTATTTGACTTCAAGATCTGAGCGGACCAAATAATTTCTGTTACTGCACATGTTTAGAGTACTTTGCAAGGTTGTTTCAGATAGCTCTTTTAATATTCTTTGACAGGTCAGGACACATCCTCTTTAATTATTGATTAGATAAGCAAGCAAAGTTTTCCAAAAGATAGTATCTTCAGAAAAAAAATGTTCTCCCTTGGTTATGTACTGCTGTAGGCCAATGTTGCAGGCCCAGAGGGGCCATCTCCTTGATCACCTAGTTTGGTTACAATAACTGTCATATATTATGACTAGATTTCTCTATCATAATATGATTGTGTAGAGTTAAAAGCCTTGAACGATTCATTTAACTATCCATGTTCTTAAAGACTTTGTCTTTGGCATCTGATACGTTCACCTTGGAAAACCTTTATTAATAAAATGAGTTGAAACACCAGGAACAAGTCACTGCTTCCCATGTCACGCAGATTAGCTCTGTTGAGTTTTTACAACGCACAAGAATATATGAAAGCTATTTTTCCTTTCCAATAACCTGTTACAATATATTTGCACATTTTTATTAGAATCTAATTTTTAAATTACTAAAGCTTTATTCCTGATTTCCAGTATTTCCCACAAGTGGTATTTTCTGGTCAGTGTCCACTTTTCCACCTCTAACCCTAGTTTGGTCTCTCCCTCAAATGAGTTGTGTGCAGTTTCTGGAAAAATCAGCCTTCTGATTGATCCTGGTTGCAATATGGATGTATCTGAAGCTCCCAATATTCCACAGAAAAACTGAAATGGACCAGTGGCTGTCACAGGTAAGTTCAAAGAGAAGAAATACTGCACACCCCAGAAGAAAGAAAGGAGAAATACTACACACCCATACATGCAGAAAGCGATGTCCCTTGACACTGATTGGTTAAAAAAAAATCCCAAAAAGCTCTAATGTAATTCAGTCTCCAACTTCTGGATGGCTGATAGCAAAGCTTTCTTAGTTATTCACACACTGAGCATGATGCCATAAAACAGATCATGAAGTGTATTTGTAACAAGATCTTAAACCTGACCTGTCAAATCAAGGGAAGAATTGTTTGTTCGTTTTATGTTTTTCTCGCAGGAATCACCTGTTTCATTAGTGCATGAGCGCATATTCAGCCTTTCTGTGACTATGTTCTTTTCTCAGAGTAGAGCCAGTAGTATGTCTTCTTAGGAAGATCAGAGAAATTTTGAGCAATTGCTGGTACTGACTTTCTATCTAGCTCCCATCTTTCCATGTGGGTGTGAACACAGGATGGGAACTATCTTATCTCCTGGCTTCCACAAATGCTTGTGATAACAGAAGACTCAGCACCCAGGTCCCTCATGCCTGAGGAACCCAGCCAATATTTCAGTTCTATATTGTTTATTTGTGTATTTTCCATACTCATTAAGTTCACTCATTAAGTTGTGGGTGGGCAGTTTTTTTTGCATGTGAGATTGAAGTGGAGTTTTCCCTTTGTGGCTGGGTTGAACTGTGCAGTGGGTATGACCACAGCATTCCCCGTAAGACTAGAGATTTCAAGATCAAAAGGCACCTTTATGCCTGTTCTCCTTTACCAGACAGTGTCTTCGGACAGAGCCTGGAGTGGCCATTGCTTGATGAAAGGAAGTGCAGAAGTAGGCAGGCATCTTTTGCAGAGACACAGGAGGGGAAATTGCTATTGCTACAGATGCTGCTCTTGGTTCCTCAACAAATTATGCTTATAAGCACCCATTTTAGAATACGACTGTGCTGACATTTGGTCTATGCTTTTAGCTGTCAATAGAGACCCTAAACCACAATTTATTTTTGTGGAAGCTTTGCTGTCAGATGAAGTCTTTCAAAGGGGTCCTGCTGTTCAGTCTTGTGCAGGAAATTAAATTCCAGCACTTTCTTTCCTTCACAGCTCTGTTCTGCAAGTTGGATTTCTCAGTAACTTTGGGTAACTGCAATTGTGGAGCAGCAGTCGTTCAAAGGCTTTACTTTTCTGGGTCATATTCTGTGCAGCCTTCTTATCCTCACTTCCACCTTCCACTTACTCACAAGGTTCAGCAGAAATGCACGTTTTGAATCCCAGCCCAGCATTCCAGGGACATGGATATCCCAGAAGACAAATTCCCAAAGTTACTGTACTAATGTGACTGCTGTCAGCACTCAGGGTTTCTTGTGAGGTTGCTGGAGTTGGTCTCACCAGCTTTTTAACTAAAGACACAGGTCAATATGGAACAGCTTTTGACAACCAACCAGACTTGTGGAGCATGGCTTAATATCAGCGGCTTAGAGCAATACACCCCACATAATTACAGTAGTAGTAGAAGTGGGCTGAGAAAAATGATTTAAAGCATAGCAATGTCATGGAAGAATTTCCAAGCCCTGAAGCACCTTAGATGGTGGTATGGAAATCAGTAATGGAACTAGAAATGCTGGATTCATGGGAAACTGAACGAGAAAATCTATTTCAAAATTTGCTGAAGGGAACAGTCCAACAATAATGGGGAAATATGGGTGGATGGAAAAGGCTTCCCATGGCTCTTTTGCATGTTTCCCCATCAAAATGACAAAGGACCAATTGTCTCCAAGGAACAGTAGTTGCAAGGTTGGAATGCATTAAAAACCGATCAGTAATACGGGGACTGGTATATATGTAAGATGTGGTGTTAGTTCTTTAATTATCAAAGTAGCACTCAACTTCAAATACTTTGTTCAGATTGTTTCATTGCTGTGTTAGACCTGGGATAAGTAACCTGTTCTTATAGGCTGGGTTCTACAAAGTGAACATCATTCCTGTACTTACAAAGGTCCTTATTCATCTAACTGTTGTCCCTAATGGAATTTTACCAGCTGATCTGAGTGCATCAGACTGTAAAATACAGTATCTAAGATGATCAGAATTTCCGTTCATATCTGAAATTTTTACCACCGTTTGAAATTACACGACAGCACACCACTTTACAGATTTATTTATCTTTTCCAGGTCCTCATATAGCCAGTTCCTCTAAAAGGTGCATGAATCTTCTTTGTGTATTTACAAAACATATCCTTACTTTAGAAGGTAATTTTCATTGCAACACCTTCGTATGGCATGCAGTGAAAAATGTATACCAAGTTGTGCAATCCTGAGAACATCCATTCCAAAGAATGGTCAGTGAAAAAGCTGGCAATTGACCAGATTAAGTGGTTAATCCAGTTTTAAACCAAATTTCAAGTACTATGTACATGGTGTTCCTCTGCCTCATGTGCTGGAAGAGACTGGCAGTATGTAGAGATGCTGCTTCTTAGTACGCTTGTCCAACCATGGGAGTCAGGTTGACTCACTCTTCCAGCCCAGAGTTGTGGTGAGTGGACTTAAATTCAGATGGTGGTCAGTCACAAGTGGTGTTCCCCAAGGCCCAGTATTGAGCCCAGTTCTGTTTATCAGTGATCTGAATGAGGGAATTGAGTGCACCCTCAGCAAGTTTGCAGTTGACACCAAGTTGATGTGCTTGAGAGTAGGAGGGCTCCACAGGGGTATCTGGATAGGCTGGATCCATGAACTAAGCCACTTGGATGAGGTTCAACATGGATCAATGCTGGGTCCTGCATTTGGGCCACAACCACCCCATGCAATGCTATAGACCTGGGTAAGAGCGGCTGGAAAGCTGCCCTGTGGAAAAGGACCTGGGAGTGCTGTTTGATGACTGCTGAACATGAGCCAGCTTGTGCCCAGTCAGCCAAGAAGGCCGACAGCATCCTGGCCTGTATCAGCAACAGTGTGGCAGCAGGGCCAGGGCAGTGATCATCCCCCTGTACTCAGCACTGGTGAGGCTGCACCTCACATACTGTGTTCAGTTCTGGGCCTCTCACTACAAGAGGGACATTGAGGAACTGGAGTGGGTCCAAGGAAGGGCAACAGAGCTGGTGAAGGGCTTGGACCATAAGGCTGATGAGGAATGGCTGAGGGAGCTGGGGATGTTTAGTCTGGAGAAGAGAAGGCTCAGGGGGGACCTTATAACTCTCTACAACTGACTGAAGGGAGTTTGTGGTGAGGTAGGGTCAGTCTCTTCTCCCAAGTAACAAGCAATTGGATGAGAAGAAGTGGCCTCAAGCTGCACCAGGGGAGGTTTAGATTGGATATTAGGAAAAATTTCTTGACTCAAAGGGTTGTCAAGCATAGGAACAGGCTGTCCGGGGAAGTGGTGGAGTCACCATCCCTGCAGGTATTTAAAAGACGTGTAGATGTGGCACTCGGGGACATGGTTTCGTGGTGGACTTGACAGTACTAGGTTTACAGTTGGACTTGATGACCTTAAAGGTCTTTTCCAATCTAAATAATTCTGTGATTGTGTATATGTGTCTGTGTCTGCCTTTTGGGAATACACACCCAGCCTCACTAGTGGCAGACATGGCGTGGACCTGGAGACATGGAGCTGCAGCAGCCTCACCTCTGTTGGGCTACTAGATAATGGGCAACCTCTAAGCTTATCCTGTTCTTCTTGAATAAGTGAGTTAGTCCAGTCTGGTTTTTGTGCATGGCATCTCTGCTTGCATGCTGTAGAAATTTTGCACAAGGAGTCAGACATGCAGTTTCATCTCTTAATCATATCCACAAGAGGAGAGAGAAATGTTTTGGGAGTCTCACAGCCATGGGCTTTGATTACCCTATCATCTTAAGGCAAAGAAAGTGGATCATAAGCCCATGCTAAAGTGAAACAAAAGCTTAAATTCAAACACTACCTGTCCTCGGTTGAAAGCACTGGTTCAAGGGTTAAAGACTCTCTGTGGCTGCCCACAGAGAGCTAAGTTCAGATGACAGTCAGGATTTACCCTGCAGTAAAGAGACTTTGGAATTTCTTTTTTTATTTTTTTTTTTTTTTTGTCCTAAAAGCTCCTCAGAATCCATAAATTTCTGTCATTTCAAGTATATTGATCCAGCGCTGACATGTGTTGTTTATAGAGATCAGAGCAGGCACTGATGCTGGCGAAGACAGATCCGCATTACTGCCTCACTCTTGTCCTGTGTATAACATGTCAGCTGGCATGCATTATGGTCATGTTGTGGAAACTCACCCTCTTTCCTAGGTCTGGTGTTCCTTCACTGAACAAGCCAGTAATCTTTCCAGGAACCCTGCGCCTTGGGATTATACAAGGCTTCAGTAGGTGCAAACAAATACAAGTCTTGTTACCTTCAGTCTTCTTTCACAGCTCTTTTCTCATGATTCTTTGGAGTTTTTCAGAGCTCATACTAGCACCAGTGAAAAGAAAGATAAGGAGATTATCATAACTGATTAGTCCCTATGTAGGTAGTCCAGCGTCATTGAATCAGGGCTTGATTTTAAGTACTATGGCAAAGCATTTGGTGTCTCCAGTATGGATGACTCTGTCCATCAGAAAACATCCTATTTCTTGAAAGTCACTAATGACTAGCTTACGCTGTGAGGTATAACAAGTGGCTATACCAGATTTGGATAGATGTAGATGCATTACATCTATTTAATATTTAATTGAAGTTTGGTTAACACATGCACTAATTTATGAATAGGAGTCAGACAAGGATTTTGGAAATCAGCCTGGTTTTGCCCACATAATATCTAACCAAATGGCCCACAGTGGAGTTTTCAGAGGTCTTTTTCAGAGACGTGAAGTGCTTTCAATGGGGCTAAACTTACCAAAGTATTTCTTATTAGTAATTAGACATACTTCTTGCGTTTCCCATGCAGGAACAAGAGCAGACCAAAGGAAACTTGTCTCACTCAGGTCACTCCAGCTGTCTTTTCACAACAAAGCAGCTATGCCCAGTTTCCAAATACCCAACAGTTTCCATTTCTCCCTCTTTGCATGGAAACAATTCCTCCTTCCCCTCAAAACCCCCACCCCTAAACAGAAAACTAGTACCAAATTATCAATAAAATACACACAAAAAAATGTGTGACTTATTACATTTTATGCTTCATCCTGAAACCATTATAAAAGTTCTTACAACATTTTGGCAGTCAGTTCTAAAAAGCTGCTCTGTATTGGAGAGGGAGCATATGCACCATGTGATATGACATCTGCCACAGTAAGTAAGCTTTTAATTGAATATTTGAGGAAATAAACATGTAAAACCCATGTAACTTGATGTCAAATAAGTTATTGTTGCCTCAAGGCTTTCTTGATTTTTTCCATTTTTATTTTTGGCAGGAAAGTTTGAAATATTGTACATATTGGAGACAGGAGCACTTCACATACAGTCGTCCGTCAGGACAGAAAACATAATGTCGTATTACTGCTGCTACAGCAGCCCTCCCCAAATCTTGGCAGTTATCAAAGTGGCATTTGGGATCTGAGATTAACAATGTCTCTGCTCACATCTAAATATATATATTGAGTGCAGAGAGGAAGAAAGGGAATTGACACACATTCAATTGACTGCTGTACCACTACTAACTAGAAACATCTTTCTTACATTACCTCTGTGTTTCTTTTTACTCCTATAACCTTTCACAACAAGCAGTGTGGTGTTTTCTGTATCCCTTTCTCTTATGAACACACACATAGAGGCACAGGAAGTTTGTGCAGCTCAGAAAGGAGCAGTGTCGATCCATCCTTCCCTAACCTTAGCATCTTTCATTGCCCCTCCTTTTCGCTTTCCCTTATG
This sequence comes from Pezoporus occidentalis, assembly GCF_034315485.1. Taxonomy (NCBI): domain Eukaryota; kingdom Metazoa; phylum Chordata; class Aves; order Psittaciformes; family Psittacidae; genus Pezoporus; species Pezoporus occidentalis. The sequence goes on from NW_026914191.1 coordinate 657,156, forward strand.
CTGCACACTGGCTTTAGATGAGAAAAGAGCCAAAGATCAGCTCATCATATCCCTCTCAAAAGGCCATCCCAGCTCATTTTTCAACTTTTCCACCTACCTACACTAGTTAGTTGCTTCTTATGTGCTCGGTGTGACACCGGCCAATGCAACACACTTCAGTCCTGTGGTAGGGTAATTGGTTTAGTGTTTTCCTGCCCATTCAGTATCTGGTGGTGCTGCAAATCTCACATTCTCATTTGGGTAGCCCATGCTGGTGGCACCTGTGGGTCTCCTCAGGCAGTGTGCTCCCTACTGGGAGTTCTCTCTACAGGATCAAGCTTTCTCTTTGACTTCTCCAACCCATTGACAATGATGTCAGAAGTGATGGCCTGTGTAGCTTCTTATGGGGTGATTCCCTGCATCGTCACTGCATTTATATCCACACTGCAAATCTGCAGTAGCCCATTTGAATTAATTTAGTGGGTAAGGTTTTGGGGGGTTTTATCAGATGTTTTACTAAAAAAATCCCTGGACCCTTGATATTTTAGACCTAATTCACTTCATATGTGCTGATCTTATTCTCTTGTAATTCACTTGAACCAGGTCCTCCTCTCACTTAAGAGTACTATAAACTTTATTTCCACAAGCTCAGGCTGTGACAGGAGTGAAAGCCTAGATCAAGGGGGTTCCTACTCCCATTAGCCCTACTTTTCTGCCATAGAAGTTCCTCACTGATATTTGGCATGGATTTACCTTCTACAAGCTCATAACACTTAATGGCCATGAACCCAGTATCTCCTAGCTGTTTTAAGAACCTTCTCTAATAGTTCATCCATTTTTTCATTGAGCTGAGAAGCATTACAAGGCAAATAAGAAAATCAGACCAGTAATACCAAAGGAAGCACAGGCTCACTGCGGGCCAGACATGTTGAGAAGTTAGAATGAGGAAAGGTGCAAGGTTATCTGGAGCAAGGTCTTAGTCCTGCAGCAGGACCTCAGCATGCTCACAATGTGCAGGATCACCCCTGAGCTCTGAGGCTGCAGAAGAGAACATAGGGGATCTGTCACAGCTTCAAGGAGGCTTAACAAGATAACTGACTTCAGTCTGAAAACGAGGATCCTACGCATTATGGTTCCCTCTGTAGTATTTAATTGGTTATGAAATTCCATCTGTTTTGCTTCACTTTGTATTTTCAACTTGGCTGATAAAGCTTAGAGCAGGGACATGTGCCTGTTCTGGAAAAGCAATTAGGAGGTCTAGAGGGTATGGTAAGTGGGTAGGTGGATCATGGGATGGAGAACGTTGGGATTTTTTCTAGGCAAAGGCCATTAATAGGGTGCTAAAAGGACTTGTACTGAGACAGACACCTGAGGTTAGGGATTTAGATATGAATACCAATACTGGAACAGATGAATGGCATCCTACGCACCCACCAGGCCCACTGTTTCAGGGCCTTGTCTAATTTAGGCAGCATCACTATGACTAAAATCGGTTGTAGACTGGGTTCTTTTGTTTCTTTACAGCAAGACAGGCTCAGAAATTGACTTTTCCTAAATGAGAGCATGTGATTGAGAAGCAGAGCTGTGTTGTGAGGTATGGCCTTTGGCCGGCAGCTATAGTAGACTGCATCCTAGGTACAGGAGACCCGTTCACAGGATGCTGTTCTCTCCTTCACGTAATTTATAGACTTCTCTTATCAAGGGGCTCCATAAGTACAGCAAGCCACTGCCTGTGAAAGAGGACATGGGTAGATCCACAAATAAGGGCCATTTATACTGATGTGCAGGTGGAAACCATAGGAAGAAGGACTCAGAATTCCTGTGGTTCATCTGGGGTCTCATGTGAAATAGGGTTTACAACACTGACAGAGATGTGTGCCTTTAGCTGTCTGATAGGTCACTGCAATACAGATATCTCATTACGAGGCAGCAGAAGGTGAGCCAGAAAACTTGTCACAAGCCTTAAGGTCATTCCTAAGCTGAGTTATAAAGAGGAGAGCAATTTTTCTGATGGCAGAGGCTTGAAAATGAATGATAAAAATCTATACTGGAAATCCTAGTGAGACTTTAAATGGTAACCTCCTCAAAGCGCAAGGAACTCTAAGTGATTTCTCTTGGATTTTATGATTAGCAAAGCATAAAATTTTAATCATTTTGATTTCATGGGAGGGTTGTGTTGCCTTTCTTCCAGCAGACTGGTGCTGAAGATGGCTATGTTGACTCTTAAAGGTCCATCTTACCTACTGTGTTAGTGAGGGACTTGGCAAACATTTTGAATGAAAAAAAACAAGACAAAACAGGTCTTAAATGTGTTGATGCATTGTTTAGTCAAGTGTATATTTAACTAGGTTTATTTGGACCCTCACATCTGTTTATTGATGGGTACTTCAAAGCAATATATTTCTGTAGGATGCAGTTGGCACTGTCAAAGTGTATTGTGTGCTGCAAAGGAGAGAGAAGACATTAAGAGCTTCGGTTTGTCATTAAGGAAAACACTGAAATTAATTTCTTCAGAAGCAAATACAGATGACGTAGTAGAAGCTGCTAATATCCTAATCACAAAACAAATAAAATGGACATCTACAGTACTGATAAAATTAAACAGCCTCTCTCTTAAACACTTGCACACACACAATTCCTCACATAATGCAAGTGTTAATATGCACTTGAATGTCCTTATTTGCCCATTTTAGCATGCTATAGAAGGTTACAGAAACTGCTGTGTAGCACAAGCAGGCAAACAATAGCCTTACCCCTCTTTATTTTCAGGGGCAGTATAAAATAAATCTCCTTGTCTGACCCAGTTAGAGTTATTTGTCTTTCCAAAAATATTTTCCATATGGAGATCTCCAAGTCTGAGTGCCATCTGTGAGGACTTCTTGGGTTTCTTTTACAGAGAAGTCTCTGGAGGAAGCCCAAGTGCAAGACTGGGCTGGGCTGACAAGATTTTTTCAGGGAGAAACAAGGACACTTTTGTGTGGTGGGTCCTACTTCCTCATTGTTCAGTTCAGGGTAATTCCTTAGTTAGGACTGTATGGCTCACTGGAAATGCTGTGCTGCAGATGGACCTTGAACGTCTGGAAGAGTAGGTGTAGCCATGCAGTTGTTCCAGGGTCTCTAGGATGGATGTTTTAAAATGGCAGTCAGGCTTTGAAGTGGGTGCCCCATCCAGTCACTCTGGTGTAACTCAGTCCTGTTGGTCATCCCACTGGATTTTCCTGTATACATTTCTACCTTTTGAGTTGCAAAGCTGAACAGGTGGAAATGCCTAAATTTAGTTTGAGGGGGGATATCTAACTGAAGACTTTTGAGAAACAAGAACTGAATATTGGATTCATGTTTTGGAAAGATGCAGGGAAACATCTGCATCCCCAAAGAGATGGGATGTGGTGTGCTGTGTTAGCTGATGGTGCATCACCTTATTCGTATGGGATCACTAATGTCATCAGGACACAGTGAGCTCTCAGTGTTAGGACAAAAAGGACAAAAATTACTACATTTTGTGGATCACCTGCTGCAAGCTCAGGAGTGTTGCAGGAGGGCCAGGAGACCTCCTTGGATGGATAAGGAGCTCCTGAGGAAAATTCAGTTGAAAAAAGAGGCTTATAATAAGTGGAAGCAAGGACAGGTGGCATGGGAAGAGTACAGGGATGTTGTCTGAGAAGCTAGGGACCAGGTTAGGAAAGCTAAGGCTCAGTTAGAATTAAACTTGGCTAGAGGTATTAAAGATAACAGGAAGGGATTCTACAGGTATATAGCAAATAAAAAACAGACTAAGGAGTATGTGGGTCCCCTCTGGAAGCTCTCAGGAGAACTGGCTACACAGGATTTGGAGAAGGCTGAGGTTCTGAATGACTTCTTTGCCTCAGTCTTCACTGGCAAAGGCTCTGACTGCACCACCCAAGTCCTGGAAGGCAGACACAGGGACTGTAAGAATGAAGACCCTGGGCCCACTGTAGGAGAGGAACTGGTTCGAGACCATCTTAAAAATCTGAACGTGCACAAGTCCACGGGTCCTGATGAGATCCATCTGCGGGTCCTGAAGGAGCTGGTAAATGAAGTTGCGAAGCTGCTGGCCATCATATTTGAGATATCATGACAGTCAGGTGAAGTTCCCAGTGACTGGAAAAAGGGAAATATAACCCCCATTTTCAAGAAGGGGCAAATGGATGACCCAGGGAATTACAGACCAGTCAGTGTCACCTCTGTGCCTGGCAAAATCTTGGAGCAGATTCTCCTGGAAGGCATGCTAAGGCACATGACAATCAACAAGGTGCTTGGTGACAGCCAGCATGGCTTCAGTAAGGGGAAATCCTGCCTGACCAATTTGGTGGCCTTCTATGATGGGGCTACAGAACTGATGGACGGGGTAGAGCAGTTGATGTCATCTACCTGGACTTGTGCAAAGCATTCGACACTGTCCCACATGACATCCTTGTCTCTAAATTGGAGAGACATCAATTTGATGGATGGACCACTCGGTGGATAAAGAACTGGCTGGATGATCGCACACAAAGAGTTGTGGTCAATGGCTCAATGTCCAGCTGGAGACCAGTAACGAGTGGTGTCCCTCAGGGATTGGTGTTGGGACCGGTCTTGTTTAACATCTTTGTCGCTGACATGGACAGTGGGATTGAGTGCACCCTCAGCAAGTTTGCTGATGACATCAAGCTGTGTGGTTCGGTTGATACGCTGGAGGGAAGGAATGCCATCCAGAGGGACCTTGACACGCTTGTGAGGTGGGCTGATGCCAACCTCATGAAGTTTAACCATGACAAGTGCAAGGTCCTACACCTGGTTTGTAGCAATCCCAGGCACAGCTACAGGTTGGGCAGAGAAGAGATTCAGAGCAGCCCTGTGGAGAAGGACTTGGGGGTGTTGGTCGATGAGAAAATGAACATAAGCCAGCTGAAGTGTGCGCTCGCAGCCCAGAAAGCCAACTGTATCCTGGGCTGCATTAAAAGCAGCATGACCAGCAGGTCGAAGGAGGTGATCCTGCCCCTCTACTCTGCTCTTGTGAGACCTCACCTGGAGTATTGTGTGCAGTTCTGGTGTCCTCAACATAAAAAGGACATGGAACTGTTGGAACAAGTCCAGAGAAGGGCCACGAGGATGATCAGGGGACTGGAGCACCTCCTGTATGAAGACAGGCTGAGGAAGTTGAGGCTGTTCAGCCTGGAGAACAGAAGCTGTGTGGAGACCTCATAGCAGCCTTCCAGTATCTGAAGAGGACCTATAGGGATGCTGGAGAGGGACTCTTCATTAGAGACTGTAGTGATAGGACAAGGGGTAACAGGTTAAAACTTAAACAGGGGAAGTTTAGGTTGGATATAAGAAGGAAATTCTTTACTGTGAGGGTGGTGAGGCACTGGAATAGGTTGCCCAGGGAGGTTGTGAATACTCCATCCCTGGCAGTGTTCAAGACCAGGTTGGACGAGGCCTTGGGTGATATGATTTAGTGTGAGGTGTCCCTGCCCATGGCAGGGGGGTTGGAACTAGATGATCTTAAGGTCCTTTCCAACCCTAACGATTCTATTATTCTATGATTCTATGATTTGAAAAGCCAAAAGCAAGAGATTGAGAGGACTATAGGGAACTTTTAGCAGAACTACCAACAGAGATCTGGAAATCCTTAGCATGGTCTCCTGGGATTATGTCAGCTTGATTTGCTTCAAAGGCCTGTCAGCTTTTTGAGACAGCAGTATCTCAACTGAATGCTGCAGAGATCTGGCAGTACAAGCACAGCCACTGCTCTTCCTGGACAGAAGTTAAGAGAAGCCACTACCACTACCTTTGTCCTATCCATATGAAAGCTTAATTGTGAATAAATTAGAAAATGTCAAAGGTGGAAGGGGAAGCAGCTACGTTTGGATTTTTCCAGCTGTGTTTCTTGGGAGGGGGAGATTGCAAACTAGAAGGCAGACTGCAAGTCTTGTTTGATGGTCACTGTGTTTTTTGGATGTGGGCTAGAAAACATCCTGCTGCAAGGTGAGCAGCAAATATGTTGTTAAAGGGGCACTGGGGCCTTCTCTTAGCAAAAGGCACAAGTATTAGTGTCTGTCTTTTCACTACCTTTGGAGAACACAGTTTTTGTCTTAGTACTCAAGGGACTGTCCAGTTTGTGAAATAGTCAGTCTCAGAAGTGGAGCATGTCACTTATATAGGCTCTTCAGAAGGATTTTACTGCCCTGGATTCTCTGGGTCCCAGGCAGCTGCCCTGACTTGGACTCCTGCAGCAGGAGATAAGGGTCTCTGGAGGAGAGCAGAAAATTTTTGGCTATTCAACCAGCTATCTGGCAACCTCTAGTCACCCTGCTGGGCATTATTTAGGACTCTCCTAAACAGGCAAATATGTAGACAACACTGAGTTAACATAAGTCCTGGTGCAGACACTCTGTTGCTGTTGCAGCATGGCTGTGCTTTTTCTGCTCTGTTACTCTGTCCATGGTGGAAGGCTTGGAAAGACAGAAGTCCTGACAGGTGCAATGCTTAAGCAAACTATTCCATCCTCTTAAGTGTGCTCTCAGCATCCTTTGCACTACCAAAGTAGGTGAGTTGGTCTCTTTTAATGGCTCCGGTGCTGTACCTGAAACATGACAGGTCTGCACCTCTCCCACTGCCAAGTGGTCTCTTACAAGGCACCTTCACAGCTGCAATAAAATATAATGAATTTGTATGAACAGAAAGGTCACACTGATGTCAAGCAGAATGAAAGGGACCCCAGAAATTTGCCTTTTTTTTTTAAAAAAAATAGCATTGTGTATTCTGTTTTGCAAAAATTAAAGCAGACTGGGGCCACAGAAGAGTAATGATTACACTTAATGAGGGGCAATTGAAAGGCATGAAGTAGTTCTCCCAAACAAGTTCTAATCGAAGCTGGAACCATACAGACACTGTGCTCAACAAGCTTTCATATGAATAATGCACCTAATTACCATCTGCTTTTTTCATAACATGGATAAAAATGTGATCACATATAAAATTCTCACTGTGTTTCCTAGGATACAAGGTGATCCTCATTTCAAACTAGCTTGAAAATGGCAAATGAGCAAACTTAATTTTAATAAAAACAAGGAAACTCACATATGTGAAATATAACCTGGGCACTTCTGATTACAGAAAGAAGTGTCTTTGCTTTTCATAGAAAACCTAGTGAAGAACTTGATAGTATAGCACAACAAGGTACTCCATATCTGTGGTTTAGATGGTCCACGTGGAGGATGGCAGCACTTCTCCTAATGGACAGACAGCGTGAGAAGGTTTCCATATTAAACAACGAAACAGTAGACTCTACCAAAAGCTTTTTTTTCAACAGTGTGAGTCAAAAGATGAGCATAAATGACTTTCATGATGCAGCCTTTTTTTAATTACCACCATAGCTGGCTAGCTTTTTATGCAGTGACACTAGTAAGTGCACTGCTTAGTGAAAACAGAGAAAGCTAAAATTATACTTGTTTTACTTGCACCAGCTCACAGTGAAGGGCCTGTGTCACAGAATGAATCTTTTTAAATAGTGTGATATCTGCAAGACACTCTGATCCTTATACCTTGTTTGAAGTGTGCACTGTTCTAGATTAAGGAGGTCAACTGGGATTTTGTAATCTGAGCTCCCAATCCTTCCAATAGTTACTGTCAAGCATATCATGTACTGTTCACCAGAGTATTCACATTATTTCACTGATGTTCCTCGGACAAGTTGAATGGGATGATGGAGAAATGAAGATATTGCTTGCTCGTGTTAGCCAGCAAACCATGGTATTTTATGACATGAAAACCTTATGAGAGGGGGTATGGCTTCTTAGTGTTCATGGCTTGTATGCAGCACTAAAGGTTAAGAAATATCCCAAGATTTATATATTTTCAGTACCATATCTTTTTACACAGTAGACAGTGAAGATGTCCATTGTGCTGGATGAGAGTGGCTTCAGACAATATGATAATTCCATTTCACTTCATCCCTTGAGCCTCCCTCACGAATAAGCTGAAGGCAGTTAGTTGACTACCATTATGCCCTTTTGACTTCAAATGTATCCTAATATGACATCAACCTCCATTTACAAACTTGGATTACTCTGCTCTGCCCTGATCTTAATTGACAGGAAGTTCAACTAAGCTATTCCCACACTGAAGACAGAAAGCTGCAGCTTTGGCCTATGGACTTTCACTGCTGCCCTCGGGCCAAGTGGGAGCAGTGGTGAAGAAAGAATAAAGCAGTTTCCTTTCTGTCACTGAAGGGAAGCTCTGCTCTCATGCTTTGCAGAGCTTAGGAAATGCTGCAAAAGTCAGAGCTTAGAGACCAACTGTTTCTGAGACATCCCATGTGATAATTTTTCCCATTCTTTCCATTCTCTCCATTCCCCAGAGTGGAGAGGGAAGGAGGAAACTACAGCAACACAGCAGGGCTGATGAGATTACATATTCTGCTAAGGAGCTTGTGCATACTAAGGGCAAAAGGCTCATCGATGACTGTGACTGTGTGTATCTCTCAGAGAGGTGTTGTAGATAATGCTGGGTCTGGTGGCCTTCCAGCTCCCCTCCTCTCACATTCTTCTGCCCTGAGATGCCTGTCCTTCATCAGTCGTTCTCGAAGAGAGCTGAAGGTAGGACTAATTACAATGGTAGCTGTTGTCCCCAGCTTCCCAGGACATCGGTGTCCTCTTTGCTCCCCTCTGACCCTCCCTACGTAAAACTCCGTGAGGCAGGCACAAGATTCATGTGCATAATTCCATCCTCTTTACAACCTCTTCTTTGCCAAGCACTGTGTATTTGTTTTAGTTAAAGAAGCTTGTGACTGAAAACAGCTGCAGACTGAGTGGAAAAATACCACCTAAAAATAGCCCCAGCCTGAGAGCACAATGTGCATTGATTTTACTATGAAGAGTACAAGAGCAGGGAGATGGTGACTAGGCTGGTATGTTCTAATACGTCTCACCCTGCCATATTTAGAGTGCATGTAGTAAGCCAGGCAGCCAAGTCAGTCCATGTAGGTATTTGACTGCTTTGGAAGGGTTCCCAGCAAAGCCACTCCAACTACAACAAATTAGTGTGGTATTTTTATAAGCTGACAGTGAGGAAATCACCCCACAATATTACCATGTTCTGCAGAGAACAGAGAATACGTAACTGCTGAATAAGGAAGACAAATCTCTTGCTGATTGTAGCCACTCAAAACATTTTCCTAGAATAGATTGTAAAGTAGATAACATAACTTCCTCCTGTCTGCTGTATGCTGGGATGGGACCTGAAGCGGAATTCAGTTTAGATGCAGATCACAGACCCAGATGCATTAATTTCTCTTACAGTTTTTCCAGGTTTAGCAAGCCAAGCCCATGCCACAGCTTATTAGAAATACCTGTTCAGATTCACTTTTACAGACAACAGGGGTGATAATGGAAAGCACAGCTCTGTCAGAGACATCATTTTTATGTTATGACAATTATGACTATCTGCTTAAGATGTCGGTGTTGGGATCATGTGCTACACTCTTAAGAGTATAATAAGGACCCTTGCCAATGAAGACCCAATCCAGCATGAACTTGCCCACTGCCCGGCCACCTCCAGGCCTTAAAGCCATGGAAGCTGAGGGTGAATGTTGAAGAACCATATTTTTTCTCAAGGCTAAACCAAGTAATAAAGAAGCCCGAGTTTTAAAAATGGAAGCAATGTGGTTCTTGCACCTGTGGTTGACAAGGGCTGTAGTTCTGCCTTCACTTATCTTTTCTCCTTAGGCTTTGAAATGTTATTAGCTCATTAACAGAGCAGTGCAAATCCCCTCTGAGAGGCAGAAGAGTGCCCTGTCAGGAGATTTCAAATTGTTTCTATGCCAACTACAGGTCTGTTGTGACCTGAACTCCTAACAGAGGGGGCTGCTGCCTGAAGAGTGAGTTGAGAATACCAGGCCCAGAGGATGGGTCTGGGTGAAGAAATGCAGTTCTGAACAGCTCACGGCTGTTAAACCCCTTTAAAATCACTGTGTTTGTTACATATTTGTCTGCAGATTTCAGACAGATTCAGCGACTTGCGGGATAAGCTTCCAGCACCTTGTAGGTGTTTGTGATAGGACCAGATATTTTTTTTTTAAACAACTAGAACATCTTAAAACTAACTAAACTGCCTCTCGCAGCACATACACAGGTTTTCTCCTTAAAGATACAGCTTGCTTGGTCTATGTGGGAACAGGAAGCTCAGAGAAGCCCAGCACTTCATCTGTGACTGATGGACTGTCCCCCATTGAAGGGATATTCAGATTAGTGCTTTCAGAGAGGCACCCCAAACTCCTCTCTGCAGTTTGCAGGAGGGAGGTCTGTGTGAGTCTACAAACACATAAGCTTCTTTCTGACTTGGTTACAAGTAGACCAGTGCAGCGTTCCTAGTGTACTACTGTCAGAGGACCCACTGAGGAGACATTGTACCTTTACTGACTTTACTGGCAAGTCAGTAAAGGAAGGTGAGGTGAATTCATACCACCGTGAGGTGAATTCATACCACTGGTGGACTTGTTCAAGGGCAGCAGAGGCAGATGTTGATCTTTTCAGAGGACAGATGCACCCTGTTTTCAGCCTGGTGTTGCCTGAATGAGCATCCATACCCTGACCTTGGTTTCACTTCACTTTCAAGGGAAGGTGGACATCTGACGCTCACAGTCCCTGAATTTTATGTCATTTGGACTTTTTGCAGATACTCAGAACAGCCTTGTACACTGATGTACAAAACAAAGCTTCGCTTGCCTGCTGCATGGTTAGCATTCTCATAACCTGACAAGATAAATGTAAATGCAAATGTTAACCAAAATACAATCCCTTTACCTGGAAAGACACGGGTGTGTGTTTTTCTGTAAACACTCAAGGGCTGTCCACTTACTGACACTAGTATTTTTCTAAGTAAAGAATGCTTGTGCATGACATGGCTCAGGGTTCAGCAACAAAGTGACCTGACCTTGCTGCCTAACTATAGAGTGAAGGAAATTAATTGCTGTTTAAGATATTTGTAATTAATCCATATAGCAAGAAATGAACTAGTGTTGGGAAACTATAAATAATTAATAATTGAGAAATAAGTGCAATATGGTCATAGATTTCCCAGGAGGAGAGAGCAGATAAAGCGTTTGATGTAAATTATTTGCTCAGCTTTACCATTTTGATAAAACATTTCTTTACTAAGGGCAAAACCAAGTGAAATAGAAATGACTGCATGGTTAATGAGTCAGACATAAATGGTACAGTTCTTACTGGAATAGCTGATTAGGAAAGATACACCAAAAAATAGCAAAATATATGCACACAGCAGATAAAATGAAACCATGTGACAACGTGTACACTTGGAGAAACAGCTTTGAGCAAAATTGCTAAAGGTAAGTTAAAACCTGTACAAATGATAGATAATACAAGACCTAAGGCTAAACCAAGACAAATGTAAGAGTGCAGCCAGAAGTTTTCTGTATATGATTTGCATGTATGCACATCCCCAGAATTTTCTACAAGGCTGGTAAATTGCTTACATTTAGAAACTATTGCTACAAACTGTTTTCTGTGAAAATGTCATGAAGCCACTGGGTTCCTGTGGTAATGATAATGCAAGTAAGCAGTGGTCTGAGCGTTTATGAAAGGACCAAGTCCCTGCAAAAAGGGTAATGAATCTAAGAAAAACTTTGACCATGATCTGAGTCTGTAGTGAAACCCAAAGGTATGTGAGTTTCCCAGAATGCTAGACTTTGCTTGTTAAGAACATCAGATGAACATCCCCTAGGGAGTTGACTTCAAAGTTAAGTACTAGGGAAAAAAGAAACAAGGTACAGAGTAGAGACTCAAGGAGCAAAGGAGGAATGGTTGTCCAGGAGAGGAGGTGGAAAGAAACAGAGATAAAGACAGAGCTGCCAGCCGCATTAGAGGCAAGTTAGTAAAAGCTTCATCAATGACATCTGAATTCAGTTTCTAAGCAAATGAACAGAAACTTCAAACTATCAAAGTCCTGATTTGAAGCCAATAATGACATTTTGATATGAGAATAAATATATTTCCATGCATATATCTGCAATACAATATGAAGGTTTTTTCCCCACAATGCACCAGGCACCACGCTAGCCTGCATATTGAGTAGCAAAGTTAATCAAATATACATACAGCATGAAAATCCAGTGTTCTGAGCTGTACTTAGTCAGTCCTGTAAAGATTGAGCCTCTGACAGTATTAACTGGGCACCTAGATTTGTAATCTGCTGTTGTATTAGTCTGCATACAATGTCTTGAAAATGTAGATTGAAGTCCTGTACATATCTGTACGTATTATTCTAAATACATGGTTTCCTATCCTGTTTGTCCCACTCTGTAGAACAAGCCCTGAGCTGGGCAACCATCCAGAGTGTGTTTCCCTGCCATGAATACAAAAGGACAGTCTCTAAAAATGTGAAAGGGCTTGGGTGATGACAGTGGGATACTGGAGGAAAGCCCTTCTTTGACAGCAACTACAAAAGCCAATTTTCTCCACAAACTAGTGACTCCAGAAGAAGAGTTGCCCTGTGGGCATAGTTATTCACCAAAGCACCCTGCAGACTGGCTGTTCCCCATGATACTTCCAGGCATGACTGCTCATGGATGCTGGGTCGTGTCTTGAACTCAGGCTGTGGACCATGTCAGGGCTGTGATACACCATGCCTTGGCTAAGGTCCCTGGCACTGCACTCCATCCAGTGTGCAGGTGGAGAGAACATCAACTTTAACATCTGATGTAGGGTCCTGTGAATTGAACACTGGCTTTTTTGACCTGGTTTGATTAACTAGGAGATGACAAATTTCCAGTGAAGTACTATGTTCATGCTTGTTGCTCTGACTTATCAAGGCTCAAATTTCCTGATTTCAAATGAAAAACCTCCAAACAAACAAAAAAAGCCCTTTTGTTCTTAATTTAGATTTAGCTTAATCTCCCAGCAGTCTGTCTCCTCAAATAACTGAATGAACTATGTCTAATACATGCCTCCAAATATTTTCATGAAGATAAAGAAAATGAGTGATCTTCTTTTCCCATAATTTCTCTACACTGTGCTTTTAGGTAAATGCTAATATACACCTTGTGTCAGGTATAACTAAATAAACTGTATATGTATTTATGTCTGAGTTTAGTGCACCTGGTTCTCCTTTATTCTTTTTCAGTTCTGTTTTCATTGGCCTATCATTGAGCTCATTCTTACAGAAGGTTTTCAGATTGGGTATCTATTTTCTAGAATAAGTCTGACTCCCTTGCTGTTTTAAATCACAGTAAATCGCTAGGTTACCTTGGTGCTTTATTTTTAAACTTGTACTTTCTATAATTTCTCCACTGGTACCTTTGAATAGTCTTTGCTGTAAGTTTCAGGGAGTTTATTTTGTGTCAATGTTTGTGCCAAAACTTTTGGGAATTTTTAATCAGCTTCTTCAATTTACAGTAATTACTCTGTTATGACAGTACAATGTCTTCCCTAAGAGAAATAAATTGAATATTAGTGCGACGCCTAACAATAACTCCTTCTTCCTTCCCTGTAACCCTGGAGTAGTTTTATCCAGGCAAAGCAAGTCTACTGCTGAGTCTTAACAAGTCCACACATACTTTTCCAGAGTTGCATATCCTTTAGGTGCAACACAGGTCACTGAAATTCTCCATTGTCACAGTATAGAACCAGAGATAGATAGGAGCAAATTTGGAAGGCAGAAAGCTCGTTGGTTCAAAGGGATTAATTTAATTTCAACTCTGCTAATTTCAGGTCTTCTCAGAATATCTCATTTTTACTTTTCCTTGATTTGCATGCTTTCTTTTTGCAACATAACGTTGATAATACATCTTTGCTTCTTCCTATCTGCAAAGAAATAGAGAACTGAATGTTATTTTTTACAAATAGCATGCTCCTCGGGTGACCTGCTTGGTATTTTCTTGCGTTAATTTGCAGAGTTAAATACAAGGAATTTATAAGGGGAAAAAGAAAAGACACAGCTGTAAATGAAACAAGGGTCTTCTCTAGCTATAAGAACCAGGTGAGATTTTTAGAGTTGTCTTAACCTAATTCCAAACTATTTTGTTCTGAATAAGAGCCTTCCCACATTTCTCTGATCCTCACTGTGTGTTCCTGCCCTTTTCTTTGGGTTAGCCCAGCTGATCATGGGGGTGAACAGTGAGTTAGATTAGCCTTTCACTAAAAGGAGCTGGTGCAGCTAGCCTAGACTACACTACTTTTGGCTGACGAGGTAAGGTTAAATGGATTTCTGCCCCAATTAATTGTTTTGTGCTTTTCTGAACTCTTAAATAACAGCCATGTATAAAATGTGTTGGCGTTTCCAAGATGGGTGAAGGGATTAAAATTTGTAAAGTCATTAGATTTCAGATTTGTTTGGAATTAAATGTACTATAACAATAAAGTTGTTAGTCTTCCACTGAGTACTCCCATTTCGCTTCATAGACACCAGTAAAAACATTTGAAAACTTACTGTATTATTATTTATGATATGTACAAAGCAAATAGTGAAGAAAAGCCACAATAATAATTTAAATACACTCAGTTTTAGCACAGAAAGCAAGATCAAACTAATTAAATCCGTATTATCACTTTCTGTACAAATCCCACACTGTTCTTGTGTGCTATAAATTCAAGTCCCATTAAATAAAGACCTGACTCTTCATATGTATGTATGCATGCATGAGAGTGGGGGCTGGAGAGAGAGGAGATGAAAAGAGTCCTTCCATCTCATGGGGCTTGTTGCAAACCCCCTGTTAGCTCTAAGAAGTATTGGGGCAGGGACTTCTGTGCCTTTGTGCAGTGTCCCAAGTGTAAAAACACAAGGGTAGTAGCAGTGCTGCTTCTGTTGTTTCCTAAAAGAGGTCTGGTAAGATTGGGTAGGTGTGAGGTAATGAGTGATTTGGCACAGAGCATTCTTCTATGTTCTGCTCTGAATCTCCAAGAGACATATTGGCTCAGCTGATCAGATTCCTTTAATAACACAGCTTCCAGGTCTACACGTGCTGCTGCTTCTCTGCTCTATAGCCAATGATGGTCATGGCTTGAGGCCACAGTCTAACACTGTGTCCTCATGAGGACTGGCATTTTTAATGTCAATCCAGTGTTGTTTTAAAAGAGAGACAAGGAATTAATGTTTTTCGGGGGGGGGGGGGGGGGGGGGGGGGGCAGATTTCCTGTATACTTTTCAAACTGGTTCAGGACTTAATATTTGTTAAAAGTTGTCAGTAAGGTTGTGACAACACTGCAACATCTCAGATGCAGCAGCCATGGAGCTAGTTGACAGAAATGTGCTGAAAAATGCCAGCTTGCTGAACTTGAAACATTGCCTTCAAAGGACATCCACTATTATTTGCCATGGTGAAAGCCAAGTGTTAGTCTTGACCATTTCCTTGTGAGTTTGCCTACCTGTTTGGGTTACTGAATGTTGCTGTGCCCACAGGAATAGACTAGATCTGCCAGGCTGAACTTACCTGCATTCAGTTGGGTGACTGGATCGCAAATAGTACGAATAGGTGAATGGACGGATGAATTAAAATATTGTTTCAAAGTATTTGGTCAGAACAGTTATGATGGCTTATTGCTTCTGTCACAGTTATTTTCCTTGAATCTTCTTTCAAGACAGTCACTGGCAGAAGTTACTGAAATCAGTATGTTTTATACCAGGCAAAAGGTGAATTTCTAGTACAGACAGCTCTTATTCCAGGATATATTCGCATCCAGTCAGGAAATAGGAGGAACAGCGTGCAACTTATTAAACTAATAAATTGGATATCAAAGAGTTACTTGCATAACCAAAGTTATCCATCCTCATATCATGCAGCAGATTTTCTAAAATGGGTAATTTTTCAAAAAGCATCCCAAGATGTCATCACCCTAATTTGGAAACAAACTTAACACTGAAATGTATTGAATTATGTATTGGCTATAAGCAGCTTTCTCATTTATAAACATATTTCTTCTCCCCAAACTATACAATAATAGTGGCAATGCAGAAAACATTCATTTACATTAGCTATATATTTGATACATTTCTGCAGTCTAGGGTGGATGACTGTTCAAGGCTAAAAATTCAGTTTTTCATTATTAAAAAATACCAGTCTTTGCTATAGGTGTTGATGATTCAGTGAGAATTACAATTCTAATCAAAGCATAATAAGTATTTTGAGCCCCTTATAATTGCTGCCAAGAAGCTATTTATTCAGCTAAAGAATTAAATTTTTGTTTGTAAGCTCTTTCTTGTTCACAATAGAAATAAAAGTGTGTGACTTGGCTCATGAGCAGATACCATTCTGGCTGTTTTACTAAGAGTGAAAAATAAGCATTCGTACAGAAAGACTTATGATACTTAAACCAATTATTTATACATAATGTGCTTCTATAAAATCCAGTGTTTAGCTGCAATGAAGCTACTGACTGCTCTTTTCCTAAGAAAATACCCTAAGAAAACAGACATTTCACACAACTGTAATAAATTTACATCATCAGGAAAAATACTCTGACTTGATATGAAGGGTCTTTTACTTACTATCTTCTCTAAATATAAAAATATGTGAGTAAATTCACCAGGTAAAGTCTTTTAGTTTTAAGAATAGCAGGCACTTTTGTGCAGAGTCTGATAGTTGGAAAAAGGCAAAATCTTCAAAAGAACATTGCAAAGTAAGTTCTTTTCAACCCAAGTCATTCAAGACATGCTGTTTGCTCTCAGTTGGTATAATGGAAAACATAGCTTCATGAAAGGAAAAGACATCAATGAAGATAACAAGAATGTACATGATGACTACACTAAGGGCCTTGGTAAGGCAGAGGACATCTTAGTGGCTGTTTATTTTAACAATGATGTCTGCTAGTACTGTACTTTTCTAATTGGATGGGATATCCTGGTTTAACTCAGATGGCAATTCAGCCCTCAAATTCATTCTTCATATTGAGGTAAGAGGCCATGGTAGAAGGGATACCTCATATGATCAAATCTTTCTCCCATCATACAATCATAGAATAGTTAGGGTTGAAAGACCTTAAGCTCATCTAGTTCCAACCCCCCTGCCATGGGCAGGAACACCTCACAGGTGTGGAGCATTTATCACTTCATTAGGCAACAAAGAAGTTATATACAACAAAAGAATAATGCATAATAATATACAACAAATACAATTTTATATGATAAGGGAAAGGAACACAAATGCACATCATGACATAGGCCTACGTTTGGCTAGTTCTTGTATAGCTTGGCTTTATCTATGCAGTTATGCTTAACAGGGAAAACTTTTATATTAGGCATCCAAAGTTACAAAGCCTTGAACAGCTGCTAAAAGAAAACAGTAATTTGCTGAGAAGCCTATACTTGTTCTAAAACAAGGACCTTCACTTGTTATCTTCTATCATATGTGCTTTGCACAGAGGTAACATGTCAAAATATCCATGCAAAATGTTTGTGGGAATTAATGAGAATGTATGTGCACTGTATATCCAGGTAAGAACAAAATGTGAGAAAGGCTGATTTGAAGTTACTTCTTATCCCAGTAAAATGAGGGATGCTATAAGACAGCTTTTTTTTTCAAAAAAAAAAGTTTGGGTCATATCCTAAGTCAGTAAGAATTCTCCCTTTAACTTCAAGAAGCTCAAGATTGGAGCAGCCACAGTAGTCTTAATAAATGTAAATCTTATTAGAAATACCCTCTTTTATAACAAGTGCCAAGCTGTGCAAAGCTCCAGGCTACATTACCTTACAACATTGACTGAAATGGCAGAAGAGTTTACCATCCCCACTAATGAATTTTTTTAACTGCTCTTTGCGAAGAGGGTGATACCAAAACTCCAGTGAGAAACAAGTTAATCCTCAAATTGAAAATACACTAATAAGGCTTAAATCAAATTAAATACATATATATATATCTATACATATTTTTTGGTTGACACTATTACTTTCTAAACCAGTCTAGAAAATGCTAGATCTTTTTTCTCTTCTTTTTATCAGTCATTGAGGGAAAAGAGCTGCTAACACTTTTGGAGTATGTCTACTTACTCATTACAAACAAGGGCATAGACATCAGAATTTAAAACTTAAACACACCATCAAATGCGTTTATCACCCTACCAGCTAAGGATACAGTGACAAAAGAGAAGTATAAAGGGATTCTGGGTGCTAAAGACCATTCCAGTTGTCTTTCTCCAACTTCCTTTGGATTGTTACTGAGAAATGAAGCTGCCAAGAGCCATTATATGCTTCAGGCTTCCTGCTTACCTCAAGAGATGTGTATCCATAAAAGTGGATGCTAGGATCATAAGGACAATAAAGGGGTGTGAGCATAGTAAACTGTGGGAGCTATGAGCTGGAGACTACAGGCTCAATTGGTCTTAGACCATCCTTCTGAGATGCTGTGGGGTCAAAATGATCACCAGTATAGATGGCTTTCCAGACTGATGGAGCCGGAGCCCAAGCCCAAGCCCAAGCCAGCCCTTCCCTGCTGGGAAGGTCATTGTGTGAAAACTTTTACTGGCAGAAAAATCAGTGAGAACTGAGCCAGAGGAACATGGCATTCTACCAGTCTTCCTACAGTCATGTCCTGGGGAATTCAAGTATGCCCAGTTCTCTTACAAAGAATGGGTGGCCAACTGGGAGACAGATTTTTGCTGGGGAGATGTATATAATAAAGAGGGGGTTTACAGTAAATGTGAAAGGTAATATGAAGCTTTCATTTTTGACAAAAAAACAAATGAATCAATGCGGGTTAATCATGAGTCAGCTTAATTTCCCCCCACCCCCAAATGTGAAATTAATTCATATTGGAATTTTTAAAATTTTAATGTAATTTATTTTCTTATCGGAATTTTTAATTTTTTAATTTATTTTCTTTTTCTGATTTTCTGCATTTTCTAGTAGGAAAAAAATATATAGCTGCTAATTTCCTAAATTATTTACAGTCTTGGTAGAATAAACAAGTATCTATTTTCATTTACCTTCTCCCGTGAAAATATTTTGAGTTAACCAAGAGGTGTTTGAAGTCTCTAATCTGTTTTCTAAAGAAAATCATGCTAATTCAACTACTTGCTCCAAGCTAGCACTCATGCATGGAAGAGCAGGAAATTCTTCAGTATGTTACAAAAATATGCTAAACATATGACTGAAAGAAACAGCCACTACTTAGGTAATTGGCTCAGCTATGACAGGTTAAATTTTTTCCACTCTACTATTACATATAACAGAGTACCTCTCTTTCCAGATCTGAACAGTAATCAGATACAGCTTGCCAGTGAAATCATAGACAACCCGTAGAACCATAATAAGTCAGTAACAGAATCAGAATAAATACATGGGAAAATATTTTCTCCTCTTTTAATTTAATTAAAAAAATACATACCTAAAATAGATTGCATGTCTCCAGAAAGGATAGACCTGATTCAAGCATGAGGTCAAAAAACTTTAGGTTTTGGAAACATTTTGATATTTTGTTTGCATTCAGTTGTCCCTTTTTATGCCATGGTCCCAGATGGTCCCCTTGGCCACAGGACTGACACACGGACTGGACCAGGGGAGATCAGAACATGATCTTGTCCTCAAGTCTAAGCTGAGTCCACAGCACTACTTTTGTGCCGTCTAATGCCAGAAGACTTGTACCCAGCATTTCAAGTAGTGTGTCATGCAAAGAAAGTACCATAAGGTTTTGTAATTAAAGCCTGATTCTGATCAGCTGTAGAGTAGGTTTCCCCAAGCACAACCCATGCTCAGCTGACCACAGAAGACAATGGCAGTGAAGGGAGCACCTGGATGGCCTAGAGCTTCCATCCTGGCTCCTGGATATGCTTTGCCTCATGAAGAGCCACGTTAGGGGGAAATGTGCTGTTCCTGAACCAGATCAAGGTTTGTGAATGGCAGATATCCTGGAGGGGAAATTCCTGGGAACTCTCCTGTGCATACAGCATATGAGTACTTGGTATCATGCTATTGAGAAGGAAAAAGACACAGCAATTAGATGAGGCAATTAGCCATTCTTCAGACAGAGAACCATTTCAGAAACATGAAAAGAGGAGTAAACTCCATCTCTAGCACCTACACAGCACCTGTTGAAAAGAGTGCAGGCAGTAACATCTTTTTTTTTTTTTAGGTAAGTCCTGTTTTTCAGGTGGCTTCCAAGGTTGTCATCAACCTGTGTGAAAAATGAGACTGCAAAATCCAGACTAATTATTTAGTTAAAATAATGACACTCCCTGATTTTGAAACTGCTGCTCTCACTGAGCTTTGTCTGGCTGTACCCGCAAACAAACAGTGCCAGAGAATGAACATTACCAAACAGCAGAGAACCTTGGTTTGTAAATGTAGAAATTGGAAATGGGAATTAAAGTAAGATGAATCGCCAAAATCTGGAGGAAGAGATACTTATTGAGATGAATAAAAGAGATATTTCAGCAAAAGTCAATACTAGGAGTCATTATCCGAATCAAATTATGCAATAGTTTTCTCTATGTGGGATCAGCAAGAGACTAAACCTAATTCCAGCTGAGCAGAGGCAGCCAATCTAATCTTGTTTACACATGATGACATCATGAGTCACAAATACTGAGGAAAAGAGGAACAAGAGATAATAAAATGGCCATGAGGATTAGCCAGATCATGAAAAAGAACAGAAATAATTTAAAGTGGATGGTACAAGGCCTGCCTAATCACCCTCTAGCATTGTCTACTAGTACATTGCTTTGTATCTCACCTTATACAGTGAACACTAAGAAAGTGGAAGCAAGCAGACAGGACTATGGGCTTTCATTTAGCAGGGACATTTTAGTGTATAAGAACAGGTACTCTGTTCTGAGCAAAAGATCCCCATGCTGGAGATAAATACATGCTTAAGAGGCAGGAAACTTAAATTGCCCTTCATGGAATTCCCTTATGATCTTGCTGAATTGCTCTAGGAAGGGAGAAGACCAGGGAGTTAAGTTCTCTATGCCAAGCTATCACTGGGAGGTTAACAGGCAGGCAGAGACATCTATGGAGAGCACCAAGACTTTGATGGGCATCACCATTCCTCTGAGTGCCCTCCCAGCACACTGGCTCTGCCTGCTACTCATTGAGCATAGACTCTCCGAGGGCAGCAGAAAAAGCCAGGTTGTTCACAAGACAGAAAAAACATTCCAGATATAAATGCAGGCTGAGTTACATTTTAAACCTACCTTCAGTCTGCTCTGAGGTATAAGGGGCTGCTTTCACTTCTTTTCCCTTTGTTCATACCTAAATCCTCATGGTGCTGGAAGAGCCACCTTCCCCTTCCACATAGGCACAGGGAGAGCACAGCAGAGAGGAAAGGTTATGAAGAACCAGGGAGCTACCAGAGCCAGGTACACCCTTACATGTTTCCCATTTTTCCTGGACAAATATCTGAGCTCCGCTCCACAGAATATTCAGTACCTACAATGTTTTGACCAATGTCCCTGTACCATCACTATGGTGTTTATTTCTGCTCATTCGGAATTTGAATTCAAAATGTTAATAAATAAAGGCATATATGGAAGCGTTTCCAGGTTACTGTGCTTTACTAAATAAAAATTACACTGGCAATTCTTAAGACTTTAATACTCTGTAAAGCATAACAGCAAATAACAGCACCGTAAAGAATCTGGAGAATCTAGGATTTTTTTTGTATGTTACAACATGTTTTTATAAATGGGTAATATTTTACCCTGCTGGTCCTTTATCTCACTCATGTTCTTTCCAGAAATTCTAATTTGTAAATGAAAATATGCAAACTTTAGATGATCATCAACTTTTCTTACTTTAGCAACTTGTGCAGGGAAGTAAGTTAGCCTCTAAACATGACAAGTTTATTTGTTCATTTATTTATTTTTAAATTCTAATTAGAGAAAGGAAAAGGGTGTCAGGAGTCTTTAGTGATTCACATTTTAACAGCCAGGTTATAATTTATTAATTCCCAACTTATAAAATTTTCACAACCTCTTTCCACAGGAGTCCAAGAACAACTCAAATTTATTTATTGTTTCTACGTAGGGTGTCATTAAATATTTGTTATCTCCTAAAGTTCGTTGGGAAACGGGATTATTTTCCACATCAAATCACACCAATGCTAATGGGAAAAGCATTAGATGTTGACCCAGCAAATTAAACTGTAAAATATGAGACTCGTTATTATTACATACAGACACATTTTCTGTGCTCCTTATTAAAACCATCTTAATCAAACTCATTGTATTTTAGTCATGTTTTAAAATAATCATGCCAGAATATAAAACACATGAATATATAAAGTGAACAAGTTCTACTTGAATATGTTCAATTTAACTTTATAAAAAGAATTTTCCAATTGGTCTCCTTTGACATTTAAATTGATCACCTACCAAGAGGAAAAAAACCACCACACTGAGAGTTGTTTGTGCTTTCCTTAAAGCTTCCTCAGATACTGCTTCTCTTATATTTTCCAAGGGGAAGAAAATAAAAGTCAGTTCTGCATAGATGAAGCTCATTTAAAGAATATTTCTGAAAATTCTCATTTCTAAGTCTTTTTATTATATTACCATTGTTTCATTAAGAAGGACGAAATTATCCCATTGTGGGGCTCAATGTTCTCTCCCTCCGGTGGTTACTCTTGCCTGGAAAATTACTGGGGAAACTCTCCTTCTCCTTCGATTCGTTTATGGATCTGCACTCCACAGTTTGCCCTAATTCACAGAAGTCTTACTGGGACAAGGCAATTTTTAATGTTCTGAAACTAGAAGTGGGATTCCTGATACTATCTGCAGAGTCCACTTGCTGGGTGGATGTCCCTTCTTTATCACCAGTGGAAATAGAATCGATATAGAAACTGGGGTTTAGTGAACGATTCATCTGGCCAAGCATAGATATTTACCTTAGGATAAGAGGGATCATGCTCTGTGTTGAGGTGACTAACTCTGCCAGGTTTAAAGAGAGTCTGAGGTCTGGCTCAGATTGTGTTTGCAGATATCACCTGTGAAATCAGAATGCATGTTCCGTGTTTGCTATTGTTTTGTGTATTTGGCAAGTGGTGAGGGGTTGAGGGCTTTATCTCCTCTGCTTTTCTGATTAGAAAACCAAATTAATTAATGACAACTAAAATGTTTTGCACCAAAGAAGACTCTTAGTAATTTTGTTTTAGGAACCACAGAGCAGATTACTACAGCAGATCCAACTCACCTGGGGTTACTCACCCCATTCCCACTAGAAACACAGAGCTTTCCCTACATACCAATTCCTGATCAAAGGATACAAATGACTGAACCTTTATGTTAACTCCCATTTAAAGAGCACAAAGCCAAGGTATTTGTTTCTGTGCCTTGTGGTGCTTCTCTGTATGTGAGGAAATGGACTGCAGGCTAAGGGATGTCTCCACACTTCCTAATACTCCAGACATAACCACAGCTGGAAAATTCACTTGCCACAGTGCATTTGGCCTCTTCTCACACAACACACACTTAGCATTGAGCTCTGCCTTCACTGTTTTCGCTATGGCACTGGTCAGCGCTGCTCTGTTCTCCCTGGTGTTGAGATGTCTCTTTGTCTGCTCATTCATTTGCAATTCTACAGATGTGCAAACATCTCACTTCAAATCAGGGTGTGAACCATTTGCACTGTAACACTGCTGAACATTTATTTGCTACATTAGAGCAGCATTCCCATTCCTTGCTTACCAAATGCTTCTCAGACTTGCTAAATTTTGCTAAATTAATCTCTCATCTTTAAAAAGCTGTGCATTCCCACTGCTACTTGAGACCAGTCTTTTTGCAAGCCAGACCCTTAATCGTGACAAGCTGCAGAGTTTGTTAGGAATTTTGTGGCAGGCTCCAAACTGAGCTCTCAGTTCAAGGTTTGGTTCTGCATCATGGGGCAATGGGAGGTTTTACCTTCCTGATGGTTGAGCTCCTTGCCCAGGTCCCAAGGAAAGGCATCACTCGCCATGTTTTTGGAGCATTTAAAGAAAGAACTAGTAAATTCTTCTGTAATTTTCTGTTAAGTAATTACTTTATTATATTCAGAAACTCTACATAAAGGCTTTATGCACCCATGTGTATGTATTTTCCACTAACAAGTGCCTAACTCTTGAAAACTTAGGTGGAAATTGAGTATTAAAATTTATAGTGGAAATGCAGGTACAAGAAAAGATGGAAGAGTCAGCACTGAACCTGAGCTAAGGAGTCAGACCATGAGGTCTCAAAAGCAGGTGTTAGGGAGCAGGTAGAGGGACGAAACAGGAGCAACTGACTGGACTATGTCCATACTCCATAAAAATTCAAGTGAAAGACCCAGTGTCTGCATCCTCGCAGAGCAGGCTGGTGGGCATCCAAGAGGTAAATCTAGGCCAGATTCTGTTGCGTAGGCACATTTTCACACTGCACTCATAACTGGTAGCTTTATAATCCCCTGACCTTCGTGGTAAAAGCTCCAGGAAAACCCTCTGGAATTTAGCCACATACGTTTGCTGTAGTCACAGGAGTAACTTCTGGCGTGAGCACTTGCAGCTGAGGCACAGCACGAGCCTCCAAGCAGAGGAGTAAAGTATGTCCTACCCTTTCCTACCTGAACACCTGAGACATATGTAAAAGTTGCACGCCGGTTTTGAGAAAATGCATCCAGAGAGGCTGTGTAATCTCTGAGATTTTTCTTAAAATCTCAAATTTCTTTATATCAGTACTTGGCCGGATGCAGCTCTGAGCAACGTGCTCTAACTCTGAAGCTAGCCCTGGACTGAGCCGGAGCTTGGACTAGAACACTAGGAAGGCTCCTTCCTGTGTAAATTCTGCTATGATTTTAGGACCCTGTAGTTCTCTTGGGGACTAAGGTCCCTTGTTGTACTAGACATTTGCCATTAGAGTAATTTGAACACATGAACTCTGATGCAATGAGACGTGTTACAAGTGGCACATTGCTCAGACCAGCAATCCAGTCTCGGTGCACGCACAGAAAAACCTCCTGTTGGCATTTAGCTAAGACGTTGAAAAATACATGAATACCTGCCTTGCAAAGAGCAGTTGCTGTAGTGTCAGCAGCAAGTTGACAAGCACAACAGCCAGATAGCCTGTATCGTAAGCAGCCTTTTCCAGAAAGGAATCTTACCAAGAAGCCAGCATGGGGTCAGTGACCAGGCAGGCCTGCCAAGGCATGCTTTGCAGAGACTCCATGTGGGTCACATGTCCCACTGGCTTATGCCACCACCCTGGCTGCTATCCCTCCTCCTGTCTGTCACCCGGCAGCCCTCGGACAGCCAGCACAGAGTGTACAGGAGGGACACGCAGGGTTCTAAAACAAAATAATCTCTTATAAAAATAACTCGGGAGACTCCTCACACCAAAGCTGGAAATAGCAGAGAAAACACCTCCCATGCTGATTCAGAGGGGTCTGCGTGGCAGGGAGGAACTTGCTTGCTGAAGCTCCCAGTTGTCACTTTGCATTTTGACTACTGCAGGCTCCCTGAAGCTGTAACTGTTCCCTCAGGGGCACTGCACATTTACCAGCCATATAACAAGGTGATCCAATCAGCCATTTAAAGCCAGCAGCATAGGAAACAATACTGGAGATACGCGGTTGAGGTAGAAGGTTAGATGTGTCACAGTCAGAGGAAAAGAAGAGCCTGAAGAAGTCCTAGGAAGGAGGAAGGGGCAGGATGAGAGCAAGCAAAAGATTAGTATGAAAAGGGATGCAGAGTCTTGAACCATTTATGTTAGCGTATTTACTGAGAAACAGCAGTGTCGGCTGAAATTCAGAACCTGCTGTAAGCAGGATACAGGTGTCATCTGTGAACTTGCTGTATACAGGCTTCCTAGTTCAACCTCGTGGTACCCAGGAGAAGCACTATAATATTTTTCTATCATCTTATATATTTTTATATCATGAGAGGAGACAGAGTGGGCAGTGGTGGCGGAGTGGAGAGTTGTCGTGCTCAAACCACGACAGGAGTGTTGAGCAATCAGGGCAGGGGGAATATCAAAATCTGTGTGTGCCTTACAAGGAAGATGAACCTGATTAAGATGGTTTTTTCCTCCTTTTTAACCCCATAATAGGTTAGGGACAGTATTACTTTCTAAGGATTTTACCAGAGGAGCTAAAAAATGCATTCCTGAGCCCAAATTTTTCTTCTGTAGTTTCACAAAACATATCAAAGCACGAGGGTATCTGATTATTCAGCCCCTGCTTTGGCATCACACAATACAAACAAGTGCCACACAGCATGAATTGAAGATTCAGAGAGAAAAAGCTGCTGGGGTTTGATAGTGTTTTGAATCTTGGAGAAATCTAAAAATACCAAATACAGCCGGCACATGTGCAGTACTTTAGCAAGCAGAACATCTGGGAGCATTCTCAAACACTCCCCTTTTCTGTTGCTTGTTATGCTACCAGAGAGCAACAAAGTGCAAATGCCAGCTTAGCAGATTTCTGTGGTGCTTCTAAGTTCAGATACAAAGATATCAAAAACAATAATGGGGAAAGTTAACATATCCCAGTTTACAGCCCCCATTTATTTCAGTCTTAGAGGACGCTTATGAGTGCTATGCTGCATTTCTCTGTAGTCTCTGGATGAACTATTATACTCATTGTATATGCACATTTAAAATGCATACATTGGTATTTCCCTTATGGTGTGATTTAACTGAGACTTGTGGAATGCTTTGCAAACTCAAAATGAACTTCACATAATGAGGTAGAAATAGTAATCATGTCACCCACCACTCAAAGGCATCACTTTTTTTGACACAGTACTTGCTTTTGATACAGTAATGTCAGTGTAAAAAGCTTCCCTGTGACTCAAAAGTGTCAAAACAGAGATCCAGGTCTAAAATAAACAAAGCAGTTTTGCTGTTCCATAGAAGGAGTTTTGCTATAGACTTCAGTGAGATGAGGATTCACTCAGTCCTTTAAATTTTGCTCATTTATATTGCACAATCTTATTCAATAAGACTACTTAAGGGAGTAACTACAACTGTATGTGTCTGGGTGTGCTTAACAGGTAGGGATCAAAGAGCATAGCATCTGCACAAGGCTGTTTTCAAGTCCTTGACAAACAGCATAATTTCAGAATCTTCCAGATCAAAGAGTAACTTTCCCAGATTCATACATATTAGAAGCTTTTATCAGCCAGAAAGGAATAGGATTTTGCCAGGATGCAACAGCAACAGGGGACAAAGAGTATGAGATGGCAGCAGCCAAGGCTAGAATCTGGAGGTCATCCAAAATGAAGGGAAAAAAAAACCAACCCTTGTTTTTTGTTATTTTTGAAATGCGTCTTTCAAACTGTTTAGCCACATGACCAAGATTTAAACAAAATACATCAATATAGGCTCTGTGGCAAACAATGCAATTTTTAAAAGACAGGGCCACGTTGGACAGAGCCTTGGGTGGCATGGTTTAGTGTGAGGTGTCCCTGCCCATGGCAGGGGAGCTGGAACTTGATGATCTTAAGGTCCTTTCCAACCCTAGCTATTCTATGATTCTATGATTCTATCTTGCAGCTAATTGAGTGGGTCTTTTCTTTGGGTTGTTCTTTTCCGCACATCATTAGGTAGGCAGTCAGCGCTATCTCCTGGAAAATAAATACTCATGGAAATAATACTCAGAGGACACATCAGCACAACCCCCCCCCAAGTTCACACCTTGTTGGGCTCTAAGTAAACACATTGCCATGGAGAAGACCAACAAAAGAACTTTTGAATAATATCTGCTTTGGCTTCCATATAGCCAAAAGGTATTGTAAGAAATGCTGTCATCTTATAAGGTGAAAATAAACCCTATTGGAGAAAGCCATATCAGTAAATGCTGACAATATAAACTGACTTGACAAGACCTTTGCTGACTTACAGAGAAATCCCTGAGTTACAGAGGAATCATATACTAAAGCTATAACTTCAAAGATACATTCATTCCACACCAACATCTTCCACATGCTTACAGACCAAGTGAAAATCCAGTCATCCTTCTCCAGTGATGGATGCTCTGCTTTTACAGGCTGGCATGTTTACGTAGCCACTGAGAGACAACAACAGAAGAAGCAAAGAAATAACAATACCCATGTCCATATAACTATACAGATCTTGTATTTGAAGAGAATGCATGTGCACATTTTTATGTACAATAATCAGAATCAGTGGTAAATTTGCACAGACCCTGTGAGCCACCACTTAGCAAAATATAGAATGAAATCATAGAATTGTTTATGTTGGAAAAGACCTTTAACATCCCTGAGTCCAGCTGTTAACCTAGCACTGCCGAGTCGACCACTGAACCATGTCATGGTGGCCAGGGAGTCACAGTTTTGCTTTCTCAGTCCCCTTTTCCTGAATTGAAAATAGAAATAAACAAATAACATTTTCCTTTCTTACCCCTCTGCCCCCAGTAAGGACACCAAAGCGGGATCAGTGCAAAACTAAGCGATAAATGAAGTGGAATATTTTGGGGGCATCAGGTGCTCCATGTCTGGATCATCTTTAAAACATCCATAGGGAGAGTTCTAGGCAGGCTGCAAAAGCTGAAGAATGGCCAGATCACAGGATTTGTAATTAGAGTGAGTACATGGTGCTTCCTCGCTGAAAAAAAAAAAAAGAAAGATGAGCAGCTGTCTCAGCAATATTGGAGTCAGTGAGGACTCCCAATGAAATCAGATGCTCGTCTGCAGAGAAAACAAGTACCATACATCCATCAGCTGGGCATGTGTCACAGCTAGTTGAAGTGAAATGGCTTCTAGAAAGTTAAGCTTCCTCTGAAAACTCAGCACATCTATTAATAAGGGGGAATGAAAAGAAGGCTAGGAAATAAACTAGAAATACAAGCAGTAGTCACCTGAGGCTGCACATGATTAACTTCACTAAAGCACATTACATGCTTCTACAAGGAGAAAAATTCAAAGAAATACTTTATTGCATTAGATAACAGTAAAAATAAACTGGTGTGGCTTACGTACCCAAGTGTAACAATTTCAAGACTCAGACAATTATTTGGGACCTGGGTTTTATACCAATTCTATTTTGGTATAACTACGTTTATATTGAGATAAGTTTCAATGGAGTAATTGCACACATCCATCAATTTAAACAGAGAGGCTCCCAAGCTTTTGTCTAAGCTCTGAAAAAAATACAAGCGTTTGTCTGCAGAACTGAGAGTTCCAAATTTTATCCTGCACCGTGCAAATATTATTTTACTGTTGCAAAGCAACGTCTTCAAAATGGTTATTAAAGGAGCCTGGGAGCCAGAATAATAACCAACACAGTTTTCAATAGATGCTGACCCGAGAGGTCTCAGAGACGAGGAAATTCACACAACTGGGTCTTTACTGTGTCTGCTATTAGCCCTATGCCTCATATCTATTCTGCATAGGAGACTAGCTTCACTCTCACTCCAGGACCCCATCTGCCAGACATAACCGGTCACTGCCATATCAGCAGCTATCCCTTGGAGACAGTAGGGACAACACGTACCTTCTCCTGCAGCATCTCAGCTGAGACCTGCTGTTGTCACCACTCAGCGAGCAGCAGCAGTGAGAGACACAGACCCACAGACCCCCCTTCTTGCCTCACGTACTCTTCATGTTTACTAAAGTTTCATCACCATTTTGAACTATGGCTTGAAGACCTCCTTCACTGCTAAGTGGGTCCCATAACATGTTGACAGCTTCATCCACCTGCTGGACTCCCAGAGCAGGCACGAGGGGCACAGGTGCTAAGAAGTACTGGGGGTTTCCTTTGAAGCTAAGCAAAGGGGCTAGAGTTGAGCAGCAAAGATGATGGAAACATCTTCCCTCTTTTTTTTTTCTTTTTAACCACGGAGAACTTTTATTGTGTCTGTGTTTCCATAATGTTTCTAAATAATATGACCAGAAAGTGAAACAGAATGAAGTTGAATCTAATTTAAAGTGCTTTAAAAACAGGTAATTGGCAAAGCAGACTAACACAATTATGTGCCTGCAGGATGAGGTGCTTTTATTTCTCCTCAGTGGGTAAACAGACTTCCATGCAGTACCGTGCCTCTTTCTTCCTCTTGCAAGCAGGAGAACAAGAGAAGTAACAGCATCAGACAACTGTTATTCTTCCTTTGCCTTGGAACAGACACTGTTTCCCAGGCAAGTGAAATTGGTACCGTTCTGCTAGTGTCAGATAGCGATTAATCTGCTCTCCCTCCACAGCTAGATCCAATGGGGCTTCCATCTGTCCACCCTGAAATGCACGGCAGGCTGGGATCTGCAGGGAGATAAGCCATTCTTGCTGTTCCTCCTCATGCAGACAGCATTGCTGCGAAGACTTGTGCAGCAAAGAGCCTGAACGGGCCATTGTAGCCCAGCCACAGCCATGCCCTTCTCTTTCCTGGGAATGGAGGATTTTGTCAGCAGGACTATGCCAAAGGGCTTGGCATGTTCTCCATTTTGGTTGCATAATGCAACTGTTCAGACACTGGTGCAGGGACATAAGCTGGGCCTGAAGGCAGAAAACTGCCCAGAGCTATGACAACACATGTACTGTGTACAGACTCTCCCATCTGAAACGCTTATGACAACAGACAAAACATCACTACACAAACATAGAAAAAAATTTACTGACAATTTACATGCTCCCTGAGGATGGCCAAGGCCTGAAATTAATGATTTACAACCTAATAAAACTACTGCTCCTCCAGAAGAGAGAGTCAGCCTGTTAGCTATGGGAAAGCTCACCATTTCACCAAAGCGAGCAGCCTAAACTGCCTCTGCAGCTGCTGAGGACCAAGGAGCAGCGCTGTGGGGTCACCACTTCCCCAAGGGTTGGGTAAGTCATCCTTCTAGAGGTGACCTTCTCTCACTTGCCAATGGCTGGTTCAGATTCTGGTTCGGATCAGATATTGGATGTTCCATGTCTTGGACTAGAGGAGATAAATCCTTCCCCTTTTTCTGCTTGAGTCCAAGCTTCTATAGCAAAATTTCTTTTCTTTCACTGCTAGCTTTTGACCAGATCAGCATTTTGGGTCTCAATTTGGTAAGCTGTCATGGCTTTGTAGTAGAATTTTTGCAGTTTTTTAATTAGTAGTTCATATAAATGGTACTAATTAATTACATGTAATGAATTTACACTGCATGTCACAAATATTAGGCTTATATGTTTCCAGCAGAGCAAACATTCTGAATTTCCCAGGCAGACAGCTGTCTTCGCACTCACAGGTCCGCTCATGTAGTCCACCCAGCCCTGGCAGCAGGCCTAGCGTGCCCTCTGTTCCAGCACCCCAAAGCAGCAGAAGTTTTCTGTTAACACAGTACAAAAACTTCATTTCTAATGATCTAGTGATGCTGTGCTCTAACTGAATTTTCAAAGTCTTTCATAGTATTCAGTCCTGCAAACTGTTATTCTATACTCTTAAAGAAGCAGAAAGATGAACTTATAAAGTTTTCTACATTTGCATATTTTGCTTATAAAAAGAGTGCATAATGGCATATGTTCTTTGAACCAGCTCTTAGCAATTAAAGTTGTTTGTTAATAAAGGTTTGTTAGTTTAATAATACAGACAGAAATGTGTAACTGGGCTATACAAGCAAACTTAAACATACACTTCCTTACTTCATTTGTAATACATTGCAGAATATGTTATGAAAAATACTTTAAATATATGAAGCAACAAAAGGATGCAATTAATATTTAATTAATAACTAGAAGATTCATTACACAGTCCCATATTTTGTAAATTCATTGATATAAAGTGTCATAAAGATACTACATAGGCAAGTTAGCCCGTCTGTTTTGATAGGCTTGCTTACAGGAATGATTTTTGACAATAAAAGCGTTTGCCGCAGTGCTGGCTTTGACAGCATGGCACTCTTGTAAAATACAATGGAGCTCAAGAATGCTGAATTTTAACCTACAATACAAAACCAGACTGAGAAGACAAGTCAGAAGTTTGTAAAGAAAATCCGATTGAGAGAAAAGGCTTTTAGTGAGACATTGCAGTGAAGCCCAACATACATTAACCAAGTGAGCATTTGTTCCTTTGCCCAATAAAAAAAGGCATATTACAAAAGCACACTGCATAATCAGCTGAAGGAAATGCACTAGTTT
The DNA here is from genome assembly GCF_034315485.1 of Pezoporus occidentalis. Taxonomy (NCBI): domain Eukaryota; kingdom Metazoa; phylum Chordata; class Aves; order Psittaciformes; family Psittacidae; genus Pezoporus; species Pezoporus occidentalis. The sequence continues at coordinate 689,132 of NW_026914191.1, forward strand.
GTTTTCTGCTTGATGAATAATTAACATGCAGTTAATTAAGAGGCATTCAATAGTGAAGTTTTTAGCCACTTCTATATACATTTCAGCAATTAAGTGCATGCAAAATAGCTTATTTTGCAGAAAAAGAGTACTAGTTGAAAGCATCAGCTGTGCTTAAATATAATGCCCATTATATGTTACCATTTCGTGACTAAAAAGAACTTTAGTTGCAAAAGTGTACTGCAAAAACTCTGTATCCTCCAGCACTGAATTACATAAAAGTGAGCAGAATCCAACTGAAATTCAATTAAAAATGAGATAAAGCAGAAGCATAGACCTCTCTTATATATGGGACTTCCTCCAGCTTCATCCTTTGCATTGTCAAAACTCAAACAGACGGAGCAGAAGGAGTGCATTCAGTTCTGAAACTGAAGCCAGAACAACAAGCAGAAGATCCAGGCAATCTGCTGTGTTCCTCACAAGGAGAATTTACAAATAGTGGGAATGTTTTTAATTGTCCGTCTCTCACAAAAAGAAAGGAAAATAGCTTAATGGCAATGCAAACTTTCAAAGTCAGACACATCTAGGTGTTATCACCTTAATAGTCGGTGTACAAACAACAGGTGTAAAATTTAAGGCATCAAAACCTAACATACTGTGAAATCGGGAGGGCAAAAGACCCAAGGAAAATCAAACTGAGAGCAATACTGGGGCAGATCTACTTCTGCAAGTAGCTGTAGATCCACTGAGTGATATGTCATGAAATGTTTTCTTGGGAGTTACTGAAGCCGAGTGCCCTTCTTATTCACCCTTTTTCCGTACACCCTCCAAGTTAGGCCCTACAACACATTTACTTGTGGCCTCTGACTATTTTGTCCACACAACGTGTGTTGTTTCTAGACATACAAATTGCAACTCATATTCATGCTTTTAGTTCATTTAATTCAACAGGCAGCTGTGAACCTCACTGACTTTCTAAGTAGATGAGCTAGGCCCTGAAGCTTCACGAAATTAAGCAGATATCTAAAATCTGATTCAATATTCTACGGCACCTACGACATACCCTCTCTCTCCTGCCAGGAATCAGTGCAATTTCCCTTCTTCTTACCAGGTATTACTCAGTTATCTCAATGCAACACTGTCTGTGAAGACAGGTTTCTACCATTTGTAAATATGTTGGGTTTTGCAGCTCTGCTCAGAGCAATCCTCCATGTAGTAAGCAGGCTCCAAGGTGCTCCACCACATCAGAAACAGTAGGTACTGACTGAACTCTAAATTTTGATTCCTTTCCAGGGAGTAGGGAAAAAAAAACCAAACAATTTCCCCAAACCCTACCCTGGACATCTATTTTGCCACAACTATGTTGATGTATAATCCATGTGATTCACATATTTACTGTGGCATGGGGCAAAGCATACACAGCTAGTATACACGCAACCTTTTGTGCCTAAGTAAATGCATATTGAAAAGGGAGCAACTATAAAACCTATATATTTAAATGTGAATATTATAATATCATCTTCATAATTATCATTCCCCTTGCTAGTTTCCAAGATGCTCTGGGAGGATCAAAACACAGCTGCTTCCCTACTGAGAATTTTCACACTTACACCAGCCCCAGGTTTGTTTCCGTCCCGGCCAACAGACGGCTCGGAGCTGCTGGTCCCTGGGCATGGCAGAGCTACGACTGTTGACTGTTACTTTCAGAAGAAGGCTAAAAACTGACAGGCTGTTTGAATACAACTAAAGATGAAAAAAAGGAAAAGGACTTCACTCAATCCAAATGATGGTCTTGCAAATCTTGACTGTTTTCCTTTAAGCCAACTCCAACTAGCAGGTTTTTTCCTCGTTTCTACAAGAACATCAGCATCTGAAACACCAGTGTAGGCTTAAGGAGAAAATGGATTTTCACCATATGAACTGTATGCATAATTTCCAGATAGGAAATGGCATGTTACTTTATTCACATACATTCACATTCATTTATTCACATAAAAAATAGTTCATATTCTCAGCTATGATTGACATAAGGTACGAAGAGGGTTTCTTCTGCAAAAAAAAGCAAACAAATTACAAGGAGTAGGAAGCAATAAGGTTGTTTATTAACACTCTTCTATCTTCACCCTTCTGCCCACCCCATCACCCATGAAATGGCATTCCAAATCCTTGACACAAAATGATAATATATAATATCAACCATACGTTCTCTGCCATTCCCATCTGAACCTCCAGCACTGCAAATGTAGTCATCTTCTTTCCACAGTGGGAAATAGCAAACATTCATACTTGTGCATTACCTTTATTTGGCACTCAAACCCCTGTGAAGTAGAAATTTTGCCATTTAACACAATCCCAGCCTCACAAAATACAGCTTTTTGAAGGATAAAGAAAAGCTTACAGTTTCTGAACATGTTTGAGACACTTTACTAGCATTCTTGCAAGGCTCCTATTTGAATTGCATGATTATTCGGGTGATAGAGGTTAACTACCCTGACCAATAGGAGGAAATCAAGCTATGATCTTACATGCACAAATATGCATAGATTGAGATTCTTTATTTAGTTTCCTGAAAGATTATTGGCAATGCCTATAGTAACGCCTATTTTGTTAATTTTAGCTTTTATTACAACCACCTCTAAGAAACAGCAACATTACCAGAGACACTCCTTGAGGAGAAAAGAAACTACGTTCATGGAATACATTTCTTGTCGCAAATTATTTACCCGAGGCAGAAATGTTTATCAACCTCTCTGATTTGGTGGCATAGCACAAGCTCCTGCAGCACGGTGAGTTCAACAATTAAGTGGTTGCCCTGTTTGATGTTTAAAAAAAACACATTGTACAAGCTGTGCTGAATGCAAAAGTAGTTGTCAGCTGTTTACATCAAGGGACAACATCATGCTCCCTTTACTTGTGCAAGTTCTGGCACTGAATGAAGCAAGACTGTTTTTTTTTCCCCATGGTTTGGGTCAGAGATCAGAAAAAAGAAGTGTAATGAAAAATTCGTCAAAGTAAAATTCAGTTTTGTGTTACAAAGATCTCAAAGTCTATGAAGACCTGCAGGAAACTCCAAAGATTATCGAATAGCTATGCTGGACTCAGAAGGTGAATTCCCTGTTACAGCAAGGCATGGGAAGGAGAAGCAATACCCAGTTCTTCAAGGTTCAGTAAAAAGGGAGCAATTGTAATTAATCTGAAGTGACTTGTGATGCAGTATCACTGTAGCACAGGATAGATGACAGGGAGGTGTTCCCAGGTGAAAGGAGTAATTTGGTGCCTCGTGGAAAGCGCTCGGAGACATGAGAGAGAAGTCTTGGCTTAGCAAATGTCATGGTCAGTATAAAATGACTAGAGGTGAGCCAACGTCCTGCCGGTGACACCAAGGACAGGATTCCCTCTTGCCAGTTTACAAGTGCTAGACACAAAGTGCTTTCCCTGATCCACCAGTTAGGGAAAATTCCTCCCCTACCAGCACTATGCCCTTCCTCTTTGTTTTATAGATTTTAAAATAAACATGTTGAATGAGGAAAGAAGTGTTAGCATGTTTCCGGAGCTTGCAAGAAAGCTTGCAAGGGTCTGTGCCAGCTGGGTCATTTCTGTATACATGCTCATGGCACAGAGGATTTGTGTAGGTGCATCCTCAAGGGTGAAACTTCTCAAAGGGATGTGGAGAACAAAGATGGGGTGGAGGGAGCGGGCAGGGGCAGGGAAGCTCCTGGACACCTGAGCTGCATGCAACAGGCAGGCTGCATACAGATGGCCCAAAGGGAAAGCCATCGAAGCACTGTGAGGGACATCAGTGCTGATGGTGCAGGCTGCACAGCTCAGCACCGTGTAGAAGCAGCCACAGGTCGAAATAGCAGTGTGAGAAACCAGGATCAGGTTCTGGTGGGGTTTTGGTGATTTGTTCCCCCCAAAAGTTTTTAATATAAACGTAATCTTTTTTAGAGGTAGATGTGTGATGCTTCATAGAACTTAATTAAGGCTGGCCAGAATCCAGACCATCTTGGTCTGTGGTGGTTTCTAATTTTGTCAGCTGAGGAACATTGGATGGGTTCAATACTTCCACTTGGAGCACTGACACACATGCCAGGTTGTTAAAGGAGGTGCTGTTTGCAAAAGGGCTCTTCCCCGTTGAATCCAAAATGGATTGAGAAAAGATTGAGTAGTGTGGGGAGTCGCTGAGCCACAGGGTGTTTCCCCTTTCAGAAGAAATGCTATCTATTATTTCCAGTCCTCATAGGCTTTCTGGCTGTTTAACCATGTGAATGAGAGCGCCCTGATGCTGCCTTTGAAAAGCTTTGAAATTAAATTATGGTATGATACGATGGTGTGATAGCAAGACAGAATGGGTTTAGAGAGGAAGGGCAGGGAGAAATCAACAAGATGCTCTGTTGTGCCTGTTAAAAATATATGGATATAGTTGTGTGTGTATATTTATATGTATGATCTACATGCAATTTATACAAAGACTTTATTTAGCTGTTCAACTTTTACTTCCTTTGCCAGAAGCTGTTTGTGCATTTGTAAGTGTGATTTTCCACTGTTTTCTGGTGGCAGGGCCTCATGACACATGAAGAAGTGTCTTTTCTAGCCCAGAGAACAACGTTCCTGCATCTGAAGTCAGTGTCCTTAAATTCAGGGCCTGCTCGCAGTGATCTCTCACCCAGAAGGTTTAGGTTACGGATGGTAACTAATAGGTTTAGGTTACTCTCATGTGCTTGCGGCAGCTGTCACAATCAGCCACAAAAGTACCTATCTTTCAGCAATATCAGAAGCAATTTAAGTAAAACCATCAAAACCAATTAAAACAAATAACTAAGCACAGAGAAGAATGCACTCAGCCTAAGATGCTCCAGCAGACCAAAGCATCTGTGCACCCAGCTGTTTGGTGTACGAAGCAGATGTGACAAGATGTTTGGATCTGGTGTTGTTTATGTATCAGGAGATTTGAGCTGGATGGATTCACAGGTTATAACAAATGTCCTCATTTATTCTTGCTTGTTCCTATGCTATAGCCTAGTCCAGGGGGCAGACACACAGCATACAGAGAACACAGGGAGTAAAAGCTCTGTGTGAAGCTTCTAATTCTGAAAATGACTTCTTTAGCTCTTATTGAGAGCATGTTCAGTAATATGGAATGCAACAAAACCATGCTTGGGGTCCTTAGATAATTCTTAATCGACAAAATTCCCACAAGCTTAAATGTAATGTGTTCTGACTCTTGGGATTTTACAGTATAGATCTCCCGATATTTGGGATTTCAATTCAAGCCCTGCTGTTGGAGTCAAGTGCTTTGTGAGGGTCTCATTCTGCCCTCAACCTCTTAGCCCCAGAGTTTCTATCTCTTCTGGTTGCAGAGAAAAGCCTGAAAACATAACCCGTATTAAGTCTCAAACACCAGACGGCAAACAGAAATACACAACATATATTTATTTATTTATTTTAATTTCCTGATTTTTAACACTTAGAGTTGGCAAAATTGCAACTGGAATTTGGTTTGAATGAAGCCTGAGGGATGAATGCCAACTTGCTCTCTCTCTCTCTCTTTCTAAAGAAAAGCGATGCCTGGAAATGCCTGGAAATGAAGGGCCTGATTCACAGCTTCCTTCCAGGCAGCTCATGCTGCCTTACCCTGCCTGTAAGCCTACATCCAAATATTCATGCATATTCCAAAGCAGGTCCAAATCCAAATAGTACAAATAGTCTCTTTCTTTAGAACGTACTAACCTCAGTCCCAAACCACTTTCATTTGTCATATGTGAAATCTGGATCTATTGTAAATAAGGCCATATCTGCTTCAAATACCTCTTTAAAATCTCTGGAACAGGGTACACAGAATAATCTGAGGATGTATTTTTAAAGAGAATGTTTCTCTCCTGTTTTGTCTTCGCCAAGTGTTGCCACGAGTAATATGGTGTAGCAACAACTGAAAAAGCACTGCTTATTCTCTGAGTAAAATGGCTTCTGAATTCATATGCCTGGATGGCAGTGCTTCCTCAAAGCCACCAAACACTGGATTTCAATGGAAAAAGAAAAGCTAGTTCTGCTTTTTTCAAAAATCCCAGGAATTTTAGTGAATGTAGATATCTACCAAAAATTTCCAGTCTGTTGGTATGTCTACCAGTAACTTTTTGGATCAAAACAGGTTAATTTGTTAATTTCTTGTTAGTTAATAAACCACCCCCACTTCTCTATGTATCCAGCTATACCAGAGCACCAAGGGTGAATTGTGTGTGTGTATATTTCTGCCCTGCCAGCAATATTCCTTGCCCTGTTCAAACAACGTAGGCTTACAATTTGCAAAAGGTAGTTAGGTCTGTGGCTCAGTTTTGGGGCTCTGGGCCCAGAGTGCTCTGGTTAGACGTAATGGACATTTTGAAAAACACAAACTATTGTATAAATCATTTCATATTAACACTTAACATGAAACACTTTTTACAACAAAGGATGTTATTGACAAGGTGACAAGTTTGATCAGTCACATGAAACGGAATTGGTGCTGCAGGTTCTGAGCGTTGTCTCCTGACAACTCTTGCATTAAGCTACAATGTACTCGTATATAGATTTAGTGCATTCCAGAATCAATGGGAAAGGCAGTACAACATTACTTTGAAGACTCAAGTTTGATTGCAGTGATCCATAAGCATTGTCCTGGTGCTTCTCTCCATAATGGATAACAGCAATATCTGGGACCGCTCGTCATCCCTCAGAAAGGTTCTTCATCATAGCAGTGAGTAAATAATTCCTGTTTATCCTGATCTGGTGCATTTCCCAGTGCAATCCCCTCCACCACCCCTGCAGCATGCTCTCACTCACGAGCAGTGCATGAGGAGGAACAGAAGCTGTCCGCTGCTGTTCTCAGACCCGTCTCATGCACTGACTTTCACTGGCAAGCACAAGGTTTCTGCAGCAGAAGCCTATTACCTCAGCTGGTGCTGTCCTGCGCCACTGAAATTCTTTCCATCAAAGGGAAACCTCTGCGAAGCAGCAGAGACCAAGGGCTGGCTGTCAGCATAAACTTTTGTAATACTTAACCCATTTCCTCCCCTCCACAGCAGCTCTTCAGATGAAAAAGGTTCTCTTTTCTTTTGATAAGTCTCCTTCTGCCACAGTCTAGTGCAAATAGTTGATACTGTAGAAAGTCAGACATATTGGCAGTAGGCTGCATAGGCTTTCTTATGAGTCTGTTTTATCTTTTTAGTAACCTGCCTGCCATTTGTGTCTACAGAATAAGTCTAGTACTACTATGAATTACAAAGCTTGCTGCTGCTTGTTGGGGAGACAGAGAAAACTGTATCAGACAGAGCAGTGAGAGGATGTTATCAAAGCTTCCCGAACCCTGCTTGTTCACACCCACCCTTCCCCCTGTGGAGAGCTGACAGGAAAAGAACCATCCATATATGCATAAAAATATCATATCTTTGCATACACTATAAAAAACTTGTCTGGACACTGCAGTAAAAACATTGGAGAAAACAGCTTTAAGGAGATAGCTGAAAACTATGCCAGTGCCAGCTGAAGCAGTTATTGCTACTTGTAACTTGTGACAGCAAACAAGTGGCTCTGTTAATGAGCCATGATTTTGATATACTCATTTCTTACTGGTATAAGGTAACTGACAGATTTACCTTGAAAACATAGATGATCTCACCTCTGCTCCTGATATGTACAGCTATTAGCGGCATGTCATTTGTGAGCCATGTGCATATCACATGCCTGTGGCATGACAAAGGGAAGATGGGTTCTGCCTCCAGAAGGATGTTTATGTATGTTCTTTCTTGTGCAGTTTTAGCTGTCATGTGGCCGTGGATATCAGAGACATTACACACAGGACAGAATGCTTGCAATTACGCTCCTGTTAAAGAAGTTATAACAAAAGAATTAAGCTGTGATTCCTCAACTCGGTAACTAACATCGGTAGTTAGCTTTGCTACTGTGCCCCACCAGTGTGAACCATGCCCAAAGCAAGAGACTCACACAGACGCTACATACTGCTGGCCTGGGGTGATCCTTAGGACCTAAAAGCGGTTTATTCTCTAATGGTAAATCTAAGGCCTGGCAGGAACTGAGGGGCACCGGAAAAGACAGTTTTTTTTACAGGACAGTTTATAATCAAAGGTACATAGTTATGATTGGGGTTTTGGTTTGGTTTGGTTTCTTTTTCAGACATGCTTCCCTTCTAGCTTTTAGTTTCAGTTTGTAGTTTGTAAACCATCAAAAAACAGCATTGGCTAGTGGTAGACACATGATTTCACAGGGAAGGAATCCCAAATAGGGTAATATCAGGATGACATGTTTTTTAAATAAAAGCATACAAAGACAGGCATGTAGATTCATTCATATGTAGTCACTTAACTAAATGCATTAACCTATAAAACATTAAACATGTGCGGTTCTCACTGACTCTCAACACCTGCCCATGACTTACTGGGGATTTTGCTGCCCAGCTTTGGAAGTACATATGTGAAAACAGCAGTTTTGATTTTAAAACCCTGACTTGGCTTTACAGGCAGCCAAAAGGTGGTTGTTTTGGGGTTGTCGTTTTTTTTTTTTAAATGGAAACATTCACTGTAGTGGAGAAAGAAACAACACTGGAAAAATTAGTAACAGGGAAATGTAAAGCATTTTCTACTGTTGTGATCAGCATACATAAATCTGGACTTGTGTGAAGCTTATTCAGTCTCTGTCATGCTGAAATCAGTCTGAAAATGGAATTAGTGTTAAGAGTAGGAAGTACAGAGAGAGAGATTCAAAAAAAAACTTGTAAGCTTTCCAAAACATTTCAAACTTAAACAAGATCCGCTTCTAGGAGGTTCCATTGCGGCTTTCTTCCTTAACTTAGCTTCCTGCTGAAACTTTCCTCTAAAGCATGCTGACAACAAAGCATTAAAGGATTTCTCCCTAACTTCAGTCCTTTCCAGGAATTTGTTCTTCAGTGCAAATAAAGATGTTATTATGTGTGCAGAGGATAACCTATTCCCTACAAAAGCATGTGGGTATCTCAAAATCCTGGGCATATGATGATGACAATATCAAATGAGTCAGGCGTCCTGAGTCAGCAAGCTGAATGAAGTGTTTCTAACCTCTGTAGAGGGCAATTCCCTTAGGTCAAGTTGAGGTCACTAGAGCAATGCAGGGAAACCCATACAGAAAACACTACGTAGGAGCCCCAGCTTGCAGTCTTGATTTATGGCTGCAGCACGGTATTTTCCAGCATTTTCAGGGGACTTTTACACTGAAAATACAAACTAATGAGCTGAAAATAACATCTGTTGCATTCAAGTTCCAAAGCATGCACCTATTTCCAAGAAGGATCAGGAAAGCACTGAATCGTCTATTTCAACTATATGGTAGCAGTACTGGAATCATAATAATTTCCTGATCCCTGCATCCATCATCACACAACATGAGCTGATACCTCCTCCAGGAAACACCAGAATAATTAATATACCTTTCAAGCATCTTCACCTTTAGCAAATGCAGTGGGACTAAGAACACAGCCTTGCAACTAGACCGGGAGAAAAATGATGCCAGCCATTAAAAAGCAGGTTTGCCAAATCTACCACCGAGTTGCTTTTTCTGTGCTTATCTGTCTATCTGCTGTTGCACAAAAGAGCTTTCAAGACCTGGCCTAAAGAAGCATTCTCATTCTTTCTTCCCCCAAAAAAAGGAGACCTGGCATAGGCACAGTAAATAAAAATAACAAGCATATGATGCCCAAGATGCATGTGAACATTAAGTGACGTTGGCAGCCCCCGCAAATAGAACTCTGGTTATAAATAGCCTTTGTCTAAATGTGGAAAGTGAGTAAATATAGTGGCAGTTTCAGCTTACTATAGAGGCTTACAGGCTCCAAGTAACAGAGCTTATTATAGAGCATGTGCGTCAGCAAAGGGAAGAAAAGGGAGAAAAGAAAAACAACGCATTCTGCAATTAGTATCTACAATGAGACATAAATTAATTTTTCCCTTCATTATTTTTCTTCTTGTTTAAAAAATGGACAAAAGAAGGAGTGTTTGAGAATTGTTACGGTGCTAAAGAGAAAAAGAGCTGGGATTGAGGAGAAAGCTGAAACTAGCACCGAAGAGCAACACAGGGAGCTTTCTGCACAAAGGCTGGTTGCAGAGAAAAAGATGTACAAAGAGACGACAGGACAGATTTTGATCTCAGTCTCTCTGAGACAAATAAGGAGTACAGTAACCTGACTGGAGAGAGCTCTCCTGGATCTGCATGTGCTTATTGGACTGAACATAAGCCAGTGAGCAAACTTTTGACTTGACTGAAAAGAAAGAGACATCAATGCTTTCCCCTGCCTCTATTCACTCCCTACTTTCAAGGAAATCTCCTGAGTTTCCAGTGATTGCAGAACTTGCTTCACTGCATCAGTATATCTGCTTTACCTCGTGTTTCAGTTCATAAGCAATTTGCAATGTAGCTGAGGCTGGGAAAGCCCCAAAACAAAACCTGTGGGATACCTTACACCCGAGGAAGAGTACCTGCTGCAGAACGCAGGTATACATTAATTATCATCCTCAGGATGTTATCTCCAAGCATGATGCTGCAGGCAGGGGGTACTTCAGCATTTTTAACATTCTCTTCTGGCTGAATTGACAAAAATAGGAAAAAAGTCCCTGTTTTGTGCCTCTGATCTTCTTAAATCAGAGGTGAAGGCGGGAAAGATCCTTCTTATTTCTTTCAGTGCTCAACTGAATTAAAGCAAAACTCCCCTAAACACTAAATCCTCCCCTCATCCATGCACAAAAGGAAAATTTTCACAGGGTTCAGTGTGCTTCTGCTTGTGCACAGTATTTCTTGTCTTCTTCCTTTGCAGTAAGGATAACGGGATGATAGTCATAACAGAAAAACAAAAATCTGGGAGTGTTAGATGAGATGCAGCATGATATGAAAGTTGTGGTCAGCTAAGAGTTGTCAGCAAAGTTGCCTTATTCAAATGGCATGGTAAATAAATGCTATAAATTCCTAAGTAGAGCCTAAATTAGCTTTTGGCACAGTGCATCACTGTAACAAGTTAATTTTGCAGCTCCAAGGAATAGCCTTATATGGTTCACTTAAGTAATCATGCTAAATGAATGTTTAAGTGAGAACCATTTGCCAAATGCAAAGCAAGAACCATATATAACCTCTTACACAACTACATAACACAGCAATGCTGGCTGGTTTCCAAAATTCTAGTTTATGTACAGATTATATCTCCTAACTCCAACCAACACCTGAGCCAAAAAGAAGATACCTGGACAATACTAGCATGGCTGTTAAGGATTAATAATTTAGCATTTGTCCTGGTTTGTCTTCCTCACAGCCTGCAGAACAGACCTTTCTTTTTTTTTTTCTTTCTTCTTATTTTCTTTTTTTTCTCATTTCCAGAATGACAAAGAATAGTTTTGGCGATCTCCTTTACTTTCATTGCTTTGCTAAGAAAGAAGAAATAAGAAGAGATGGAAAAGGGAAAAATGATATGCCAAAAGCTGCATTAGTTAGCCTAAACGAAATCTAACCTCCTTCTAATCTAGTGTATCATTGTTCTAGTATTTGTGCTGTTTCTCTGGTATTCTTGTCTTACAGCAATCAGGGGCCGCACAAAATGTATTCAGGAAAGGCAATTACAACATAAGCTGTGTAAGCTTAATACTGATTGCTTCGCCCTCCTCTCCCCTATTCTCCCTCCCCTTTGCATCGTCCACCACCTATAAATATGGCAAGTTAAACTATTAGGGATAAGTGAAAAAGTTCAGACATGCCTATGTCCATTAGTCATCATTCAAGCATTGTACCAAAATAACCCACAATAGATGCCGTCTTGTTTCTTGCTAGAGAGTGCTGTTGAGTTCTTGCATTCACAATAAATCTGTTTGGAAGACTGCCCTTAAAGAGTTGCCATGGTGATTATTTTGGTACCACAAAGTAGAAGAAGCTAAAGTACTTACTAGACGTATCCAAAATCTTGTCTTTTGGGGGAGAAAAAAAAGAAATCAGCAGATGGCATTTGTCAGAAAATCAACATTCTGATTATTACCAGAGTTGTGTTTTTGGAGGAATTCTGGGCTTTGAGGTTTTCTGGCTAGAAAAGGGAGAATGAATGGGGTGAGGGGAAGGGAGTGGAAAAAAAGAAAGTTGGAATATGTGATATCCCTTCAGCTTGTACTATTACAACAGTTTAGTAATAGTTCTTTAAACAGTAGGTGTTAAGTAATGAAAATCTTCGAAGGAGTCTCCTTCCAGACTATTTACTAAATACTTAACATACTGCAGTAAAAAGAAAGGGAAATTCCAAATGATTAGTTATAACTCCCTTTTGCACCTTTTTTATGATGGAATCACAAGCAGAACACGAGGAATGTCCCAAAGAAATCCAGATACCAGTCTTTCTACTCTGCACAGTGTAAATGCAGCAACGTGGTTCTTTGAAGTAGGCTGTGTATTTGGTGTGACTTCATCCAAAAAGGTGAATTTAGGCTGATTTAGTGATGTTAGTGCACCACTTCACTTCAATTAAAACAAACAAACCAACCAAAGCCAGAAAACAACAGTTTAGCTGGTCAAATGGCTATTTGCTGAATTCTCCAGACAATCGAATATCTGTATGTGGGTTTTAAACAGATTTAAATTTTACAGTATGGCACCAAATTGGGATAGGTATGTGTGCTAGCATGCACTAAGGCATGATGTTAGGTACCTGCAGAGCATTAACGAGCAACGGCTGGTCACACCAGCACAGTACAGTACTGTATGGATACTAGCTTGTGTCCTAGAAGCAGTGTAACTACATCAGGTACAAGATATGTGGCTCATGCAGAGTGCCATGCTGACAGGGCTATAATGCTTCTCAGATTTAGAGTTAGCTCAGGTATTACTGCAGCAGGCTGCTTTGCGTGATTTAGGAGAGAAGCAATGTGTCATACAACTTTCTTCATTCACAAGCCTCGTTTTTTGCTCCTTTTATCAGTCAGTTTTCCTCGGAGCCAATAGCAGCTTCCACTTCTTCCCATACAAAGAATCCAGAGTTTTGGTGAAAAACAGCTTTGTTTACTTTAAACTTTATTTACTTAAAACTGTAAAATTGGCCCCTTTCTGGTGAAAGGTGCCAGATGAGCAGCTTCAGGAACTGAAACTCTTTATTCACTCTGGAGCTCATTTGCAGCCCATTGGAGTCAATGACAAGCCTCTAATTGACCAATTTTCTGGCTCCTGGGTCAGGCCTTTACAGGATGGACAGCAGCTGTGCAAACTCCCTCACACTCCTTCCCCAGCGCACCTCTGAGGGAGAGCTGGGGTCCCAGCACCAAGGGGCTGCTTCAGCCTGGAATCAGACTCAGAAACAGCAGTGCTGAACAGCAGCCTGGCTGGTGATGAGTGCTTCTTTTTCCAAAGAGGCAGTGTTCAGGCTCTGGGAACAGTGGAGCTTTTGCTGCCTCTGACACCTCAGGAGCATATTTCCTGCCCGTGCCCTCTGTCAGGAACAGAAGCGGTGGTAGGATGTCAGCAAGGACAATGGAAGAATGGGCAGCGCCTCATCTCACCTTGAGATGAGCTCTGTTCAACTGCTGCTCAGGACAGCAGGTCACTACTATTCTTTGGGCTTGTTCTTGTTTCCCTAATAGTTTTCCATCTCTGTACTTGGGGTGTTTTTTGCATTTTCACTGCCAAAGACTAGAACCTGACTAGTGTGGGGAAAAGCAAAAGGCAAAAAAAGGAAGAACATCAGCATGACAAATTCTCACCCTCTCTTTTGAATTAAGGCACTTTGTGGGAAAAGGTAGTAATTTGTTGAAAAGGTTTCCGAGAAATTTTTCACAGGACATGCTCTATTAATAAAGAAAAAAAACCAACAACACACAAAACTAAACCACCATCAAACAACGCCCCCCCCGCCCCCCCAAACCATAACCAAAACCGACTTCACTAGCTCTAGTTTCCATTTATGTGTGGGTGTCAAGGAGATTTCACAAATTACTTCTGGTCCCTTTTGACCGAGTAAGTTTGGCTTCAGGTTAATGTCCAGTCATAAGACCTGGGCTATCCAGGGACCTCATAACATCTTCTCTTCCTGTAGAGTGACGCAAGTCCTCAGCAAAACTGGTGACAACTCTTCACAGGCAAAGGATACAAAAAGTGAAGATTTGGGATCAGAAAGGGTGGAGATGAAGAGTATTCTCATGCAGCAGGAAACTTGAAATGGCATCTGAGGACTGCATTGTCAGAGTGAATCTGAAGATAATTCAAATAAATTGCACAGTTATTAAGAGGCTCAAGAAAGTCGGCAAAGATACCGGGAGGAACATAGAAATTACTCAGTTTCTTCTCTTAATTGGCAGAGAAATTGCCAAGTAGCATGTGCTAGTAATTTATTTTTGTTGTTCAAAGCTTTTGTTGAGCACCACATCATCTGTAAAGACAACAGTTAAGCACTTTATACATGGTGAAGTTTTCTGCTATAATGCAAAATGTCATGTCTTAAAGTTTAGTTTCACCATAGCTCTCAAAATATTTACTGACATGTAAACAATACCTCTCTGCCTCTTATGTTATTACCACCAAGGTTTCCCTGAGGAAAAAATTTGTTTAATAATTGACATAACAGACATTAGAATGAATAATAGAATATTAACCAGGGTGATTTTTGGATGAAAAGACTGAAATGGTGCATTAGAAGACCTAGCAAGTAATATATGCAGAGATCAAAAAAGTAGCAGAAGGGAGACTCAGCTCCACAGTGGAATGAGCACACTCCATGGGCATCTTCATTCAAGGAAAGGTGTCAATGTAGACAACTTGAAGTCCTGGTTCAGTTATCTGAAATCAGGAAAAACTCTATCAACTTGTCTGGGAGGACATGACAAAGTCTGGTTCTAGAGGTCTCACACATGATACCCTCCATTTGCAATGGGACACCGTTGGACAAATTTTGACAACTGGCTGGGGAGGATGGAGGCCTAGGAGCAAGGTGCTGAGCAAACTGCTAGGTTAGGCAGTGACTGTGTATCCTGGTTTGACCTCTTTTTCTTTACTAGTACTTGGATGGACAGATCAGCCCATGGGTCAATGGGTCTGCTGATTCTCTCCTAGGCACTTCTCCTCTCAGAAAGGCAGTTCTTACAATTCTGTTAGTTCACACATTGCTAAATTATCAGTGTGTTCATTTTTACTTCTGTCAGTCTTATTTCCTTATTTCTTGATGTAACGAGTTGTCTAATTACTGCAACATCAATTCCTTAAGGAACTTCAAATTATTACATCTGTGTATTTCAATGACATCCTGAAGAGTTTGGGGGAGGATTGCTTCAGGCTCAATAGCATCAGGTGCCTCCTGATACATACACTTTCTGCCAAGATCTCTCTTCTTCCCTACGCCCTGAAACATCTAGAAACAAATATATGTCAGTCCTAATTAAAACAATCACCCAAGTACTGGATCTGGCTCAAGGATTGTCATTGTAATTTTAAGAGCTGCTTTCTCCTCACAGTTGTACAAAATGGCTCATTTTAATTGCAATCTTCATGTTTCAGTGAAACTACATTTCATTTTTTCCTTACTTTCATTTTCAAAAGGGGTCAAATTATACAGTTGCTCTTTCTGTAGTTATGTGTACTCAAAGGAGTAATAAGACTAGCAATGAGCTGGAAAACTTTGCTTTATTTTGTTAAAGGATTGGTATAGTCTGCTATGTATTTTCTCTTTCTAAATGTGCAAGCAGAACTGCAGTCCTGTTTGCCTTTAACTGAGTCAAGGAAGGGGCAGGGGGAGCTGTATAGAAACAGTAGTGGAAGGGGGCCCCATACTGGTCTCTAAGTAAGACCAGTTCTAGCACAACATCTTTAATGCCAGTGTCAGCTGAGACACCAGGAATACAGGATACTGTCCCTATATCCTGTACTGTCACTTTGCATTAGTAGCGAAACAACACAGTAACTCAGCAGACATGCAACCTCTCACTTCCCAAAATAAGCAAGCTATCTCAAGAGCACATTGGGATTCACCCTTCCTAGCTTCACACACCCATACCTCTATCAGTCACCTAAACTTTAAAGCAAAAGAGGCATTTCCAGGGTGAATTTACCTCATCCTAATGAGGCTATGTAAAATATTCTGGGTAAATTATACCACAGAAATCCCCTTCTCCCCATTTCCAGACTATAAAGTCAAGAATAAAAGCTTATATGTTGCAAGGTCCATCTTATGTCTGTTAAGGGTGTTTGGGAAAAAGCTTGTGCACTTTGTAGAGAGGACACGTGGAAGAAAGAAGGGAATAAAATCAATGATGTAAATATACCTATCTGCTCTGTCAGAAGACCACACTTACAACTTTGGGTCCTTCTTACTAGAACATTGTACACAGGTATCGGCAGAGGCTCTTTTAAACATTAATGGTCCCTGGCATATGTTCTAAATAAATGAGTGGAATGAAAGAGCAAGGAAAAGTATTTTATACTGGGATTATTAATCTCTGTTGCATCCAGCCACTTCTTAGCAACAAATATTCCCCTGAGGAGTTCTTTCAATCAGAACTCGCTTCTTGGTCTCAGAGTCCTTTTGGGCGTATTTGAATTACACATGGCACATGAAATGTATTTTGGGGCGTAACCACAGGGCAGTTTGGAAAGACCTTGGGGGTTGTTTTGTCCATAGACTGTGAGCAGATAAATCGCATGTAAAATCATCCACTTGGAATCCTAATGTTCTTGAAGAAGTCACTTCTTGAGATAAGCATGAAACGTCTTCGAGCTGAACACTGTTGCATACCAATAAACAGCATCGTACCCCCAGCAGCAAAGTCCAATTGAAACAGTTCTGCGTGTCCTGTGCAAACGTGTTAGCAGATGCATGGTACCTGTTTTTAATCACATTAAAATCAGCAATTAGAAAAGTTAGGGAGGAGCTTAATGATTGGAAGATTAAGTGATTTCATTCATACTTCAGAGATGGTAATGAATATTTTTTGGCATGGGAAGCAATAGTATATTTTTCTTCTTTAAAGTACGTCAACAGCTTGAGAAGATTAGTTCATCTTGCAGAGGGCTGTACAGAAGGCTGTGCTGAAAATAGGAAGGGATTTTATAAATAGAGTTTAACTACACGTTTAGGTAGCAGGATGCATATTCAGTGGTCACTTACCAGAAAACTACTGTAACTCTGTGGCTATTCAGTACCTGCAAAAAAAGGTTGCAGAGGATGATGTAGGAGTTAGTCCTAGCAAGGCCCTCAGGCCTCACACTTCTTCTCTGGCTTTGAAAACAAAACCTGCGCAAACAACGAACACTGGGGATGCCTACCATCATCTCTGTTTCTGTTCCATTTCTGTGGAAGGGAGCTTGGAGTTGCAATGGTTTTATTAACAACATAATATAGGTATTACATGTAATGCCTATATTATATGTAGGTATAGGGGAAGAGGGACCTCTGGAAGGTCAAATGTAGTCAAGTGGAAGTATTGTTATAAGCCTAACCATCCTTTTGCTTCTGCCAGGCTTGGTTCCTGTGCTGAGCTTTCCACAGCCAGATCAAAGAAACCAAGCATGAATATTTTTCTCCTTAGAGCAACATCATACCAAATCTTTGACACACAGCCAGAACAGTGTGTGCATTCAGAAGTTCATAATGGTCCCCATCCACAGAAATTGTAAACGAACACCTGGTCCCACCTAACTTACAGATATTTTTACACAACACCTGAACCAGTTATCTAGGTTTTTCTTTTAGCCTGTGGAAAGAAGTGGGGTGCTATTGCACCATTTCTTTAGAATTAAATGTATTACGAGCTAAAATGCTGAGAATCCCCAAAGGGAGTCTTAGATGTAGCCATCTAAGGCTGGGCAGGATTGGCTGGAGCCAGAAAGCCAACATATAGACCCAGTCTCACCTGTGACCCAGAATTACCCAGTCTAACTCCAGGCAGTTAAACAAAGCACCTGACTTCAGAATCTACCATGCCTCAGAAGCCACCAAAGACTGATAAATTCAAAGACCAAGACATCATGATGGACACAAGTATCACTAGAAATTTCTCCCAATCAGACCCTACCCTTCAGCTGATACTTGTGCACCAGCATACAGAGGCTTCACATCATGAAAATTGTTGTGCTGTTACTGCTGCTACACTTTCTAATGTGTGCTCCTTCACTAAACCCAGACCCACTGAGCCAAGCTGCAGTGCTATAGGTCTCTGCACCTCCCACAGCTACCTTTGTGTACTGGGCATCTCACCGCTCACTCAGCTCATCCAGCATGATACAGCGGCAGCATAGCACTCCATCTCAGCACACAACTTCAGAGAACAAGATCAAATTTCCTTCATAGCTGCTATTGTTTTATCCATTTGGTAACTAATTTTCATTGTGTATGCCAAGTTTCAGAGGCCAGTTAAACATTTGGCAACACTAAACAATTAGCAGATTTTAATTTACGTAGTAGTAGTCTTTTGGCAATCACATTGACTTACAGGAGAACACTTCTTTGCAGTTTATTGATAACACATATATTTCAGACATCTCCTAAAATAAATACTGATCAATTGCTAGAAAGATCTTTAGGGCCATTGCTTCCCAGAATCTATTTCCTGCACCCACAAAGTCTCCTATAGTCTGTTAGCCGTACTAATACCTATTTTACTTCACTGTGTTTGTCCTGGAACTAAATAATTAAATAATAGGGAGAAATGTCAAATAAGGCATTAGAAGACACTAATTTTTGTAGTATCTCTTTTCATACTGTGAATAGGGATTGTTGTTCATTTGGCTCTTTTAGTTGTGGAAAACTCTGACCTAATACAACATAAATGTGAGGAAAGCATGAAATGCAGCTCTGTAAATACCCTTCTCTTGTTCTCTTGCAATTAGCTACCTGGAATCTGTTTTAAAATATGCAAATAGAGTAAAATGTAACTTTGATCATAATTATCAGATCGAAGGTCTGGGCTGTGCAGCACACACGGCCTGCCAAAGACCATTTTAAAGACAGTCTCTAGCACTTTTCTAAACAGATCTAATTCTTCATATTAGAGAAGGTGGAAGGGGCTTGTTATTTTGATGAGGAGCATTTTTTATCAGAAGCAGCTCACAATGGTAGGCAAGGCAGGCTTTCTTGCTTTCACTGCATTTTTATTCATTTTCTTTGTTTTCTTTAAAATTAAACTCCAGTAAACTTAATTTCAAAATGAAACAAAACATTCCTCTAAAGAAAAATCTAAGTGTAATTCCAAAGCTTTGAACTGAACTGTCATTTCTCTTTGAAAGAAAACAATGTAATGCATTTTACACAGATGTTTCAATTGAAAGGGCATTTCTTAAAGTAAAAACATCCCCTTCACATTCTCCTTTAGAACAAGTCTGTAAGAACTATGCTTTGATTTCACTAGAAGGTGTTTGCTGTTCTTGGTACAGAAAGGTATATCTACCCCCATGTTTGCCATTATCTGTGGCAAAAATCTATGTAGGTGAGCCTTCTCTACTCCTTGATACAAGGGGATTGTTGGAGGTGACTGCCAGATAGTATCCTTCTGGTTTTGATGCATTTGAGCAAAACCTGGGCAAAAAAATATCCTTTTCCTTGCTTGCACCCCTTGTGTAAGCAGCGGTCAGGAGGGGACTGTTTCCAGCTAAGGGTGTTGCTGAACACTGGGCTAGAGTGGTTTTTTTCTCATAGTGCAAGAATGAGAGGGTGAGCGGGGAGAGAAAATATCCAGTGAAGTTAGCAGGTGGTAGGTTTAAAGACAGCAGAAGAAATAACTTTTTCACACATCAGAGAATCATTATGGCATATATTGCCATTGGATATTGGGGAGGCAGGAAGAGTAAAAATAATTCAAAGGGAGATTAAAACAAGTTCACTGGCAGCCTATACAGCTATCATATGCTAAAGTGTAGAGACAATATCTGGCTCAAGCAGCCTCCACATTCCTGGTTTCCCAGCAAACCACTGGAATGTATCTCTCTGTAATTGCCTTGTTCTGCTTCTCTTTCTCTAAACATCTGCTGCAGGCCACTGTCAGAAAATGCGTGTTGGGCTGGCTGAACTTCCAATCTAACCCACTGTAGCAGTTCTTATGGCATACACTAAGGGGACGAAACTATCTCATCCTGCACACCAGCCACTAAAGCTGACAAGATGCAGAAAGGAGTGCAAACTGCTCCCTAATTAATAGTGATGCAAGAGCAGCTCTGGAGGCACTCTGCCTCCCTAAGACATGACAGCTCCCAGGACTGGCAGAGGAGTGATAGGGGCTCTACACTATCCCTAGAGCATAGCTTGTTGCTTGATGCTATAGTTTAGTACGAAGTATGTAAGTGTATTTTCAACATAGCTGGTGGCAGAAATTGCACTTTGAAGCTGTCTGGTGGATTTATATGCTTAAAGGATTATGAATTATTGCAAACCAGTACGATTTGCAATGTTTTGCTTTCTATCCTACAGTTCCAATTACTTAAGGGCATATTTGATTGTATATGTAGTTAGAATAGGGGTTTGCTGCAGTTATTTTACATTTTCATTACAGTAAGTTAATACAGAGGCAGACCTCAGTCTAACAGGCTCATGCTAAACTTTGGCAGTATTACTTAGCTGAGTAAAGCTAAAAGTATATGAGTAGGCAAAGAATTAGCAGAAATCTCAACAATCAGGCATCTCTAAGGATGGAACCACACCACAAATAAACAAATCTGGAAGGATATAAACCACACTTAATACTGCTTGAGTGACAGCAAGTGTTTATGCCTGAGCCACTCACACAAAACCAGATTTGAATAAACAGTTTCTAGGGTAAGAAGCAAAATACATTGTATATAACACTGTCCAAGTACATATGTAAAGACTGCCAGCTTTTCTTGAGCAGTCCACCTGATCTTATCAAAATTCATTCGCATAGAGCTGTTCATCCTGATAGGAGGTGCATGTGGCACGTATCTTGCCATGAAGGTAAGAGAGGATTGAACACATGCAGTGTGAGCCAGGCCACAGAGGGAGACTGGAGAGCTGGGAGAAAACACACAGACCTGTGTTCCACTTTCATTCCAGAGAGACTGAAATCTTGAATCCTATCTCAGGGATCAATTGTCTTTTATCACTACCAACCCTGTGTGAAAATTTATATCACAATCTCATAGACTTCTCTAGTTTTCACATTAGAACTAGCACAGGGCATATCCATGCAGGTGAAACAAGCAGGACACACTCCAATACACACACCAGAGTTGAGAACAAAGGCAGTGGACCGGCATAGCCCAAAGGATCAAACAACTGTGATAATTTTCACAGAGAAAAACCCACTTCATAGCCACTTGGAAGGAGAGGGAATCCTTTCAGATTTACAGTAGGACCTACAGGGTTCATTAAGAACCAAGTTTTTCCAAGCTACTATACATGTTATCTCTATAGCCACCCAAGATATGGGTGGTATAGAGAAGACAGATAGACTCTTTTTGGAGATGCACAGTAATAGGGAAAAGGCAATGAACACCAGTTGCAACAACAGAAACTACGACTAGAGCTGCACGATGAGAGCAGTAAAACCCTGGGTTAGGTAGCCCAGAGAAGATGTAGAGCCTCAATCCTTGGAGATATTCAGATACTCACTGGACAATGCCCTAAACAACCTACTGTAACTTTGGAGATGGTCCTGCTCTGAGTTAGGTGTTGGACTGGGGACCTATAGAGGTTCCCTTTTCCCTAAATGATTCTGTTAGTAAATGTTAGTAAACTTGTGTCTAGTAAGTGCACTTTTGTAACTAATAGCCAAATGAGACATTTTGTTATTAAAGAAAAAGCAAAATTGGATTAAGCTGATGTTCTTTAAGGAGTACAGAAAAGGACATACGATTACAAGTGCAAAACAATTGCTGATGGGGAGGAGGCATCATATTAGCACACAGCTGCAATTACAAAGCATAGTAGTATTTTTCTGAGAGCCTGGAGTAAGGCTGTGCTTACACTTATTTAGCCATGGAGATATAATACAGGTGTGCATGACTGACTGTGCATGGAAACTGCATTGTATGTACAGCAGGGGTTTTGGTTACATTTATGAATGCAGCCATTCTTTTGCATATGTTCCCACTCCAAACCTAATATCCACTTGCTGAGGATACAGACTTTAGCCTCATGCTTTCCATCACTGATTTATCCAAAAGACTGACCATTATGTAGACAAGGTACTTTAAACACACTCTGTCTAGATTCATACTTTAAGAATGTAAAACCAGATAAAATAATAAAGCACCAAACCGTAAGTTCAGCTGTCATTTGGTCTAGTTTTTATGTACATTCAACATAATTCTCCTCTGTGCAAGAAAGACTTCAACAGACTGCGGCAAGTTCAGTGGAGGGCCACCGAGACAGATGGGGAGGCCTCCCCAAACTACAAAAGACAGGAAGAACTTAAGCAGTACCAAAACCCTTATACATTTTCATATAGTCTGGTGCCTCCACACCCACAGACTGCTAGTCAAAGCCTGAGAACCTTTCATAACTGCAGGAGTTTCCTCGGCCATGTCCATATTTCCTTCACCGGTTATGTTTCATATGAAGCTTGGTCATTGGCTCTATATCCATTGCATCTGATCAGAACTGTTTTAGATCACCTCAAAAGACTACAATGACTAACATCATGGTCCTTGGGTGCTGTTACCGCGGGTTTTGCCATTTGTTTCTCCTCCTCTACATAACATCATCTCTTGTCTTCTATCTAAAAGGATTCAGCACAGAGTGGCAATTGCTGGTTTAAAACATTCCAGCCCTGGGAAGGAGTGGGGAGGGTTGCAGCCTCTATGCACAAAGCAAAATCAATAATACAGAGGGGAAGAGAGATTTCCCACTACTTAAAGAGGAATTTCTAGTCTGCTGGGATCAGTCCCTGTTGATTAGATGTAATATGTATATACTGAAAGACACTACTGTAAAACTCCAGGAGGTCTCAAGATATAGAGAGAGTGCCACAAAAAGCAAGAACAAAAATCAAGGGATTGTGCACAACTTACTTGCTAAATCTACAGCAAACTGGGAACACTGCCAGACCAAACTGCTCCAATGAAGAGAGGCATTTGCCACAACAAACATTCCACTCCACATCCTGGATCACACAGTTTTAAAAAGACATATTTGAGCAGCAAGTAAAATGCAATGACGGTATCAAATTTAACATCAAAGAGGAATCTTTTAGTACCTGCCAGTCCTTTGAGTGTCAAATACAGGGAGAAAATCAGAGAAGCTAAGGCTCCACTTTTTGCTTTCCACTGTTTATGATGAAATGACTTATTCAGAGGATAGATACTGTGAATATGTGAGCTGTGCTATGACCAGCTGGCCTATTTTGGATTTCAGCCGCAATACACAGATGGAAAGTATGTTTCTAGATTGCACGATTTCTTTTTAAAATCTGCTTTTTTTTTTTTTCTTTTTCTTTGGTTAAGCAGCAATTACTGAGGTTAAGGAGAAAGTGTTGCAGTTCCTTTGAAGCCTAAAGAGAGTCCAAAGAGCATTCAAACACCATTTTCTGAATGTTTTTTTTTCTAAAGACCTGCATATCTTTTGTAATCCTACTGCTGAAATCTCAACACAGGTAACAGAAATCATATGTTGTTTAACAGCTTGCCCTATGGAAAGGGCATGAAAAAAGTCAAAAGATTTCACAGGGAACCATGAAAGCTACCATGTGTATTTGCTGTCCCTGTCAACATGAGCTACATTTAGTCTGGACAGGAGTCTTTCATTATCAAGACCTCAAGGAATATGAGGAGCTGGAGAAAATAGAGAGTAGGACCATTCTAGGTGCCTTGCAGCGTTGCTGGAATCAAGTTGTCAAAACCAATCTCCCTGTGCACGATCAATTTGCATACAAACTGCACAGGCTGAATCAGTCCTCTCCTCTTATTTGGAATGCTGCATGGCAGCATTTCTAGATTAACTTCCTTTAATCATTCCTGGATCCCAGCACTTTTCTTTCTTTTAAACCCACACACAAAACCTCACAAACTCACTCAGGCTGATGTCTTGTTTCACATTACGACTGCTATACCAATGCCTGATTTGGGACCAGTGTATTTGACTTCAGTGTTTATAGGGGCATATAATCAAGTAAATGTAGTCCTTTCTAAACATAATGCTAACACACAATTAAACCAGGATGCTATATGCGTTAACCGGAGAAGGAGTAGTTCCAGGTGTACCCATACACCCAGCTGATTTCTACTCTTCCTCCTCCAAGAGACAGAAAACCAGGAAGATTCTTAAAACCAGGAAGCAGAGAGTTGGGGTCATGTCTTTCCTAGCAGCCCTCCACAAACCCCAAAGGTGACAGCTGTCCCATAATCTGCATGTGCAGGAAACTGAAGCTCAAGTTATGATGTTTTCCCTACTTAAGGAGCTAGAAGAGCCAGCTCAGGCTTCAGCAAATGAAGATTAGACCTGGTTATAGAACAGATAGATGTTTATTTCTGGAATTGATTCCCCCTTATATTTGAGCCAGGCTTTGTTATTCTGGTCAGGTAAGTGTTGCTAAAGAAAGATTTTATTCCAAAACCTGAAGTTGTGCTAAATGCAGTCACTTGCTGGTGAATCAAGCACATAAATAACATGGTTTTATTTCACAGGGAAAAAAGCCCAACAACTCCCTCCCTTCCCTTGTTCTCCCCCTCCCCACACACAAAGCACTCTAAAGCCATAGGATTTTTATTCATCCATAAACAAATCAGTGGTTTAGCTCTCTTCTTGTACTGACAGGAAACGGTCTTCTGTGAACTGGAAAATGCAGCAAGTTTCTGAACAGATACATTCACATTTCTGGATTGATTTTTTTATTTGTTCTGTAAGAGAAGCCTACAAATGTATTTTGGCCAAAGACCTTGGCCCTCCCATAAAGACAAAAAAAACCTCACATTGCAGAAAGTACATTTTTGGGATCTGAAAAATCACCTCTAGGTAGCTTTGTAATGACCCACTTTCTTTACAGATTGTCTGTAAGACAGGGAAGAAACCTTGTGTAAGTAGCCCTGTGCTGTCGTGCTTTGCCATGCACCATGATCACGTATTTTCAGTAATCTATCATTGAGCAAGGGTAGCAACTGACCTAGAGAAAATAAAAATGAGATCCATGTGAGAGAAAACATCTTGTTTATAATGCTCCGTGAAAATGCCTTGCAATATTCCCAGACTGGCAGCTACCCCTTTGGACACACAGGCTCTCTAAAGAGGTGAAGACAGAGTATAGCCATAGCTGCAAACCAGAAATGTATTTCATCAAGTCATATACCAAGAAGTACCTTTGCTGTTCAACCAGATTCAACTCTTTCTAAATAAAATGACAATTTTTGCCTCATGTTGATGCAAATAGGCAGTGTTCCAGACATCTCCACTGAGAATATCATTTTAAAACTAGGCAAACAAACAAAAAGAAAAGCCTTTTGAATAGTTTTAATTTTCTAGAATTTGCCAAGGCTGCTTACTGTTAGGCTACTCTCCCTGCAGCACTATTTTCTTGGGCACAGAGTCCAAGCCCCTGGTTTCTTCAAGCCTTCTGCCTTGTAAGCATTATGCCCATGGAATGGGCAACAATACACAATTATTTGAAACGTCAGAATGAAACAATTCTCATTTTGAGTATCAGGTGTCAACTTCTCATAGCAAACCATCTGTAACCCTTACGGCAGAAAGGTCAGAGAAGAAATATTTTTTAAAACTTACAATGACAGGAATTGTCTTTAATTCATTCAGTTTTGCATGGAGTTTTCACATCGTTTCAGAAGACCTAAGAAAGCCGTACTATGAAGGGGAAGCTTTCAAAAACATAATTCCTCCATCAGACTCTTCTCCCTACACCATCTTATAGACGTATCTGTGGATTTTTCTGCTTAAATTTTTTTTTAAACTTCTCAGTAGAATGTTTAGAAGTACTAGAGGTCTAACACTCTAATACTTCTACTAAAATTACTCTGGTAACTCAAATACTTTGACGAGCATTGAAGCTTAAGACAGACTGAGATGGGTTATGTTTTCCTTATGCATCTTCAGCGATACTGCTTTTAAGATTTGAGTCAGCAATAAGCAAGATAACCCATTATTTGGCAGGGGCCTGTTCCTAAGTCCTCTTTAAACAGGTACATACCGGAGCACTTCAGTGCGTAAGAAAAATCAATAGATTCTCCTAGTTTATAATTACTTGTACCATGGCATTCACGGTACTTCCCTTCATAGGACTCAAGTACTGAAAGAAGTACTTGAGTCAGCATGTACCATCATTTGGGTCAGGTTTACATTCTCCCATTGTCTTATATATGAGGTTAAATAAGAAACAAAGGGAATTAGAGAGAAAATATGGACCAAGTGTCCTGGGTTCAGCAGTAGCAGTCATTTTTCTCCTTCTTGGTAGCTGGTGCAGTGCTGTGTTTTGACTTTCAGCTCGGGAACAGAGCTGATAACAATGATGTTTTGGTTTGTCCAAGGACTTTGTGAGCCTCATGCTCTGCCAGGGAGGAGGGGAAGCCGGGAGGAAGCAGAGACAGGACACCTGACCCAAACTGACCAAAGAGGTATTCCATACCACAGCACGTCATGCCCAGGATGCAACGGGAGTTACCCAGAAGGGCTAGGACTGTAGGGTTGGAGGAGGTATCGGTCGGTGCTTGGTCGGGCTGGGGGGGCAAGTTATCAGTCAGCTGGTGATGAGGTGTTGTATTCTCTTCCCTTGTTATTTCCTTTATCATTATTATCATTGGTGGTAGCAGTAGTGATTTGTGTTATACCTTAGTTACCAAACTGTTCTTACCTCAGCCCGTGGGAGTTGCATTCTTTTTGGTTCTCCCCTCTGTCCCTCTGGGAGTAGAGGGAGGGCAAGAAGGTGGGGGAAGTGAGTGAACAAGTTGTCTGGCTGGGTTTGAACCACGACACCAAGATATTAAGTCAAGAGTGCAAGACATACATTTCTTGCTGATAACAGAGTTACTTGTGCCTACTTTCATCTCTGTATAAGCCACTCATGAGCTGTGTCAAGTCACTGGGAAAGCCTTCAGTATCAACTTCACCAATTCTACTGACAATATGTCTGTTAGTCCTTCTGTCACTATGCTATAAATTAACCTTCAAACAATATGAACAGAGTTGCACAAGATAAAACAAGTTAAAAACAAAACTAACATTTTGGTCTTATTTTTTCATGTAGAATAAATTTTAAAATATTTTAAAATATTTACTCTTCCAGTAGTTACTTCATTTCTGATCATTCAACATGACATAAACCCGAAAACCAGCACAATGTTTGAGTCTTGGCACCCAGTAGACTAAAGGAACCTGAGTTTGTTCTACATACAATGCATAAAACAAGATACATGCTAGATCATGCTCCTAAAATTTTCTTTTTGGTGCTCATGCCCACGTCTCTCCAGTGTCATGCAGATGTGTTCTCACAGGGCCAATCTGCTGTATGAACTCCTTTTCCCTTGCAGTGGTATCTTGCCTTTAAGAGCTGACAGTTGTGCCATGCCATTGGAAGCACAATGTGGCTATGTGCAGCCTGTGGAAAGGTGGCACTATGACCATACAATTAACAGTGACGTCCCCAGATGGCTGGGCTCCTCCTGCTCACGATTGGCACCAATTATATGTTATATGTTATATATGCTGTTTTTCCAGTAGGGTCATAAAACACTAATCCTGGCTGCTGATTGGATAAAATATAACTACGTCTCTCAAAAAAAAATGCTGTCACTACCTTCCAGTGGCCAAGATGAGTGACGTTAAGCTCCATCTTGCTAAGAATAAACATTGTAAAGATTCATATTCTAGGTAGGAAAAGTGTATACAGAAGGTAGAAACCAGGTCAGGTTGGTAAGAACAACCATAGAACATAGTCTAAGTACATAACAGGTGAAATTAGAAATGCTTATATGAGATACCTAATGAGGGATATGACTAATATCTTGTTATAATTTCTGTAGCTATATCAGTGCTAAGCAGATGATCAGTAGAGTTTTAGTCTGGTTGTTGAAGAACAATTAATGGTACGGACAAATGGGACTGAGATCATCATCATGTTTGCTTTCTTTTTTTATTTCACTCTTCACAACTGCAAGCCAATGACTAACACATCAGAGACAAAGTCTAAAACAGGTTACTAGAGCAGCTAACAGAATACACATGGTTGTTTTCAGATCAGCTATGCCAAAAAAAAAATGTTCATCATGGAATTCTCTCATTTGTCAAAAAGAGATTTGCTGTTGAGAACCTACAGAAAAGAGGAAGATGCCACAAGATTTTAAAAAGACAAACTCCTGGTTTAATTTGTGAAGGAAGAAAAAGTTGGGGGGGAGGGAATCACAGACTTACTTATCTTTACTTCTGCTTTCAGGGGAAAAAAAGTCTCATTAGAAAAAGAAAAGAAGAAAATAAGAAGAAAATGTAATATGTTGGTAGTTAATATTAATTTAGTAGGCAGAATGAGATGTGCTGAGAAGAAATCTGCAGTAACATCTCTTGGAACTCTTAGTATTCAATACTTTCATTAGACACCTGGAAGATGGACTGGAGAGCCTGCAAACTTAACAAGCACACAACACAAAGCTGGGAATGACTGCAAGAATAGAGAAATACAGGCTTAGAATACAAATGATCTTGACAAAATGGAGGCATGCCTACAAAAAAGACTGGGTGCAATTCAATCAGAGCAACTGCAAATATTTGTACTTGGGTAGGACAGAGGCATTGCACAAAAATTGTGGGGGAATAACTAGCTAAGCAGCAGTTTTCAGAAATGGATATAGGTATTACAGGACAACACAAGTTGGATGATGTGGCAACAACGTAAAGCTGTCATGAAGAGGGCAAATCATGAAAAGATAACTCTAAGGAAAAATGAAAATAATTGAACCTTTTGAGAGATGGGGTATTTCTAACAATGGTAGCAAATGGATAGCAATGGGAGTGTCTCAACTGAGAACATGTAAACATATTTTATTCTGAAGAAAATGTAAATTAACAAGGGAAAATAAGACAGAAAACAGACCAAAACAGGATAAATATATGATACTGGTTGTTTTCTTAAGGGAATGTAACCAATTGCAATTTCACTCTCATGCTGTATATCAGAGGTTAATATCTGAGTAAAGATAGTTGAATTGGCTTTTTATTATTGAATTATAATCACTTGAGCAATTATAAAAGCAGGTGTTGCTGATTGAAATCAATTATTCCTTCACCTGATCACTATACAGCTGATAAGAACTCAAGATTGCTACACAAGTACTCTCTCACTTGTGCTGAAGCCTTCTTGAAAGGCATTTATTAAGCCAAGATGCTCTGGAAAGAAACTCCACTGAAGGACAAGGACAAAGATTAAAATCTTCTAAGAAAGAGTGTGCAGGCTGTGGTGTCTGCAGATCTTGATTTGATCATTAAGTAGCCTTGATACTTAGCTGACTATTGAAAAGAAGTGTTTTCAATGTGTCTACAGGAATTTTCTCAGGCTTCTAGACCGATTGTTTAGTCTTAAATCTTTCAGTCTACAAAAAGCTATGTACTCTGTGCAAGTGTGGTAGTGTGTTTAGTAGCTCAGCTAAACAGAAGTTCAAGTAGTAGATAGTACGTATTTGGTTTAGCTTTAGCAATAATATGACTGGAAAAACACCAGGGCAGGGACATCACAAGCAGCAGAAATATTTTCCACAAGCAGCTGGAAAATAAGCTTGCCTGAAAACCCAGTGGATATAGCTGCTGCTTTAAATTAAACACTGGTACTTTGTATGAAGTAGCAGACAATATCTGAAATACTTAAATGGGATCAATATAATTCTGTATTGGTGATAGTAAGGAAAATGTCTACTCTGAGATGATTTATCTGTCATGTAATGGATGTTCATTCTGATCTTCCCTTTGCCAGAGCTTTCCCTAAATGTTTTTCTAAACTGAGGTAAATTAAGTGGGACTTCTTAAGAAGATGGCTGCACATTAAGGTCTATTAGTGTCCAGTTGATTTTAACATGGATTCTTAATCATTATTTCTCGTTGATCATACATCCAATACAAAATTTCATATATATGTCTCAACATCATAAATGAAGTTAAACTTCATGTTCAGCACCATTCACTCAGCAACCTGTGCATTCAGAGTAAATTTACCTTTACATACTCCTGTGAAAGTCCAGTTTCCTACTAATGTGGAAATCCAGTGCCTTTGGTTGCATAAAAATGCACAGAAGTCAGCAGTTTGATTACTTCTTTTGTGAAGCTGAGATAAATACAGCATTTTGAAGTACTTAGATTCTTCAGGCTCTAAAATGTAAGTCTAGGTTTCATTCTGGCAAAATCTTGCGTATTTTATGATCTACTTCTTCATATTTGATCCAGTTATTTGGATGGAGCAGCACTTACTTCAAATGCAAGCTGCCCCACCTTTATCAAGTACCAAATTTATAATATGGTATCTACGAGATTTTGCAGGAAGTGTAATGTTGGTGCTTTTACTGCACTGCTACATTCTGCCTTTGCTCTCTTTTGTTTGTGTAATATGACCTAAACATTTGCTCCAAATAAAGCTGTCATAGAAACAGTGCTAAGTTAGAACTTAACAAGTGGTCTTAACAGAGTCTGCCTGTCCAGGTGCTTTGCCTTTTGAGTAAGGCAACACTGACAGAAAACTTTCTCAACAGGTTATTGTAAATTCCTCTCACAGTTGATGATCTATGCTGTGAAAGAAGATGAATGCTTTTGGTACAAGCCAAAATATCCACTGCCCGAAATAAAAGACTAAAACAACTTTTAAAGAGAAGCGTTTCCTATGTTGGGAAGAATTGCTTTTGGAGCCATGTTTCATGAAGAGACCTTCCTCGTGGGCTTCTGAACTTCAGCTAACCCCATCTACGAATATAGGGTCCCAGGAAGATGTAGGCAGCTGGACACAGGCTACAGCAGCCTCCTTTTTTAAGTCCTCAAATCAGCAGTGGAATCATTAGTGATACATATTACGAGATTTATAAAGAATAAACCTACTGAAAGCAAAATTGGCTGATCTTGTTGCAAGAAACAGAAAACTTGCAGGGAGCATGAATATGGTAAAAATTGACTAATGCCAGCAAAACAATCGATGTTGTTTCATGAGGACTTTCTACCAAAAATTGCAATAGCGGCACCATCATGCAGAATGAAAACTCCTTCAGAAAATCCAAGAAAACGCATTTATAAGCTTTGGATTCATCTAGGAAAAGATTTTTTCATAGGTCTCTTTTTTAAGCATCAGTAACTTGGAAGAGAATATAGGCAGATCATTCATAGCATGTACAGTTTAGAACAGTGTCCGTAAGTAGTTAAGCACCATAACTAAACACTGCAATCAATACCTTAGATAGGAAGGCGAAGATTTGTTTCCAAAGGCACTGACTTCTACAGATCATTTCTGGAAATAAGTGTTGGTATAAATACTGTGTGTGCACACTGGTTTTGGTAGTAAAAATTGAAGCCATTCTGGATGCATGGATGAAATAGTATATGGCTCTTGGTGATGCCTTATTTAACATACATTGTCAAATAATGTTTTCAGGGTAAAATAACCATTCAATTCCTATAAAGTATTTCAATAAATATTTCTTAATATTTTTGTAACATTTATAAATACTTCATCCAACGAATTGCCTGGTGAAAACAAAACAACACAAACACCAATCTGAATAACATTTCCACCAAAATATTTTGATTATTCAATAATTTCAATAATATATTATCTGCAGGCTGAAAAAACATGACTGTGATATTTGTGTGGTATTAGGAAAACTTGTCTTAACATTTTAGAAAGGAAGAACATGGCATTTTTAATACTAATCTGGTAAAAAATGTGAAAAGCTGTGTAACAAAAGATGTCTTGAGCCTGCAGAGAAATGCAGCAGTTTCCATGCCTCAGTCTTTGAAACACAGCTGTTCAAGGGGCTTTTTAAGTGACCTGCTCAAACCAGCTTTGCTGGCTGGCATTTATTGACACAACTTGCAAAAAAGTTACCTTTGGTATAATAAGTCACAATTTCAGACAGACCAGGCATTGACTGATAAGATGCTAGCATGTAGGGTCCCAGCAGATGGCTGGCATGTACTATCATGGTTCCACTTTGCTACAGAACCCCAATGCACCTGACAACTTTAAGTGTGTTACTGACTCTTTGTCAGAGTATGTTGCTGTACAGTAGTTCACAAAGAAAAATTGCTTCAGAATTCATGGCTAGAAAATTCAATAGGACTTTTCCAGCTTAAGCTGCCATGTTATTTTGTGATTTTTAGTTAAAAAACATATAGTGGTGAAGTATTAAACTAAATATATCTCTATATTGAAAAGTCAGAATAAGCCCTTTGCTTAAAGCAAATTTTGATAGTTGAGGCTGTGTAAGACACCACAGGTGAATCTTGAATTCTCAGTGACCTCTCTACACAGTCCCACATGAGCAAAAAAAAGCAAGCTATCACAGTATCAGTGACCTAGATGTCCAACTCCACAAATGCCCAGAGCACCAAGAACAAAAAGATCAGTGTCAAAAATGGATATTAACAATTCACCATGTGTTTTCTCTTTAAAAAAAAAAAAGATTTGTTTTTTTCCAGGTCTTAGAGTCTTGAGGAAATTAAAGAGGCCTCCTTTATGCATGTGCCTTTTAAACAGCTAGAAGTATATTTCTAGCTGTACCTGAATCATTGTTCTAACTAAAGCATTACTGCAAGACAGACATCATCAACTATCTGTTGTTTTATGAGCTAGTTAATGGAGGAAAGACAACCATTTTTGAACTAGGTATTTCCTCCCATACCCCTAATGTCACAAAACAACATCAAGTGTTCTCATTTGGCATTATATTTATAGAGTGTGACAGTCATCCTACAAAAATGTGCATGTTATGCTTGGTCAGGGGTGGTCTGAAGTTCTTTTTATATTCATTGTCTTTGGTAACAACTATCCAAAGTTACAGCTTGAATGAAGGCAACCTGAATGAAACGAAGGAAAAACAGACAGCAGAAGTGTATTTGAACCCCAGGGCTGGGCCATGGTCACAGAGATGTCTCTGTGACACAATATCAATATCTGTGAAATTCTACAAAAACACCTTAATTTTAAATTCACTGTACAGTGTTCCTACTCATTCCATCCCACCCATCCCATCTGGGGCTGTCCATCCATCCGGGGCTTCCCAAAGTTTCTCAACAATATTTGGCTGATTCTTCTTTCCAGGCATAGGGAAAATTTACCTTGCTCTGAAAAAAAGGACTTCTACATCAATAGGCTAAAGATGTCTCCTGAAGGAGTATCTCAAACTAAAACTTAGATGTCAGTCCAGTGTGAATTTGGTTGTGACTGGAGTAACAAAGGTCTGATCACCATCCAAAACTTAGAAAAGCTTATCACTAAATACCCACAAAATCCAGATGATATTTCTTGCTCCTTAAGTATAAGATGAAGTGTTCCAAGTACTGGTAACTGACTATGAGCGACAACTAGGCAATGATATATATGTTTTAATATCTAGCTTTTCAAGCAAGAGACTGACAAGTTATTCTTACAATAGTGGAGGCTTTGTGTTAAACTGTTTTGTATCTTCTACTATTTTCAGCAATGACCTAAAATGATGGCCTAATTCCATCAAATACATCATTTTCCTTACCCCCCTTCTCCAGAACAGACCATCTGACCAAACTCATGAAACAGAAATAGCCTTCCAAGAGGTTCAGCTCTGCAACCCTTATGCTAGAATCACCAGCCACAGAAGACTCTTTAGTTCTCCCTGTCACAGTGCACTCACTGTGCAGAGACGAGTAAGTGATTCCCTGAATCAGAGAGTAATTCAGATTTGAAGGGGAAAAGTCAGACTGGGAGTCTCAGTGCTTTATCCAGTCAGGTGTCAGAAACCTCCAACTTGTAGAACTACCTCTCTCCACCCCTGTTGCAATGCTTGGCTATCTTCATGGTGAAAACATTTGTCCCTGTATTCAGTC
The DNA here is from genome assembly GCF_034315485.1 of Pezoporus occidentalis. NCBI lineage: Eukaryota > Metazoa > Chordata > Aves > Psittaciformes > Psittacidae > Pezoporus > Pezoporus occidentalis. Next base: position 723,069 of record NW_026914191.1, read on the forward strand.
TGAGAACTTTTTATTCCAGTTTATGCCCACTGCTTCTTGCCCTTTTGCCATGCACCACTCTGAAGAGCCTAGATACACTTCTTCAGTAATATCCTTCTGTAAGGTGCTCCTGAAGCCTTTTCTTCCTCCTAACAACCCCTGGTTCACTTAACCCAGCACTCCAGCCCCAGTCACCTTGGTGGTCCTCTGCTGAACTTGCTCCAGTCAATCCAAGTCTTCTTGTGCCAGGGTTCCCAAAATTGGATGTACTGGGTAATCACTTCCCATAGTTTAACAGCTATACTGCTACTAATGCAGCACAGGATGCTTTTAGCTTTCTTTGCTGCTAGCACGCTGCTAGCTTGTGTTCAGCTTGCTGACCACCAGGACCCCCAGGCTGTTTTCAGACACACAGCTTGTCAGTCCCCAGCCTTTTTGTATTATGCATGTCAACAAAAATGTCATCCATTGCCTGTGTGGGCCAGCGCCTGATCCTACAGGCGCTCATTCAAACTTAACTTGGCTCCCCAATGACAACCTTCTGCAGCCCATGGGTGGCTTAAGAGTAACCAGTGCCAGAGGATGGTGTGCTCATCTCCCAGTCTGACACAGCCATGCCTGTATCTGATGATGAACTTCATTGATCCAGACCCTGACCCATAGACTGACCCTGAGGCAGTGGTGTGCTGGTCTCCCCTCAGCACATGGGTGGCCCTGGCAACATGTGCCTCCAGGACAGACATTCTGGTGGCTGTGCAGAACAACTTCAGCTGACCAAAGCCTGCTGCAGATGGAAATGTGTGAAGATTGGACTTCTTTTTCTTCGGAGGCATGGGCACCAGTAACAGCCCTTTATGACCATACTTGTGTCCTGCCTCATAGGTTCCTCTGATCATTGTATCATCCTCTGATCACTGTTCCTCTGATCATTCCATTTTCCACTAAAATGTTCTCTGTTAGTACATAACAACAGGATGGAGACCATGACACTGAAGGGGAAAACGAACTAGACAGTTAAGTTTTGATGCCATTCTCTGCAGCTCCTGTTAATCAGACAGTAGAAAAAGAGCAGGGTAGTTTGGGCTGATGGACTTCAGATACAGGAAAATGACATTTTCAGGACAGATGCATTGTTTTGCCACCATGTTTTATTATCAGGCTGCTTTACTAGAAAGCGAAACTTAGCTGTCAGTATTAGAATTAATGATAATGATGCAATTTGAAACATAAAAAGTTTTAAAACTTGATTGATTAATAATAGTATTGAATGTCCAGTTAAGAGATGCCTTGTAAGAAAGAATAGTATCTGGAGATTTCTTTTTTTCAAAAAAAATTTTTAAATTCACCTAGTAGGTCTATATTCTCTAGAAGACAAAGTTTTCAGCTCCTTTTCCTTAGGAAAGTACTTGAATCATCAATACTTTTAGCTGCAATTTTATAAGATATAATGTATATCTTTACAGTAGATAATATAATTACAAATGCAAAGTTTAGATCCTTTGCCTATATGCAGCTGTATCCAAACTCACCTCTTTCTTTCTGCTGGGGACCCACATCTCCATTGTTCTTAGGAAGTGTCAACATCCAGAAGCTTCACCAAACGTGCTGCAGTTCTGAACTCAGAGCTAGTTATTAGCTGCAGTCTTTCTCCCTCACAGCTTTATCAACACAGGGAAATACACACCATGATAACTTAGGCTTGCTGAGGGCTAATTAAAAGGCACTGATATTTCTAGTGACAGTTAGACTAGTTTATGTTCTCTTTTTCCTATCAATACATTACTTTTCCAACAGGCAAGAATACGACCATGATAGGTAGCTGTCACATCCCTACTTGTTGGAAATCAGTTTACATCTTACTTATTTCTCAGCAAAGCATTTTTCAGTAAGAAGCCCATAATTTGCAAAATACAGAGCAATGAATTACATTTACTGCTCAGGGAGAAAAGGTGCAGAGCTATTTATTCCGCTGGTCTGAGTCATATTATAACTAACTATGATTAGGCTGGGTTCCTTTCTTTTTTAAACAATGAGCAATAGATCAGAGGCTTGCTTAGCTGTTCTTCAGTCATTAACGCTATACCTGTCGAACTCTGTGCCTAGCAAAATCCAATAATTGCAGATAGCATTAGTTCTGCATCTTTGGAGAATGGCCAGTACAGATTTTAATGAAAAAAGCCGACCATGCAAATAGGGATTTAGGAAGTACCGCTATGCTGCCTACAATGACATTTTATTACTGATTAAATAATCTCTGAATCTGACTGTTCTGCAATATTTTGCAACCTTACAGTAGCTCGACCCAAATGCTTTATGAAAATAAGAGTAACAGGACTCTCAGAGGGTCTAATCTTTTGAAAATGGAGACAAGTTGCTCAAAACCAGAAGCTCATTAGCTAGCTCACTCAATTTTACTAAGAGTGGATCCAAGCCCTATAGGCAAAGTGTCTTTAAAAGCATATAAAGTAAATACCTTTTGGCATAAGTATTGTGAAAATTAGTATATTCATATTCAGCAATATAAGCAGTATTTAACACTCATGCTTCATAGTCTCTGCTGATTTTTTTGAAGGTTTCTAATTGGAGTTTAAGCTGGGGTCCTGCTATGTGGAAGATCAGTCCTCCCTACAAACCTTGCTTCTGTTATGTCTCGGAACCACGGTATTTCTGCTCATTGTCCAAAACTTTGCACTGTCTGTGTGGTCAGATCAGGCAGCCCCAGTCCTTTCAACAGAAGGATACCACAGTCAGAGCTTTTTCTGTAGAACAACCCAGAGTGTGGCACTGTTCTGCAGAGTATATCTATCGCGTGCTGCTTGCAATCTGTCTTGCAAAGCTTCTTTCAGATGGGTTGGGCCCCAGCATCACAGTGGATCAGGGGCAGCGACTTCTTTTATTTATGTAACATATTTTAATTTATGCACAACATTCTTGATATCAGGGGTTGGTTATAGCACAGTTCATCTGGACTGAATTTCTCTTGAAATACGCGTGGGGTCTCAGAAGACCTCAAACAAGCACCAAGAGCGGCTGCAAAAGCTTCCTTTCAATAAATGTAGAAAAATGTAAGAGCTCAGCATCACTAAATAAATTAACCAATCAAACCAAATTTATCCAATCAGCTTAAAAATCAGTCTTGCTATCATAGGAACACATACACTATTGTGTGTATGAAGTTTCAGCAGCATAGACCCCAAGAATCACAACATATATTTCATTCCAGGGGAAATACAGTCCATGGTGTTAGCACTGTGTTTCAATTTACTAAAGGATCTTTTAGCTACCAAGAGGTCTATAATTTTGAAAGGGTCTCTTTCAGACCAGGAGCTGTGTTGAAAGGCCTGGTGTGGGCACTGGGGAAAATGTCTGGAGATTCTTGCAAATAAACTGGCACAGGACTTAGTAAGCCATATTCTTTGATTTTTATTTTTTTTTAATCAAATTTAAATATACTTTATATTACATTGTCACATTCTAGGGATGCAGCGACAATGTTTCGGTTTTGGTGACCCTGATTTGTAAATCTTGATGCCGATGAAATGCAATCTATCCTCAGGAAAGACAGCATTATGTCAAACATTTGGGAAGAATTTTACTGTATTCATTATGTAGGCTCCTTAACCATAACTACAACTTTCTGGGACTTCTTGTCATATTTATGGTTCCTACCAGGAGTGAATATGGTTTGTATTTAGCAGTTATGATGAATAGCTTTTATGCATCACAGCAAAACTTGGTATTTTAAATTTATTGTTGCTTTGAATTTGAATCATGAAATATTCATTACATTTTCGCAACAAAAAGTTCTTCTAACAAATCATTCCTCGGTTTATTTTGCATACTGATTTCATGGTAGGCCTAGAATACAAATTCTGTGCAGAAGTATTTCCACAACAGGCAGCTGGTTACCAAACATTTGGAATTTGAGTATTTGAACAAATAATGTGACTTTAATTATTTTTAACTTGTAGGCTGAGATGGGGTCATAAATTCTTTGTTTGGGAGACACTGCTCAGACTCTATAAGTTAATGGTATTTTTGTAAGCAGGAAATCAACACTCCTTGCTCTGCTTTGCATCACTGTCTGTATCCATGAAAAGCTAATATAAGCTCCCATAACAAGTTTTAACTGACAATATTTTGGCACGTTCAACAGCTTCAGACCTACTTAAAATATGTATGTGCTTTGTTTTGTCTGGGCATCTCTGGTTTAAGTTTTCTGCAGGTGTCTTTTCATAGCAAGATGAATCACTGTAAAATACAGTCACATATAAAAATATGGCATAAAAAGTTTACATGGTTCTTTACCAGCCTCTGAAAACACAGGTCAGGGTTGAACGTTGCACTGCTTGGCTTAGTCTTCAACATTTCATGGGAAGCTGCTGACTTTTTCCATATCCATCCAGCCAGGGTTGGCAATGCTGGAGTGTAGAGGTAATATTATGCCTCTCTGCCTCAGATTTTCACCGCTGGTGGTGACCAGGCTAGGCATAAACAAATAACAAAGAGTCATCCATATTTCCAAAAGCTGGCCACTGCTTTAGTGTAGCCATTGATTTTAATGGCTGGAGGGGAAATGTAGAAAGCCTGAACTTAAGTCTGTCACATTTTACTTGCCAGAGTTTTCTTGTGATTAAGAGTGACGATAGTTAAAGCCACAGTGACTGATTATATATATTTTACATCTAGGATTGACTTAGGAAGGTGAAACTTTGAAACTTGGATCAAGGTTCTTTCCCAGAAACTTTTAAGGTTCAGTGACTGATTACCAAAATCGCTATCATTCAGGAAGCTTGTTCAACTAGAAAACTTAACATCCATATTTAACAATATTAACAAACATTTAACAATAGACATAGCTCCTAGTTGCCATTCAGTAAGATGGCAAGAGTTGTATGTGAATTACAATTTCTATTAATAACAATTTTTCTATATTTAAGTCAGACAGTCAAAGATAAAATTGTCTGTTTAAATTCCATATAAACTCAATGTCTATTTTCTTTCTGAGGCAAACAAAAAAGGTTTAATTTTGTGGGATTTCGTTTCACTTTTAAATAATTTTCCAAATGAAGTTTAGACAACTATAAGTTTTCTTTAAAAGGATCGGAATCAAACCAATCTGTTTCCACATTTTCTTCAGACTTTTGCCTGGTAAGGTTCAGGATTTCTAAATGGGTAAGTTGTTCCAAGCATCTTAAAATCTGTACAATTTTAAAATGTTATCGTGACTTTTGATAATATGCTTGTGAAAAATTTCAGTACCGTGATGAGTAAAATAAGCTGGAAATGCATTTCCTTTAATTTAATTATGTGTTCTCTTTTTAAAATCAATACAAATGAGAAGTCTGCAAACTTTTCAGTACAAGACTCTGTCTTTCTTCCAAAGCCCTTATATTTCCAACTACACTGTGGGCACATAAAGAATGTAACCAAAGTAAAAAAAAAAAAAAAAAAATAAAGGAAACCAGAATATATTGATTTAATTTCTCTGATGCAAATGTTTTAAATCTGAATCTTGATTTCAACACTTTATTATGACTGTGCAAAAATCAAGCTATGTATCTGATAAATTTGCTGAAGACAGAGCCTGACCAATACTCCTCTAAGCAAATTCTTGAAAGATCAGCATTAGTAATAGATCCAGACAAATAAGTGAATCCAGCCACAAGATACCAGAAGAAAAGAGAATGGAGAATTGCCACTGCAGACTCAAAAGGCTAAGTGCTAAGAAAAATAAATATAAGGTAGTTAATTAGGCCAGTAAAAAAGGGGGAGAGGTTACATAGAATAAATTAAACTAATTCAGAAGCATAAACGCAGAGATAAAACTGGAAATTCCAACATTAGACAATAGAGTATGCAAGAACACAACCCTTAATCTCTGCTGTTTCTTCAGTATAAACAAATTTGCTGGTTGTTAGCATTATTGCTGAAAACAGATCTCATAAAATTGTACACAGAGAATGAGTTTCATCTTTTGGAAATAAAGCTATTACTTCCATTATACCTCTTTGTCCAGGAAGCCTACAGTTAAGTGCAGATTGAAAACAGTCAAAGACACAGTTTCTTATTAAGTAGTTAACAACCTGAAGGCACTGCTTTCTCTAAAGCCTTAAATAAAAAAAAGTAAATAGGGAAAGGGGTCCAGAAGGCAGGATCTAATGTAATTTAAAACTGGAATTACATCAGCAGTTTCAAACAGATGGCAGAATGTAGAGATAAATGTCTTAGCTCCTTTAGCTTATTTGGTCTCCCCATTGTTTGCATCATTAAAACCAGGAATAGTTTAAAATTTAAAAATATACTGTGTATTATACACTGGAAAAATGGACATGCACCTACTGAGTGGAAGGAGGTAGGATTAAATTAATTTGCCATACTTTAATGTACTGTATCTGGGATGCTTTAGGCAAGTCTGCAAATAGGTTTCCTAGGAAATGAGATGAACAAAAATATAATGACCTTGAAATTATACCCCCAAATGTCCCAAGTATTTAGCAACCTGGCTCAGAAGTGGTAATTACATAAAAAATACAAAAGATCCTTAATTGCTTCAGTTAGAGTGTATCTAGGCAGGTCAGTTACTGTACACAGCTGCAAAAAATGGGACGTGATTAATAGGGGGTTGCTTATGATAGAGCTAACTAGCTAGTGTATAGTGCAAAACACTCATTTCTTTTCCAATTAAAGGAAAAGAAATCTGGTTTTGATTAGGCTCTTCAGAAGGTCTAAGTCTGTAGCAACAAAATACTCCACTTTCGCACTGTTAAATGTTTTACTCAAGGACCAAGCAGCACATATTCATGAAGAACAGAACGGTTTAAATAAAATACCAGGGTGAAAATGTTCCAAATATCAAAATAAGACACTTTAGATCATTCTGGTTACTCTAGCTTGTTGACAGTAAAACTAGAGGGTAAACCAGATCAAATAAGACTATACAAGTGCATCTTCAGAGCTGGAACTAGGCACCAACTTTCTTATGATTCATTAAACTGTAATTAGTCATTCTTTCCGTGTAGCTCTAAACTCATTCCAGCAAAGTTTGAAGAAAGAAGCATTCAAAAATCACGTACGAGAACCTGCAATACTTCAATATAGTATGAGGTCCCAAGAGAGCCGGGAGAAACATTGAACTGCATGGAGAGTTTTCTGGATTTGTAAACTTCTTGTGGTTCATCCATCAGCAGGTTGGGAAAAATGTGCAGTCATGATCTTTGGAGCATTGCCTGAAAAACATGGCCTGCAGATGAGCTGCTGAAATGGACCCTGCTCAGATCAGAGTGTGTGCACATTGAAAGCATGACTTGGTCTGCTGTGACTCTAGAGCCTGCCTATTTTTTGGGCATGATTTAATGATGCCCATGGGCTCTGCTGAGTTCCAGGCATGACTTTATCCTAGTTTCTGGAGGAGAAGGGACCAGGAGTCAGGGAAACATGGACAAATCACAACCATCTGTAGGGCTGAAATCCTGACAATTTTGGGATTTCCTCTTGTCATCTCGCAGGAGAGGCATGAAACTTAACACTGACAATTCATTCTTCATTTCCTGGGTGAAACATTGCACACTTCACAGAAGTGGATAGAGCTGCTTGCTCAGGCATTTATTAAGGCTTCTTCTTGCAGGTGTCTCTGTATCTTGGCAAATTTTCTTCACGTGTCTGAGGTCACAAAAGCAGCTAGACAGTGTTGATTTTTTTACATAGCAAAAGCTGAGAGTCTAGGAAATCAAACAAGACCTTCAAACAAATGCTGTTGTGACAAATGGGCTTTTGAAACTGTTTTCCAAATCTTGGTCACAGCTTTGTCTTCACTTGAGAAAAAAAGGTAACAGCTATTTTTCTAGTTTCTTGTGTGCATGTGAGTGTGTATATTCACAGTCATTGAGTTTAGATTCTGCTAAATTTACAGTTTTCAGAGAAAGTAGTAGGCAGTTTTTAAAGCCCTTAAAATGATCACATTATTCCCTGGCAAGAGAGTAGATTTAAAGGCAAAACAGAATCATTTTGTGCAATGACTTGACCATTAATGTTATCCTGCCTATTGAGCATGAACAGAAGCTACAGCACTGAGAAAAGAGATCTGGGAAGAAACTTTCACAAATAAATATAGACCTGCATTCTGCTTTGCTTATCACTAGGATCATGGAAAGTGTTAAAGGGAGACTTTGAATACAGAGAAATGATGCAGCTTTAGGAACTCCTTGGAAAAATTCTGAATTATCTTGCAAGGGAATCCCTCTTGAAGCTCCATTGAAGCCATCTATGGCAAACCTTTTCCACTGCCCTTAAAATGGCAAAGTTTGTCAAGCTCTGTGGCCACTTGGCTTTGCTATAGGTTCGTTGTGCGCCCACATCTTTTCCCTGCCGAAGTTTCCTTGCGCCTTAGAGAAGAGTACAAACTCAACTCTCCAGCATATTTTGGATTTGGCATTCTGTAATCTCATCCTTGGCCTCTATGCAAGGGCCAGTCAAAAACTGATTCAGAAAAATCAAAATTTCCTGCAATGCAGGCAAAAGTCACACCAAATGGCCTAATTTCCTTAAAGGGTGTGATCTCACATGTTCAGATTCTGTGTGGATAATGATTTCAAAGTGATATCTTTCTTGTATCATTCCTACTCTAGACTGCCACTCACCAGATCAAGAATAAAACTTTCATTTTTTAGAACTGAACTGCAGAGCAGAGAGGGTATCCCCCCAAGAGAAATCTGCACAAAACAATATTAACTGCAAGGCAGGTCAAATGTTCACTGACACGTCTTGACAATGCCCCTTTTCTTTACATTGACTCTATTTGATTAAACTGATTGAAATGCATTTCATACTTGTGCTTTGTCAGTCTATATTTTGGGCTTCATGAACAAAATGATACTAGATTGACTTACCCAGATACTTCACAATGCTTGTCATGTTGAATTAATTAATGTTGCTTGTACAGCATGAAAATATGGAGATTCATCTTTTCTTTATTTGCTCATAACCATATAAGGGGGTGATAAAACATTACATTAGTAGTTAATAGACATTTCAAATGCTTCAATTTCTTTAGAAACATACAATGGAAATATTACAGTAATTGTCACACATTATGTAACATTAGTTACATGAAAACAGAAATACTACAGTAGTAGCCAAGAGTAGTAATGAATAAAACTAACTATGCTTTCTCTTTTTTTCCCTTATTTTTGGTTAATGGATTGTGCAGAAACTGACCATACACACAATTGCTCTTTAGAAACCTGAACATTTTATTGAAACCTGAAAATTTTACTAACTCTCCAAAATCTTGGGAGGAGATCTTGTAACATTGATAGTGAAGTCAGTAGAATATTATTAACTTCATTTACAGCACCATACTGCTTCCCCCATCTCACTTGCAGATTTAACACCTATTTGGGCTTTTGGAGGGTTTTTATGGTATACAGCACCTTTGTTTTAAACGCTATGCCTTAATAATGCTGAAGACCATTTTAGTGCGTTTCTTTTAGCATTAAATAAAACAAGCAAGCAGTATAAAACATTAAATATGTCAGTTTTACAAATGCAATTAAAAGCAATGATGTGAACGCATTGTATTTTTAGGTGAGAAGCTGAAAAAGCATTGTCAAATATGATTGGCATTCTAACAGATGCAAGATGGTCAAATACAGTGTTCTATCCAGAAGCTGACAATATTTGGTTTTGTCAAAAGACCCTTTTACCTTTTATTCTTTAGTTATGAGATCCATGAAACAGCATTTTTATACTGGGTTACGATGCATGTATCTCTTTATTTCAACAGCAATGGAGTCAGAAGTCCAGGTGGAAGCTATAGAAGCTCCTATTGCCAAAAGTTCATTCACCATCATTATAGCTTACATGCCATAAAAATACATTAATACATCTGAGTGCCTGAGGAAGCATGTACTTTTCCTGGTACACTAAAATTATCTCTCTGACCTCTATGGCTGTTGTCCCCCTTCTTCTCTTTGTGGCAGAGGCTATGAAAACTAGTCTTGGTCCTGGTACTGGTAACTAAAATAGGTTCTGCCTTTGCAGGGAGGAAAGTGGGAGGCTGTAACATCATGCTGGTAAGAAGGAGGGCAGTAGATATACCAAGCGTCTGCTGAAAGTGAAGCTGAAGATTTACAGTGGTATGTAGTCTACTGAAAAAGGACTACACCGGTTCTGTTCCAGACCACCCTTCACATACCAGTGAATTCCATACGTATGGTTTAAGCAGCTAATCGACACAGGGATATAGAGATGTGAATTCAAGGCCTTGTGCCAAAGGTTGCTTCCAACCGACCCAGTTACTGGAAGTGGAAAGAGGAGTCACCCTGTGGTGACATCAGTGATGGAAACAGTCATGCCATAATTTTGGTTTTCTACCTTTCTAGACCTCAAACTTATACCTGCCTCCCTGGAATTTGAATATCGTTCATTTCTACTTCCAAAACACACAGAATATGACTATGTATCTTCTTTCTTCTGTCTTTCTTACAATCTTAAACTAAGTAACTCTGTCTTTTGATTTTTGTTATGCGTTTTTTCTTAGGAATAGTGAAAAGCAGAGATAACTACACTCTCACTTAAATTTCTGATAATGGCAAAATTCCTCAGGGGCTGTGGAGGGAAGAGGGAAAGCAGAAAGGAAGGGAAGGAAGAAGGGGGGAGAAGAAGGGAAGAAAGGATGGAAGGAAGACAGAAGAGAAGGGATGGAGAAAATGGAAGAAAGGGAGAAGTGAGGAAAGAGGAGGAAAGTGCAGGGGGGGGAAGGAAGAAAAGAAGGTGGGAGAGAAGAGAGGAAGAAGGAAAGGGAGTAAGGGAAAACACCAGAAGGGGCAGGAGGAAGGGAAGGGAAGGAAAAGGAAAGCAAGGAAGGGAGGGAGGGAAGGAGGAAGGAAGGAAGGAAGGAAGGAAGGAAGGAAGGAAGGAAGGAAGGAAGGAAGGAAGGAAGGAAGGAAGGAAGGAAGGAAGGAAGGAAGGAAGGAAGGAAGGAAGGAAGGAAGGAAGGAAGGAAGGAAGGAAGGAAGGAGGAAGGAAGGAAGGAAGGAAGGAAGGAAGGAAGGAAGGAAGGAAGGAAGGAAGGAAGGAAGGAAGGAAATATCAAAGGAGATGAGAATAAGTAATAGATTGCAGACAGAATGAAGTTTTCAATTCAGCAGCCAGAACTGACAAGATGAACTTTTTCAGGCAGCTGAAAATCTAGTATGAAAATTAGGCTACAGGTTGGAGCCAATAAATCCGAGGAAGAATATGACAAATAAAGTACAGCTGTGCATTGGATTTGTAATAATGCCGCTTAATTAGCAAGTGATTAGAAAGCATAATGGTTATCAAATTATGCTTATGCCGGAGATGCATTGCAACTCATTTACAAGTGCTATGAGACCCCTTGCTTCCTCACAGAAACTTAGATAAGATGCCTGCGTTACAGGCAAGCTGCCAGTTGTTGTTTCTTATTGTGGTAAAATGCTTAGAAATTCAGTATTGATGACTTCTTTTCTGTTAAGTTCATAAAATTATTCTGGGTTTATGTATGGCATTATATAAACCTCTTTGCTCTGGTCTATAACTAATATTTTGCTTATGTCATTTTCAAGTAAGTTATTTGAAATACTTTCCTCTTCCATAACTGGAGCTTATTTGGTTGCTAACCTATTTGGTCCAACAGCTTAAAACACTCACAAATGCATCATTCCTGACTGAGATTGAATACAGCTTTCGTAAAATATCCAGTACTTGCTTATAAATCTCAAGAGACAGGAGCAAAGTTCATGTCTAGGTAAGTATTTGCTAGAGGTCAAACCACACCAAGAAGTAGGCAAACCATTACTAGCTTTATTTATCTACATTTACTTTCCAGAAATGTTATTTCTGTCATTTTCTGTAGTGTTCAATAGCTCTTGTGTGCCATAAATGAGTCTTCTTTTAAGTTTCGTTTCGGTTTGGATATTTTTAAATATAGAAACTAAATAGCATATTGCATCAGTCACACTTAGAAAGGTTTTACAGAGTTGTAACTCTTTTCTGAACTCTTTGTTAAGGACAGACTGTTTGGTGCTTAGACTGGGTAGGATTTTAGTGGCAGATTCCTTAAGGCAATACCACCTTCTATTCCTACTTGGCAGCCCTGCTTTTACAGAACATGCTCCAACACTCTTAGCCAGACACCCACCTGAAGTCCATGGGGGACCCCACACTGGAGCAGTCTGTTCCTAAAGGAGTGCACCCATGGAAGGGACCCACGCTGGAGCAGGGGAAGAGTGTGAGGAGTTCTCCCTTGAGGAGGAAGGTGCAGCAGAGACAATGTATGACAAATTGACTGCAACCTCCATTAGCTGTCTCCCTGTGCCATATTAGGGGAGGAGGTAGTGAATTCAGGAGTGGAGCCCAGGAAGAAGGGAGGAGTTGGGAGGAAGGTGTTTTTAAGATTTGGGTTTATTTCTCATTACCATAATCTGATTTGATTGGTAACAAACTAAACTCATTTCCCCAGGTCAAGTCTGTGTTGCCCATGGAGGTGACTCGTGAGTGGTCTCTCCCTGTCCCTACCTCAACCCATGAGCATTTTGTTATATTTTCTCTCCCCTGTCTAGTTGAGTGACAGAGTGGCTTTGGCGGGCACCTGACATCCAGTCAAGGTCAACTCATCACACCATCAGACAGCAACCTGCAGCAAACAGTTTAACATATCGTGAACAATAAAAAATCATATGTTTTAGATGACCCTTTGTGATTAATTCTCAAATAATAGAACAGGAGTGAGTTTTATCAAGTGAATGATTGAGCCACCCTTGCTATCTTCAGCACAAAGTTTGTTGAAACCAATCACATTCAGCTGGAATGACAGTGCTTAATGAAATACACATCATGCTACATAGTCTGCTAAGCCAAAATCGTCTTCTGCGTGAATTGGCCAGTGTGGATATCACAGAGAAGCAATGCCAGTTACCTCCTGGTGGAATCTCTAGAAAAGTTTTAGAAGGTCTGAGAATGCACACAAGTTACAGTGAAAGCAAAGTGACCATGAAGTCATTCTTGCAGTTAAAATACTTCTAACATAGTTTTTATGTTACTTTGTTGTTTTTTTTTTTTAATTTCCCAAAGCATAAAGGGAGTTACAGCTTAAAACTCTGTTTTGACAGTATATCTGCCTGTCAGGGTATGAAAGGTATTACCGAGTTCTTTACTTTCCTCTGTCTGTTATGGTGAAGTTTAAGAGCAGGAAGCATAAAATTATATCCCCTGGTAACTGAGGACTGTAGCACAACAAATCCACTAGAGAGTACAGGTTGAATATGGGGGAGTCACACAGGTGTGGCTGCATCTCCGCATGTCATCACTCCTTTCTAGTGCTATCAATGCTTTAGACCCCCACCATCCCTGACCATGAACAGAGGCACCACCAGGGAAAATGTCTAGTGTCAAAAATTGTTAGCAGCTGAATGCAGTAGGAATGGTTATTGGATATGAGATGTGAATTAATTGGATCACATTGTAAGCAAACTTAAGAAGGTTGCAGATTTGGTCTGTCTTCACTCTGTAATACAAACAAAAGCTCATATATTGGAGCAAATCACTAGTATACTTGCCTACAGCTCCACGCAGCAGTTAAACAATTGGTTTGGCATTTCCTGGTTGCCATGCCTCTTCAGTGTATCTATATTAAAAATATACTTATCTATATTTGTAATGTGTTAAATACTTTTATATTTCACGTTACATTTAGGTCTCCTTTCTGTGATATTGCCAATGTCAGAAGAATGGACTTCCTTAAAGTCTGGTGCTCCTGGATGTAAATGTAAAAAAAGTAACTGAAAATGAAATTTCAGATTTATGACAATAAGATACATTTCAATTTTAAATCTAGATGTTAATGGTATAGCCAAAATGGATAAATACTTCTCCTAAGTCATAAAAGACCACTTAATATAGCAAAGAGAGGGGGATTCTTTAGAAACACTGGTATAATGTTAAGTGGATTTTATATCTGCAGTTTGCATTTTTTAAAAGATATATTTTGGTCTGTAAAAAGAAATGTATTTTACCGCAGAAAACAGCAGTTGGTTTCTGTGCAGTTGCCTTGAAACTGCTTAGTTCCCATTATCTTCAATTGAGATGAATATGTACATGAGAAAATATTTTGGCCTTGAGAGAAAGAAAGAAGGGAAATAGGAGCACTTGCTTTTGAGCATCTGCATAACTCCAACTTATTTTCTTAGTACAGCTGAATCTACTGGTAACTCTTGGTAGAAGCTAGCTTTTCTTGCACTGAATACAGAGCCCCAGAGACTTTATTCAGGTGCTTCATGGGTGACTGAAGTGATGGAATCAAAAGACACTGTTCTGTGGAACATAGTCTGGTGGTGGAAGAGTGGAAGGGAGCTACTATATCACCAGTTTGTATTTCTCTTGCTTTGTTCTATTTCCTGAGCTAACAAACTCTTTTCTGGTCACATGTCTCTGCCTTTTCAGAGGACAATGGGAGATGTTAAGTTTTCCAGTCTTACAGGGTAAGAAAGAGGAAACAGATTCAGTTATTTCTCAAGACAGACCTCTCAAGACTTTTCTGTTGATATGACAGACTCAGCAGAAGATCTCCAATATTGAAATGCTACCTACTCTACTCCACCTTTCTAGTTAAAGCAATACTACATCTAAACTCCTATTTCACTTTGCAGCTGAACTAGGGCAGACCTTCACCTGTATATCAGCAATAAGTATATTAAAAAGAACAGACAAATGTGTTGACTTTTTGACATTCCTTTTTCCAGCCTCTTTTGATAGTTTCCTCCCTTTTGATAGAAAGAGAGTGAGGAATGTGTGCAAACACTTGCTCTCCGCATCAAGCCTGACCGAACAATTTCTCTGCTACTCTGAGCTTCTGGTGAACTGAAAATTACCAGCTGTACAGAATTCTGTGTGTGTGTGTGTGTGTGTGCGCGCGTGCGCACGTGTGGAACAAAAGACATAAACAGAAACTACCATATCTGATGACAGCAAATTAATTTTCACATTTATTACCCAATCTAGCATTTAATTCAGTGACTAGAAATGCAGCTTTGCTTTCTGATTAAAGACTATTTCTTGGAGCCCTCATATAAGCATATACGTGAGCATGTGCAGAACAAGGAATCCTCTGATGCATTTCCTGGCTGAGATATAGTTAATGAATAGAATGAATAAACACACAAGTGCAGTCATCATTGCACAGGTTTGAAAAAGAAAATAAGATTGTGCTAGGGAGGAAGACAAGTATTTTAGAGGCATATGGTACTTCAGGATGGCTGATGCACGTAAAGACATGCACAAAACTGATCAATGACAGCATAATTTTGTAATCTAAAGAGAAGATTACAAGCAATCAGGCTACCAGAACTTAACTAACTAATGCTCCTCAGGTGATTTGCAATGACAAACTGTAACTCATTAAACTGTGATAACACATTTGCCACCTTTTGATGTCTATACTCTTGCTATTAAAGTGGTAACAGCCTCAGCTTTTTAGCATGTGCTACGTCACTCCCTCCATGTCAAAGTAAACCACAGTAGCTATAAAAAACTTGTGGTAACAATCCAGCAAGCTAAATACTTGCCAAAAAATTGATTTCAATAGCTGTCTGCCAGAGTCTGCCAGAATAGTGTCAGCCAACTCATACCATGTGTGCCTTGTAGGGTCATGGCTTTAAAAGGACAACAGAGTTGCCAAAATCTATTCACCTTTTCATCTGGAATCCTCTCCATCACTTATGAAATGTAGTCACACCTAACAGGAACAAAATAGACAACAGCCATCAGAGCACTCCTCGGAGAAAGCGAAGAATGCTTTTAGACCCCGAATACGAGCACTTTGTGTTGGCAGAATGGGACTCCTCAGGCTGAGATGCATAATTACATCCTGAAAGAACACTCTTTAAAACACTTTCTATGACTTGCACTCCTCTGAGAACCTGCAAGACAACTGCTCTTTCCGCTTGTTCAGACAGTTAACTGAAACCCATACCTAATTTTCTCAAAGGACATTTATAAACACATTCTAAAAACTGCCTCCTCTCTGAACACCACTATCCAGACAATCTGTTCCCCCAACAGGACTTCTTTGGCAGAAGGCCTCTCCTCTCAGACTTTTTAATCAAATATGGTCCATCTTTGATCAGAAAGTTTGCTGTTCTCAGCAGGGATGTAAGCAAGAACAGAAGACTTTGGAAGTCAAAGACCTGACCGTAATTTTATCATAATCATGATTAGGTAACCACTACATGTGTTCAGAAAAGCTCTACACTACAAGTGCAGCAAGTCCACTACATCTGGAACAGGTGGTCTGTATTGTACAGGCACACCAGCCTTGCAGTAAGCATGTGAAACACAAGAACCTTTCTACTCTTAGATATGGAATTTGGTGAAATCTATTTTACCTTATAGAGCTGGAAGGAACACAGACCAACAGTATGCTTAAAGGTCCAGCAGACAGCATGAGAGATGGCTTGCCACAGAGCCCACTTTGGTGGAATTAGGGGACAGTTCTTGTGTCTCTTTCACAGAGTCAGAATCTCAGGATGACAGGCTAGAAGGAGGTCACTGATGAAAACTGCACAATCCCTGATTGCCCCACTGCCACTGCTGTTTGTTCTGCTCTAAGTATTTGCCATATCTGAGTTTGCTTGGAGATTTGCATGCAGTATCTTTGTGTTCAGGAATACCCTCATTCACACAGCATAAAGGGACGGTGCTCTTTCTTGGTAAGATGAGGAAGAAGCAACGGAGACCTGCATTCTGGGCTCAATGGCTTAAGTAAGATAAACTGAAAAGGATATGAGAAGATGGGGGGGGGGGGAGGAGGGGAAATGCAGAGGAAGCAGAGAGAAAAAGAATAACAAGAGACTGGGCAGAAAAAAGAAGTACCAGTGTGGACAGACAGAAACAACTGAAAAAGAAGGAAAGGCAGGCAAAATCACTTTGGGAGCCCAGAAGCCATGAAACATTACGGTTCCTCAAATCGAATTCAATAAAGGATCAGACTGATTTTCATAACTGAATTTGTCACGGGGAGAAAAAAACAAAGAAGCACTCAGCTCCAAAGACCTGGGCTGAGGCTGGGTGTGAGCTCATTTCACAGGAAGCTCTAACAGCAGGGAAAACTGCGTGCCCATGGGTAAGGGGAATGCTAGTGACAGCGCTGCCAGTGATGGCACCACCTTCACTGACCATTTGGGAGGTGGGGGACAGCACAGGAGGGATGCAAACAGCTTCAGCACAACACTTCCAGGAGAAAAGAAAGAAAAAACTCCTCCGCTCTCCCTCTGTCACCCGTGATGATTTATGAACCTCTCTGTGGCTCTGTCCTGGTCTTTTCAGTGAAAGAATCCAGCCAGCTTTCTCATAATGGTAGAAGTAATTAAAAAGGGGATCAACTTCAGAGGAGCATAAAACACAGACCAAAAGTCTGTCTATAATGATATCTCCTATGTTCTTTACTGCTAATCTAATACCTGTTAATTTTCTTTCTAATTAGGGCTATAGCTCACCAGAGGCTGTTTTATACTTAATTTGTTGGGGGTTTATTATATGGCTCAACAGTCAGCCAACCACTGTATGCATCATGTGATCCTGGTTGAGATCTTTCAGGCATTACTGCACACTGAGGCCCTTGGAGAGAATGTGCCACTACAATTTGTGAGTCACCCGTTCTTGCTCTGCCTAGGTCTTGTCATGTGTGTGCTTGTCAGGATTCATCTCCATCTCCATTACCCCTGGGGCAGAAGTCATAGTTTGTTTCTGCTCACTTGTCTGATTTTTAGCAGATCATATTCCCATCTTCAGAACCTTAAGCAAGTGCCATCTTTGGAGAATTTAAGGTGGCATTCTACATTCCAATTTATTTCAACTCAAAAACATCTTTTAATTGGCAAGAAATACCCCCAGTTCAACTACTTTCCAAGGCTGATGCAGACTCCTGTACAAAAGCAAACAAATAGATCAAAAATATTCTTTGTTGCTACCAACAAGAAAACTGATTTTCTTAACTGTTTTCCTTGTATTTCTGTCATTTAAAAAACATTTACTTTCAAAACTTCGAAAAGAAGTTGAGATCTGAGGCAGAATTTAGTCATCTGAAACACACCTGAGATCTTCAATAACTCTATTTTTTCCAGGAAGGTTTGCAATCAAATTATGCACCAGTTAACTAGTTAGCTTGGGAATTGTCAAGAGAAAAATCACAGATAGGCAAAATCCATGGTGCTTTAGTGACCAGAAATATAATATACAACAATGAAAAAACATTTTATTTAGCCACTATGAGCCAGCCCAGGGGACTGACCAATCTTTTTTTTTTTTTGCCCCTAGGATGCCAACTTCCAGTAAAAAAGTGGGCACAAGACAGTGAGTGGTTCCTTTTTGGATGCCAGCTTCCAGTAAAAAAAGAAGAACAAGATTGTTCCTTTCCACAGCAAAAGAAATCATCCTCAAATGAAGAAACATTTACCAGCTGAAAAGGTTCTACCTTACTGTCCCATGCAGAAACACAAAGCACAACAAAACCCAAACACTACCAGCTAAAACTCACTGAACTGAAGGAGCTTCAGATGATGAGAGGAGTTTTACTGGAGATGTGATATACCCATATTTTTCTGAGCATGCCTGGCAGGCCTGGGTAGATCTCTAGAAAGGACACAAAACCTACACAAAATTAAAAACTAGAGGGGAGATTAGCACAATGCACACTGAAGTTATGCATCTTGATGTCACCCGCTGCTAGGTAGGCCTAACAAACTTCTCTGAAAGACAATGAAGATGAGCATCAAGGTCTTGTCCAATGGCAGTCTTCAGATAGAATGACTTGGATTCTTGACCAGAAGTCTCTAACCCAGAGATTGCCAGAGATATGTAGAAGGGATGTAACAAAGGAGGAGTCACTCCAGCAATGGCCAGTTCCTCTATTCTTCTGCAGGCACCCATCTCCTGTTGGCTCCCACCAGAGAAAAGATGCTGGGCTAGACAGAGCTTCTCCATCCAGAGGGCAGATTTTCTGCTCTCTATTCACCTGTCACTGATATCCCCTCCTGCTTGCAGACCTACCTGCATGCAATGCTCCAATCCCTGGCCTCCTTAAGAGGGTCTGCAAGCATCAAGGGATGTTACTGCTAATGCGACCATCAATGACTGCTGCTGGAAATCCATGCCGACATATGTGCTATGCACAGAGAAGCAGTGAGCAGCATCACCCAGCTCGTCTTCCCTCTCTCCCTTCTCCACCTGCAATTGAAATTCAAGGAAACTAAGTCCCACTGTCCCTCATTAGGAGGTTGTTTCTGTTCCTTGGGCAAAGGGCTAGTGAGAGAAAGTCATGCCTTAGTGGTACCCCTCCCAGCAGTGAGCCCATGCCACACATGTAAATACCAATATATGTATGTAATTACAGTGTTTTGATCCATCTGAATAGTTTTCCTCACAGGAGGGAAAGAGAGAAGTTCAGACAGTGGAAGCACCTCTATCCTTTTAGGACAAACTGCATCCTTACACCTCTGAGACATGAGGCCTCCCATAGTCCTGAGCAGTTTGTGGTGACAAGGTAGGTTCAAGACCAAGCCTGACATGCAAATCATCAGGTCGGGGTCCAGTCCAGGTCTGACAGTGCTAGCCAGAGTCATGCACATTCTTGTGACCAGTGGGTGAGTCCACAGTGACAAAGCAGATCCAACATCAAGCCCAGAGCAGAGTCCACAGGCCACTGTCTAGCCAGATCAACAGGGCCCATGGCCAGGCATGACTGCAATACAGCTGGAGCTAGAAACAGAAACATTCATTGCATAATTCAGGCAAGACTGAGCTGCAATAAAGTCCATAAGCAGAAGTTATGGGTGGAAGTCTGAGGTGAGGCTGGTCAGGGCATCTATAGCCCGTTAATGCACTCGGGACCCTTGAAACAGTTTTCCTAGGAGCTGTAAAACAGGAGAGGTGAAAATATGCCAAGAAACTTTGGCCTGAGCCAAGGATTACCCAGCAAAATAACAAACCCCAGCTGTTATAACAGGGCTCATGCTTGCAGGAGTGTAAGACAGATTCAGACATTTCCTGTCCAATCATTTTGCCCCAGAACATTTGAAAAACAAACAAATAATTGTTGGAACCAATCTGTGGTGACCATGCCCAAGAGAAGACGCCACCAGCCAATGTGACATTTGATTTCCTCACATGCAGAAGGGCCAGCAGCAAACAAATCCTTAAGGATGGGCTAGGAGGAATACTAAAGGCTTTGAGATGCAATGGGTTTTAAAACAACCATTGTAAAATTTAGCACAACGTACTAGACTAATAGCATGTTTTCATAATGCATGGGTTATATGCAAGAGCACACAGCCTTAGCTTTGGATTTCTCAGGTTTTGTTGCTTTCAAATTCACCCTTAGGATTCCAGTTGTGACTTTTCTTTATTTAATTTCTCTACAAGAAAACAAGTAGCTGGGTGAGCACATAAACTAATGCAGCCTAATTTTGAACTACTTTTGTGGTTTTGATAACTGACTTTTAAACTTCTTAACCCCATTGTTAATGACCAGAGAAGGAGTCTACACAGTAGATCCCATTGTCTGCATCCATAGATGCTACACAAAAACATTTCCTGTGGCTGGTCAGTCATAACAACGCTTTTCCAAGAGCATCTTTGGCAGATAACATAGGTAGCTATTTTCCCTGCCATGAGGATTAAGAGCATCACACTTTTCTACTCTGTGCTTAATTTCATGAAGTCTCCGGGAACAGAGTATGTTCAAGATCTCTGGTCCATTATCAGATATCACTGAAATGGGCAGTGGATTTCAAAGACACGTGCACACACAAAGAAAGGTAAAGAAAGAAAATAAACAGGATTACATGAGTGAGATTCCTTTGGAAAGCAAGCTAACAGGAAAAAATAGTAGTAACATGATAACCACTCTAATTTAATTTTTACTGACAGGTCGTTAAAGCTCTCTAAAACCAGAAAAGTCGGGGTGGGGGGTTAGGGTGTATGTAAAAATAATAGTAAATATGATACTAATATCTTGTATTTCCTTCAAATACATAGATCAAACTGTCTGCAGACATTGAATAACTTAAGCCTTGTCTGTGAGGCAAAAGAGTAACGACACTCATTATATGGCGTATTCCAAAGGTTTTGAGTCTTGCACGAGATCAGAGAGAGAAAGAGTTGTGGGGCTGACAACAGTACGTGAGCTTTAATGCCTAAAACTACAACAGAGTAAAAATATATCTTTATTCTATTGCTCTTTCAATAACAGTGCAAGGAGAGAGATAATAACAGGGGTATCGCTTTATCACATTTGACAAAACAGGAGAACGGCCAGCTATTTTATTAAATTTTAATGTATTAGGGAAGATACAAGTGATTCCTCTACTTTTTTTATGTGGTATTTGCTAATAAAAAATCATGTGAAAGATCAAAATCTTGGGATATTTCTTCATGTTTCATCTCCAAACTGTAACAGCCCTTTCCATCACTACTTGTTCTGAAACATATTATAGAAAATATGGCTGGAAGCATTCTCAAAAATCAGCCTAGTTCCTCCTTTCAACCCACATCCAGCCATGCCTGAGAAATACTTGCCTGAAGCCATGGCAATATAACTCAGTTCTAGAGTACCTTTTAATATTTTTTCCCTTGATTTGGCCATGAATCTCCTTTACTGCAGTTTAGACCCATTACCTGTTGTCATGCATTGTGTCTGCTCTGAGTACGAACTATTCCTTTCCAGCAACCACTTGCTTACTTGAGGAATATTTCTCCTGTCTTCCTTTGGAGTTCACTTTTTCAGGCTAAATAAATTCTACTGTTGTAGAGTTTTCCTTGCTGCTCACAGTTTCCAGTTGGTCTCAGTTAGTACATCCATTTGGCCAAGATATTTTTCGGAAGTATGGTGCCCAAAATGTATGGAATAATCTGGCTGAGACTTCCGTTCGTCCACATTTTGACATCTCCAGATGTTTTCTTTTGGTTTGATTTAGTCTTGTGCAAGCTGTCAGCGTGTAAGGACATGCATTTTTGGAAAAAACAAGAATAAAAACAAAGGCACCCAATTTAGAATTGAAGGGTTAAAACATAGTATGAGAGTTTGTGAGACACAAACTCTCAGAAGTGAACAGAATTACATTGACAGAAGGGGGTTTTATTAGGAATAACTGCAAGTTCACAAAGCAAACATATAACCTCATTTCCTCCGGACTGGTGTCCTACATTCCTGCAAGCATTATAGATGGCCATAAACTCCATTAGAATTAGACTTAGCAGGTATCTCTCATAACCTCGTATCCAGTTCCTTGCAGAAGACAATCCCAGTGTGATAATACTTGCAAATTTTCTTCAAGTGCAAGGTGCTCAGGTGGATCCGTGAAGTCTGTTTCTCAAACCTGGTTTGCAAAGCTCACTGGGCTCTGCAAACCAGCCCAGTGTAACCTTTTAAGGAGCAGAACAATTATGAAAGTCCCATATAGTCATTTCAGCTTGATCAAGTAATAGATACTGTATAGTAAAGAGCTATCTCTGCAAATAAGAGGATTAAGACTGAATACCTTGATAGCATTTTCCCAAATGTCGTTTCAGTGAGTGCCTGAAAAACTGGGGGAAATTATTACTTCTTGACAAGGCAGTCATCTATTCTACTTCAGTACAAGCTGGGGATGTTCTAGATGAAATGTGTTACACAGTACAGACATGATTCCCGAAACTCCAGTTGACATTACACTGCAACCTCACTGAAAGTTACTGTTTGTGAACAATTGCAGACAAGGATTCTGACCAACTACACAAAGTGGAGCTAAAAATACAGGATTTTCTATTAGCAAGAACATTTTTTAAGGCACATTAATCCATATCAGTGTATTCTGGGACGACCTGGTTAGTATAGTCATCGCGGAATATGTACTAATCTCATTTCAACACAAAATCTATGTTTGCAGGCCACTTTCTATAGGCACTGGACAGTTTCTGTGATTCACAGTTCTGTGACAAGGTCATCATACAGAATGTGCTCCAGCTTACATATCCTGGAAGCCTACTCCAGCACTTCTAAAATCTAGATCTTAGTTCTGTAATGGGTAAACTTGCAGCTTTCAGAGCCTCCTCTGCCCCAGAGCTTTGAGACCTATAGTGCTGGAAAACCTCAGACTCTGCACATACTTGGGAACCCAGTTTGTCAATCTGCCTCTTGGATCTGTCCTGAAACACAGTTAGGAAATACCTGCTTTGCCAGCAATCCAGCAGCTCAGACAGGAATTTTGCAGGACTCGTGTGTTATAAAGTAATGAAAAATACTTGTAAACTCCTCAGCCTCAACAAAAGCTTAATTGATCAAAACCTATTTCATTGAGAAATTTCTGTCTGACTTTTAAAGTGGAACAAAAGAGTACATATACAGTTCCTTTTCAAAGGTGGTCTTTATGCAGCAGCCAGATGTTCTCTTTGCCTCACTTCAGTGCTGGAGGGATGCTGGGGTGGGAGGAGAATGCCAGATATTCATAATTCCATTCTGCTAATGCATAGTAGCCCTAATTTTTGACTTTTTCAAACATTGCATAAAATATGATGTAATGAATGTTAATACATTTATGGCTATATCGAGCTTTCTCCCTACATGATCTCCTTCTGTTCAAAGTAGTATAAGCTCCATACATTGTCTATAGTGGTTTTGAGCCAAGATAAAACAAGCTATTGATCTTCAAATGTCTTGTGTAGCGTGTCTCCCACTGTCTTCTAAAATCTCTTTCTATAGCTCCAGATTTTTTCCCTGACTGAGGATTAGACCTCTTAACCATATTTATATTAAATATAAAACAGCCTCCGGTGAGCTGTAGCCCTAATTAGAAAGGAAATTAACAGGTATTAGATTAGCAGAATCCCTGCCAGTAAAGAACATAGGAGATATCATTATAGACAGTTGGTCTGTGTTTTATGCTCCTCTGAAGTTGATCCCCTTTTTAATTACTTCTACCATTATGAGAAAGCTGGCTGGATTCTTTCACTGAAAAGACCAGGACAGAGCCACAGAGAGGTTCATAAATCATCACGGGTGACAGAGGGAAAGCGGAGGAGTTTTCTCTTTCTTTTCTCCTGGAAGTGTTGTGCTGAAGCTGTTTGCATCCCTCCTGTGCTGTCCCCCACCTCCCAAATGGTCAGTGAAGGTGGTGCCATCACTGGCAGCGCTGTCACTAGCATTCCCCTTACCCATGGGCACGCAGTTTTCCCTGCTGTTAGAGCTTCCTGTGAAATGAGCTCACACCCAGCCTCAGCCCAGGTCTTTGGAGCTGAGTGCTTCTTTGTTTTTTTCTCCCCGTGGCAAATTCAGTTATGAAAATCAGTCTGATCCTTTATTGAATTTGATTTGCAAAACTGTAATGTTTCATGGCTTCTGGGCTCTCAGACATTCCCCTCAAATGATTCTTGAAGAGCTTCAAGGCCAAGTGGAGTGAGACACTGAATTCCACAGTTTGATTCTTGCAGACAGTATCTCTGTCTTTTTTGTCTTTTTTTTTCTCTCCATCTGATAAACAGAAGCCACAAAGGACAGCAAGTTGCGCTGGGGAATTCATCAGCAAATGAAAAGGTTATTTCCTATACAGTACTTGCCATTTAAAGGCCTTTTAGGCTCTTTTGACGTTTTGCTGTGTGAAACAGCTCCTCAAACTTCACTGATATTTTATATGTACTCTCCAAAATACCTACTCAGAGCATCTTTTGATCCTGTTGTCACCAATACTACAAAAGCATATGTCCGTGTACACACGATCTTCTAATCATGAATTCCTGTCAGAGAACCAGCCTAGAAAGAGTCAGCACATCTAAACTATTAAGTTAAGCACATTGAAATATATATCACCTGGACCTACAAGTCCTTCACCTAGTTTAGTCATTACAGTCTTTATCATTGATTTTAATCTTGCTCTATACTTAGTGTCGACTTATAACTAAGGAAAGCTTACTTGTGCAAGGATAGCATTCTCAAAGTGCTATCTAAGGCTAAAATAATTCTCCAAGAAACTGAGAATCATCACAAATTGCACTACCTTCTTGTACAAGGCACTTTGAGTTTACTTTCAGTAACATGAACAGCAACATATATTTAAAACACAGAATATATTTGAACATCGTAAACATTAAAAACAAGAGTTAAGGTAGTGGGGCCTACAAGGAAGTTGGAGAGGGACTCTCCAACAAGGCCTGCGGCAACAGGACAAGTGGTAATGGGTTCAAATTAAAACGGGAAGTTTAGATTGGATATAAGGAGGAAATTCTTTCCTGTTAGGGTGGTGAGGCACTGGAATGGGCTGCCCAGGGAGGTTGTGAATGCTCCATCCCTGGCAGTGTTCAAGGCCAGGTTGGACAGAGCCATGGGTGACATGGTTTAGTGTGAGGTGTCCCTGCCCATGGCAGGGAGGTTAGAACTTGATGATCTAAAGGTCCTTTCCAACCCTAACCGTTCTATGATTGTATGAATCTATGAAGCCTTAGTAAAGACAATGGTAATACCAGACAGTACTACAGCAAACCTCTTAATTCAAAACCCAGTGTATAAAGGTCAACCTTTTATTTTGGAAAGGCTTTTTATCTTAAATAAAATTTATCTATCAGAGACTTTACAGCTGACAAAGACTTTAAAGCAGCAAAACCCTGCTCCATGTGATAACAAGTGGGACAAAATGGTGATGGAAAAGTTGTAGGATAAATATAACTAAATGTGGAGCGCGGAACACAGAAAGCTGGGGCAGGTGTTGTCATAGCTGTCAATGTACGTGTTCCTTATTTCTTCAGATTTTCCAAATCACATTTTGATTCTTCATTAAAAAACATGGAATCCCAAATAAGGACCAAATATGAGATTTTGGATTTAAATCCATAATTCCAAGTCTTTTGAGAACCAGTCTAAAACTGCTGCATATAGGTTTAAAAAAAAAAACATAAAGTTGTCTTGATTCCCTTTCCTAGAGTTCAGAGCTTTGCTTCTGAGAGATGAGGAGAGACAAGAGTTTCTGGAGAAGACAATAACAGTCTTAAAATATGAAAGCCTCAGATAGAACACATAAAAATACAACTAAATATTTTATAGAAATGGATTTAAAACACCTCCCACTTGTAAATGGGTAATCTAGAAGAAATTTTAGCATGAAAACACAGAGTTTGAACTTCATAGTGAATTCTCAGAGGCGAAAGTATCCCATGTTGTGTCATTTCTGTAAGGACTGAAATGAGAAAACCCTCACCATTGCACAAATAGCCAGCACTGGCAAAGGACAGTCAACTGACCTCAGTAAATTAGAGAAACACTGGCAAGCGTGAACCTTGACCTCTAGCAGTGATGTTCTCATTTCAAGACTTAGAGATCTACACACATAACCACCTATTTCTGTCAGAGTCTGCTCTTGCTGCAATCCATCCCTGGGCAGACAGCCAGTGCAAAATCTCTCCAGCGCAGAAGCCCCACTTAAGCCATGGGTTTAATAGGAGCATAAATGAAGGGACTGCTTGAAAATAACCTGCCCTTACAAGGCAATCGCATTTCAGGATTCCCAGGCTATAGGGAAAAGTCATCCATAAACAGCAGTCTCTATGTTCTGCCTTTCCACACCACCTTCTCCTTGGAAAAGAAAACTGAGTAATTCCTGTGAAAGGAGCAGCCAAAACACAGCAAAGAGAACTTTCAGCATTGTTTTTGTTTTTTTCCCCTTAAACTCCCCCTCTATGGCTACACTAACAGCAGCTGAGCAGTGGAGCACACTTTTTCCCAGTTCTGTACAATGCAAGAGCAGAGGGATGTGTGCTCCTGGAACCTGTTTTCAGATGGTAAGTTTTTTTTCTTTATGCCTTCGTCTTTTCCGCTAGCTCATAATCTGCCCACTAGCTTCCCTGGGGCCAAGGAGAAGAGGATGATCTTTATATAGCTCTCCTCGGGGACTGGGTGAATCAGAGAGTAACATCTAATCCCTCTTGCTCTCCACAACTGTATAATATCCCAGCTGAATATCAAGCCACAGAAAATAAGTTGCAGTTTAAAATACAAAAATCAAGCAGAAAGATTACAAGCACAGTTAGAGCAGTTATCAGTTTCCACCAGAAAACTCAAACTGAAAAATTAAACAAAGAAAAGGTGAAAAGGGGAAACAACCAGAGAACAAGAAGGTGCAGAAAACACCTAGAAAGGCCAAGGTACCATGGTCATTGGGTGAATATATTCCGTGATTTGTTATTTTTTTTTACTGGACAGGGCAAGGAGCCATGCTTTTTTAAATGCTTGGCCACCATGTTTGGTATCTGAGCTGTATCTCATGCACTGTTTGTCATTTCATGCCACTTAGAACAAATCCCAGCTGGCTGGAATCCTAGTCCTGTGGACTGTGAGTCATGGATATTAAATGACCATCATGTGAGCTCCTGCATGCTGCTGTGGTTAGTGTATGACACTGTAAAGTTGTACAGTATCTTATCACAGAAGATCATCAATGTGAATACACAGTTTGAGTGGGAGCATTTTCATACCAACATGAAATAAATTACTTGTTTTAGCAAGCAGTAAGTAAAGGGTAGGCATGTGTGAAGCTGAAGCAAAGGTTCAGTGTTCCCATGTTTGTCAGAGGACCAGTAAGCCACAGAATATCAGCTGCTGGTTCAGTTATAGCAGAAATGGGACAAGAACGGAAAAATAGCACTACCTGTAATGGAAGGGTTTACAAGAAACTGAATCTCAAGGAAATTCTGTAGCAGTCTTTTTGATGGGTAATTATAATCCAGCCCAGTCTCACTGAAGTACCCTACCAGGATAAGGAACTGAACACAAGCATTGAAGAATCTGGCTCTTAGGAACCAGAATTAATTTTGGGATTGACTAAAATACCAGTCCCATTTCAGAATTTTAATTGAGTAATGAGATCTTTTTCACTGGCATGACACAGACAATCCTTGAAGTGGATGGTTTTAGTCTCGCAGAAGCCCAAAGAGAAGCCCAAGATCTACTGAACAATCCATTTCATGCTAATTAACATCATGCAGGCAATTTGTACTTACAAATCAGATTGGAAAAAAACTTGGAGCAAGAAGGAACCATTATTTTCAAAGAGTAACATTTCATACCTGGTTTAGGCAGTTTTATTCTATCCTGCTTACAAGCTGGGTAAGTTCCTGTCATCGATGATAAAATGAAAATCCATTTTAGGCAAGATACAGAGAAATCCTTTAAGAGTCAGATGTGAAAGCCCATTTCTATCTTCATTAGTGTGGGTAAGTTACACAGGCTAGAAATTGTTATTATCCAGTCTGGACTGTTATCCAGTTATGTTCTGCAGGTTACTATGAAATCACATGATGCTGTCAAAGGTTCTTATGCCTCTATAATGTTTCAGTCTTCAGTCACGGATCCAACAAAATGACTTCTCTAGCTGCCAGTTCCAGCTTAGAACTGTTTTTCTGTCTTGCCTCTTTTTCTTTTTCATAAACAGATACCAGCTTCTTCCTACTGCCCCAGCAGTTTCTCCTATCTTTGCTCATGTTTCCACCACATCATAGTGGTGTAGCAAGCTCCCCTTAGGTCAGCAGAGCCAGGCATTCATCGCTTGCACTTTCTAACACTTTTCAACCACTGAGGCATTCAAAATGTATTATATTTCTTGAGTGAAGCATCAAAAACTTTGCATTTGAAGTCTGTTTATGGAGCAAAAGAGACAGGTAAAACTCCTTACTGTTGTTTTTTTTTGTGTAGCAGTCCAGGGTTTAAAAGAGATAAATATGACTTGAATCTGGTGGGAAGAATT
Source organism: Pezoporus occidentalis (assembly GCF_034315485.1). Classification (NCBI taxonomy): domain Eukaryota; kingdom Metazoa; phylum Chordata; class Aves; order Psittaciformes; family Psittacidae; genus Pezoporus; species Pezoporus occidentalis. Next base: position 751,826 of record NW_026914191.1, read on the forward strand.
TATTCAACTTGATCCAGAATTAATCAAAACCACCATTATAAAGACACCAGCCAGTCATATCAGAGGAAGACTTGAAGCTGTTAATGCACTGTATTCAACTTACTGTGACTGTCAGAGAAATGTCAAACGCTATGTTGGGTAGCATTAATAAAACCAGCATGTTAAAACCACAACTATGTCACTACAGATAGCTCTAATCTTACATTTTATTTTGTTAAATATAGGGATAATTTTTTTAATTATATAGAATTTGAGAGCTTAAGAGAGAAGATCTTCAACTACAGAGATGTTTTCATGGAACAAAAAGACCAAGGGGAAGCAGGATTATTCACAGACATATGAACAGACATTAGATAAGAGATAAATCAGTCTCATTAACCAATTGGGAAGACAAGAAAGTAATAAAATAAATATTAACACGAAAAATGCTGATTAAAAATTAGGGAGATTTTCATAACTATGTGAAGGCAGAATAAAAGCAGCTGCACATGCAGAAACAAAGTGCCAGGAAAAGCTGTGATATTAACTTCACAGAGGATATTCAAGACACCTGTCTGTGGGGATTCACTTCAGCATAGTAAAATCAGAGCTTTCAAGATGCAAAGACACGTGGGGGTGAATACGCTCAATGTCTTCTAACCCAAACGATCAGAAATGGCTTTGGTTAGATAAATGTTGTCACAAGCTGTCCCCATTTGTTACAACACAGTTTTCTTGAAATACATGGAACAGACCAACAAATAAGCTGGCAACAGCCTTGTAACCTGAATGTGACAGCAAGGCCAGGCAGATAGACTGGGACATTTGACTGATATCTTTCCAGGTCAAATCTTTCTTTTTAATTTATCCCGCTTTAGTGAAAACATTCTAGAAGTGTTTCTTGAAAACATACTGACATAAATCCTCGAAGGGCTTTTTATGAATAGATGTGCTTTGTTTCTAGCACAGATTAATGCTTTTGCATAAGGGTTGGAAAGCAGTTGTACAGTCAAAGGAAAACAGAAGTCACTGCTGATCCCTCAGAGAGAGCCCAGAGACCTGCCAGTCTGATTTGGGTGTTTGGGAATAGAAATATTTTCTTCTTTCTTTCTGCAACTGTGATAACAATCTGTAAGCCAATGTACAACTAAAGTGTCTCCAAAAAGTACAGTGTTTGCAAGAAATGCATTTTAAAATTATTATAATAGTGTACTAAAGAGCTTGAAATTTCCATGCCCACAGGGCAACATAGCACTACATTTGTGATTTGATGTCACAAATATGTAGACTTTGTTAGTTTTATAAATACTCTTCAAGGAAATATTTAATTTTTCTCTCTGGGGAAAACATTAAATCCTACCCCAGAAAACTCTACAGGAGAAAGGAAATTGGTTTTGAGATTGCCATTTTGGCTTCCGGTCACCAAAATCAAATCCCCTCCCCCTGTGTATTCCAGCTTCAGGTTCATAGCCCTACTGCTCTGAATCAAAATAATAAACTTCGGACATATTTTACCTTTTATATTATATATCCGCTTGCAACATTCCAGAGAGTTTTTCTTGTTGTCCAGGACTCTGGAGAGCCATGATTACTTTGGGTTTCTAAGGAAATGAAGTTACATGACCACAGTCTGTCCACTCATACATCTCTTCTCATTCTTCCTTTCTTTAGAAACAATGGAATAATTTTATTCACACTTGGCATATGGATGAAGATACCAAAGACAAAGCATTTCTACAAGTTTTGTGTAGAGGAAAAAGAGACAAGCTTGTGCTGCGAAAGGGTACCAGCCACTATGCATGGCCAGAGATGGCAGCCAGGTGGCCAGTTGGCATGTGTGTATTGACAGGGCAACCAGTACCTCACATGGCTCTGCCCCTGCCACACCACGTGCTGCTGTTCACCCAGACGGTCAGGTAAAACCCCTATAACAAAGCCAGGATGTCAGAAATGATCCACAGAAAACCTCCTTCTGTTTTTGGAGAGCTGTGTGGATTCCAGCCTCCAGAAGTACACAGCATCACAAGATAAAACAAATCCCAGCGCTGCCAAAGCCACGTAAGTGATGAGCCCTTAGGACTGCCAAAACAGAGGCAGATATCCATAATTACCCAATATTCAGCATCGCTGAGGTTCTGCAACAAACACTCATTCACCCAGACCACGTGCAGGGGTATGGCTTCAGATCTCTGTTTCTATGCCAGAATTCATCCTGGCGTGCTCAGTAAGGCACTGTTCAGCTTCAACTACAAGCTAAAGGTATTAGTACCCACAGAAGCATCCTGCCCAGTGCTGGGAACTTCAGCACAGTTGGCAACCTACCTAGTGTACTGGGTAGCTGCATTGACATACAGTCCAAACAGTGGCTTTGATGCCATAGCTGTCATACTTTGTTTAAATGTAGTTCAGTTATGAACTCCATCTGCTTCAAATGCATCTAGGTAATGATAGGAATCAATGCATACAAAAAAATTAGCTGTACTCCTTTCTGAGCAACCTTGTTGGACAGGGGAAGGAAGGTCTTTAAGGAGCTGGGATCTAAAAAGCTTGAAACTAGTTGAGCTAATACGAACTGGAGAGAGAATTTACAGAACAGAATGTCAAAAATCTCAAATATACTATCTAGTCAATAGTCTAATTATACTAACATGGTATTTATCTTCACATTTTCCCTGTTAGGCTGCAAACCACTACAGTTTTCATGTTTTACACACACGCCGCTGAAACAATGTCTGTAGTGTAGACACCTATGCATAAACCCCTCATATATCTACCAACTTTACACCCTTCAAATTCAAAGGAGGAAAGTGGGCACTTAGAGGGCAAGAGCTACCAGAGCAATTGCAGCAGTCTGCTGTATAATGGGATCAAGTCCTTTCTGAGAAACTGGCAGCACGTTAATACCATGCAGTGGGTCCGGAGCTGGCCCTGGCATCAGCAGTGAAAGCACAGCCTTGGTCACAAGGCTGAGAGCTGAGACTGACAGCTGTGTTACAGGGAGCTCAAGTGAGAAAGGCTAAGGATGAGGGTCAAAGTGCTGCAGGAGTCAAGCGCCACAGTGTCTAGTTTCAACCAAGAGCCAGAAATTATCTACCTGCACTTATGTCCTTTACACATTTATATACAGTATTTTGTTAACAAACCGATTTCTATAAGATGTGAATTCCATATAGTGATGCTTCACATGGAAAAATGCCAAAAAATCACCAGTCAGAGGATAGGAATGAATTTTATCTCTTATTCAGCAGAGTTGTGAAGAAAATCATACTTAGCTTAACAGAGAGTGATTTGCAGATCCTAAGGAAGAGAAATAATAAATAACTTAATTAAGAAGAGTGGCCAGGACAAAATCTAGAATGGGTCTGGGGGTGAAAGAAATAATTTATCAAGAACTTCTTCAAGAAACTTGCTCTAAAAGCTGTCATGCTCCCCTAAGGTAGACACTATATGAAGGACTGAATGGGGTAACCATTCAGTGGGAACAGGAAGTTATATAGGCAAGGATTTGGTGGACTTTTTGGACTTGATGTACTTAATGGTCTTTTTCAATCTTGTTGATTCTAAGGGGAAAAAAGAGAAAGAGCAACCATTCTGATGTAATTTTAAATGGATTAAGCCCAAGTTTTCTTCCCTATGTCTTTTAAAAACTATTATAAGTGAATTATGTACATTGCGTATATAAATGTATGCCTCATGTAATCCTAACCTGATTTGATATTAATGCATTATGATTTCACATTCCTGACCAACAAATGTGGCAGATCCCAAAGCAGGGCTCCAAAGCACCTTATCATGCACACTCAATGCTCAACACACCTTCCAGGGTATCTAAAGAGCAGCAGAATGGATCATGTCATAAGCTAGTTCAGGTAGGTGACGTAGGAAACAGATGGAAGTGTCTTCTACTGGCTGGCGATAACCAGGAAAACACTCTGACATGCAGCAGGATGCTAGGGAGCCCCAGCAGAGCGTTCATGTAATCAGAATGTCCTTTCACCGCCTGTGCAGACTACTAAAAGCAAGTTGCAGGCCAATCAAAGACTATTTACAAATTTCCCACCTTTGTGATTCCTGAGGAGCTTGAATGAAAAAGTACCCTGTGCACCCTCAAATACCACATGGGAGATGGTGATAGAGGGAAGCCTGAACAGTCAAAATAAGCACACCAATTTGCTGGTGTTTCAATCTGCAGAACCTAGCCTGGAAAAAGATGGATTGTCCGCAGTGGAAGCTGTTGATGTATAAGCAGATTTCCAGTCACTGAGTTTCAGTTCAAAGGCAGAAGAGGAGACTGAACTCAGAAAGATGTTGTACCTGGCATACCACATACTCCTGAGGCCACCCCAGAAAAATTAAAGGTACTCCAGCTTGAGATACTGAGCTGAATTTCAATTCACATATCAAGAGCAGTGAAAGGAGACCAAATGCACAGATGGCAAGAGAGCTCCTATGGCAGAATCTGATTGCAGGAGGGATTAAAACAACTAGCAATGAGGAGAAAGGAGGACAACCACAATGGAAGGTAGTACCAACACATCTGCCTTATATGTTTTATGGAAAATGTAATTCCATTCTGGCTTATGGCTCTTTTTAGTGCTCTAGAAATGTGTATCGGATGCAGGTGCGTGGACACTGGCAGTGGAGGGCTACAGGGTGGCCTCTGTGAGGAGAGGCCAGGGCTGCCCCATGCCAGACACAGACACGTTCCAGATGGTCGAAAAGACCCACCACAGGGCACAGCTGAGCCCTGCAGCCAAGGTGATAGCACCTTGGGAAAAAATTATTTTAAAAACAGCAACCATTGTGCAGGAAGTGAGTAGTGAGGAAAAAAATGTGTGAGCAAGAGCCCTGTAAGCAGCAAGAGCGAGCAAAGGAGGTAGAGGAGGTAGACCAGGTGCCCAAAGCAGTGATCCCCCTGCAGGCTCTGGAGACACCATGATGGAGCAGATATCCACACTGCAGCCCAGGAAAAACACAGGGCTGGAGCAAGTGCATGTTTCCTGAAGGAACTGCATCCCATAGGGTCCATGAAGGAGGAGATTTATGCTGAAAGAACTGCATCCTGCGGAGGGACCCAACTGGAGCAGGGGTATAGTATGAAGAGAAAGGAGCAGCAGAGAGGAGCTGTTATGGGCTGACCATAACATCTCCCTTTCCTCATCTCCCTAGGCCACTCAGGGCAAAAGGAGGTAGAATAGTTATGAATGAAGAAGTGATGTTGAGTCTGGAAAAAAGGGATGGTGAGGGGATAGGTGCTTTAATTTTTGTTATTGTTTCTCACTGTCTAACCCAAATTTTGCTGGCCAATTTCCCCAAGTCACCTCTATTATGTCCACAATGGTAACCGGTAATTTATCTCTCTGTCTCTGTCTTAATTCATGATCTTTTTCGTCTTATATTCTTCCTCCTGCCTTGATGAGGAGGTGGAGTAAGAGAGATGGACATCTAGCAGCCATCCAAGGTCAAATGCAGCAAAATGATATTAACATTGATTCATGAGACTGGAATGACTGTCAATAAATCATAAAGATGAGTACCTGTTCGGTCAAATAATGGAAATGTGCAAAAGCAGGAGACAAGGAATTTCTGTCATAATGCATTTGTTTCATGATGTTTCATTAAACATCATGCCTTTAACTCTGCCAAGGCAAAAATGTTTTCATTGTGTCTGAGACGTAAGAATTGATGCGAGAACTATGAAGTACATGCTGGTGAAATTCAGATGTGTTTCATTCAGGACAGTTATTTCAGTTTCATACCAACATCTTTTCAGAATTGTATTTTTTAATATGTAAGGATACTGATTTTATTGATAATTCTTTGTTAAAGCAGACTTACTTAAAACAATAAGGGCATCTGTAATTAATTTCAAAGAAAGGCAATGTATTAAAATGTGTCCACATATAAAAAAATTATCTTGAAATCTGGACTTCTAGAATTTGAATAGGATCTGGACAAGTGGGAAGTTGTCAATTACCACTTGAGATGTTTAAAGGATGTAAACACTAAGAAGTACTCTTTGTGTGGCTAGTCTATAGAAATCCCCTTGAAATGTGTACCCCCTATAGAAGGAATGGAGTGCAGTAAGTGTCTCTTTTAATGGTAAGGACTGACCTTGTGAGATGACTGTAATATCAGTTATACACTATAGTAGCCTTTGAAGAAAAGAGAAAAATGGGCTGACATGTGAACCCAGGAGTCATATGAGTTCCTTTTGGCCACAAAAGCTCCCATGCATCAGGAGAAAGAAATGGTGCTGAGCGATCGAGCAAGGTAGGGAATTCCTTTCAAGGCCATTTGTGACCATCTCTAAGTCACATGTTCAGTGCAGACTGGCAAACTGCTAGAAACAAAGCTAACCACACAGCTTTCCACAGAATATTTTATTTTATTCTTAATAGATTTTATGTAGTCTCAGGGTCAAACTGGGTATCATAACCTACCTGTTTTTCAAATTCCCCTTCATATTCCACACAGATATTGATGTTTGTGGCTTGGTAAAAGAACACATGGAGCTAAGGATGCTTCTTAAGGTGACTTAAGTAGCTTCTTACATCCAACTGCATACATATTTTAGGGAAAATTTGAAACAGAACTACATAAAAATATTTCTGAGGCATAGGAAGGCTTTCAAACTGCAACATATTTACTGCACTCAGGTGGGAAGTGAGACTTTTAAAACAGACTAACTCATGGAGAATGCAACCCAGCTGTGACACATTGGTACAGAGGTGGGCACCAAATACAGTTGGGCTGCCAGTAAAATCCCAGTTGTTGAGTTAGAATCACTTGAGCGGGTATCACCTGTGAGGCCCTGTTCCAAGCCAAACAACAGCATCTGAAAGACATTCTTTCCATTCTGTTGGAAAAGAAAGATCATCACATACAGAATGGGAAGTTCCAAGAAGAATGGGAAGGGAATAAAATGGATTTGCAATGAGCTGAAAAGCTGTGATAGGTAGAATACTACATAAATAAGTAAACATTTGTTCTTACTGTGTTAATTTGCTCCTCTGACTTCATATATGTTTGGCACTGGATGTCTTGGGAATCATGTCATGGCCACAGGGTTCATAGTGTTAGGCTGGATTTAAGAAGTATGTCTGACGGACACCATTAGAAGAGGCAATAAATGTCTGCTGGTCTTCTACCAATGTAGTTGTTTTACTTAAAGGTACAAATTTACTCAAACACAGTAAAATCAGTACTACTACAGCTACATCAGTTCTGTGTGGCATCAGCTGTTAGCAATATAATTACATACTACAAGAATGCTTGCACTGGCAGCAAGGATGTTGTTTGCCTTTGCTTCCTTTGATTCCTTATCTAATGAATTCAACATAACGTAGTATAAAGATGCACTAGGCTTAAGAGAAAACAAGTAGAACAGATGCAGCAAGTAACTACCTCAATGGCCATCACTGATATTGCAAAAGTAATGGCATCAAGCTCATGGAACCTTCAGCTGACCTTGTAGGAAAGGGAGGTGGCTCAGTAGTCATTCAGGATCAGGAATATGACATCTTCCTGGTGCCTTCTGTGTCCTGAAACACTACAACTCATACTAGTGCAAAGCAGAATCATTTCTAACTGTCCAGCCCAAAGCCATGGCTCTACCCAGAGTTAAGAGGTTTTCTGAGATTCTGGACTCAGGAACATCTAACAAGGTTGGGAATGAGGAAAGCAGTTAAATGTCAAAGGATGAAGGAATTGAGGCAGAAAGAGATAGATGTTTCTCTGACACATGGCTGAACTGTCTGGTGGAAGACTTTGGCAAAAGCTTGTGATCTGCGTGTTCCTATTGCTGTTGAGAGGAACTGGGCTTTGTGTACAATTCTGCAAACACACAAATGATCTCAAGGCTATCCCAGCTTCAAACCCATTTTTCATCCAGATGCACCTATTCTCCTGCAAAGCCTGGGTATTCAGTCTGCTATGAAACCAAAAGGGCAATGAGGCTATCATCCCCTGTTTCACATAGTGAAGTAGCCCAGCAACAAGCAATGCAAAACCGAACTACAGATTGCCCCATCCATTAAACTTCACTCTTCCTTTTCCCTTTCAACAGTGATGAGCCACAGGGAAAACAAAGAGCTGCTCTCATCAGATTTTGGACTAAGCTTTTCCTCTTTTAATCACAAGAAAAAAATGATTGTAATCAATGGGATGTATATTTTCAGATGATTTGGGAGATGCTTAAAAATGGCACTTCTTGCAATATTTTAGCAGTTCCTGGGCACAGCACAGAAGAATGGAAAATGAAAGTAACAATAATTGACTTAACATTTTAAGTTGAAAGATATAATTCATTAGGAACCTGAAAGAAGCCCAGGATTGCTCTGACTTTATTGGAGCCGTGTTTTATTTTACATAAACTATAAAGGGTGGGAAATTCAAGCAGATTAAAAATCTTCTGCTAAAGTCTGCAAAAAACTGGCCTGCAGAATAGGTTTACATAGGCAAACACATTTTCTTGATTTACTTTCCATCCAACAGTGCTCTAAGACTGTGGTGAATAGCAGCAAAAGAGAGTGACTTGCAATAGAAATACTTAATGATCCTACAGGGTACGTGATAACTACGTAGCAGGAGCTTTCATGAGCTGCCTGACAAAAAATGCGGTGCTCTGCTACATTAATCTAATTGAACCTTTTCTTTGCAGCTTCAATTGACAGTTTGGAAACCCGTAAACTTCTCTAAACATAGACAGCTTTCCATTTGCTGCAGTTCAAGAGGGGACCCTCTTCTTCAACTCCTCCCTTGAACTGTTTCCATGGAATGCTGTCCATATTCAGAAAAATGTACAGGTTGCCAAATTGTCAACTAAAGCTGTAATGAATGGCTCTAATTACATTCAAGTAGGAGAGAGAGCATTGCCATTTTAATCAAATCTGAGCCTTGTGAGATATTTGGCAGAAATACAAGAGAAAGCCTGAGGAAAACACTGCCAAAATGTTAGTAACCTTTTATTCTAAATTCTGCCTGTCAGAGAACTGAATACCAACTGCTTAGCAAAGGTTTTTGTTTTGTGGGGCTTTTTTATTGTAGCCTATATGGTTTCATCATGAATTATTATGCCGTTCTCTAACAACAAAGCAAAACACAACTGAAAATGATGAACAGCAATTTCACTAATCAGTCAGCTACAGTCACGTTGTCAGTCACAGAGGAAAGGGGGACCTTATAACATCCTTTCACTGAAAGAGTTTCTGCCACTGCTCAGCTTCGTGTTGTGTACAGCAAGAGACATACAAGCAAGCTGCTTTGTCAGATACCTCGTCAGATGCTGCCCCAGCTCCTTTCCAAACAGCATAATTTTATGTTCCTCATTGCTTTCTTACCCTAATAGTGTGAAAGAGTTGCTCTTACCAGTGTCTGGTGATACTGATATTCCATCCCTCTTTACCTATCAAAAATTTGGAACTAACCCCAAAATTATAGCTAGCTATTTATTTATTTACCACAGCTTCAAGACCTCACTGTGATTTAAATGTAAAGTATGAAAATTATCCAGTGACAGGAAAAAAAAAGAGAGTAAGTTATCCACTGATTCTGTAAGTTTAATTGATAATATGAATAACAAAATATCCAAAATTTTACAAAATCTGTTCTGGAGAGTGGAGGAAGGCCACAAAGGAATTCCTTCCCCTTCCAAAGGAATTAATTTGGTAACATAAGACTTTCAATGCCATTTTAGTCACCCATTATGAAAGCATCTGCACCAAGAGCATTACAGGTGAAACAAGACAAAAGAGGAAGGATTCATCTCTCAGATATTTCAGGTGCAGCACAATAGATCTCCATCCACCACCTATCTTCACTTTCATGAGATGGTTTTCATTTATTTCAGTAGGCATTGTGCTAGTCTTATCCTGCCAGCTGTCGTGCAGAAGTCCTGCTGCTTCATGTCCCAGCAGAAGGCCAAATGCCAACCAAGTCTTACTGCTCACTATTGCATTATCGGAGTGCTGTTTCTCCAGCTCCATTCCCAGCAACAAAAGCCCTCAGTAGAAGTGTTCTTCCAAAGTTCCAAAAAAGTTTCCTTATTCATATTTTTTCAATTACACGTTCTAAGTTCACTCTGTATGGTTTTAAACTGTACAAAACCTAAAAGAGGGGCAACCCAGGTCCTTTGCAACCATCTGTCTAAAAACTAATTTTGAAGTTGCCCTCACTACATCATTTTAGCTTCCTGAATAGTGGCAGGGGTTGTAGAGAAGCATAGCCTACCTATAGACAGCCCTTCCATTGTCCCCCTCGGTGACAAAGCTTAGAACCCCTCAAGAAATAGCCTCTCGATTTTAAATCCTAAGCTCTTTTCCTCACACAGAACTGCATGATTAGAGCAGCAGCCTAAACCATTACATTTTCTTTCCATTTTGGTGAGGCTGTTTCTAAAGAAGGTTTCTCTATTTTTCTTGAAGCTTTTTTTATTTTTTTTCCCCCTTGGTAAGACTGTTGCAGACTACTGATGGGTTCTTTGGGCTAAAGATAATCTTGCTATTACCTTTTTCTGGAATCTGCATGTTTTGAAGCTGCTGGTGAATTTGCTTTCTGGTACACTGATGGTCAGCATGGGATACGTCATAGAATCATAGAATGGTTAGGGTTGGAAAGGACCTTAAGATCATCTAGTTCCAACCCCGCTGCCATAGGCAGGGACACCTCATGCTAAATCATATCACCCAAGGCCTCGTCCAACCTGGTCTTGAACACTGCCAGGGATGGAGCATTCACAACCTCCCTGGGCAACCCATTCCAGTGCCTCACCACCCTAACAGGAAAGAATTTCCTCCTTATATCCAATCTAAACTTCCCCTGTTTAAGTTTTAAAACATTACCCCTTGTCCTTTCACTACAGTCTCTAATGAACAGTCCATCCCCAGCATCCTTGTAGGCCCCCTTCAGATACTGGAAGGCTGCTAGGAGGTCTCCACGCAGCCTTCTCTTCTCCAGGCTGAGCAGCCCCAACTTTCTCAGCCTGTCTTCATACGGGAGGTGCTCCAGTCCCCTGATCATCCTCGTGGCCCTCCTCTGGACTTGTTCCAACAGTTCCATATCCTTTTTATGTTGAGGACACCAGAACTGCACACAATACTCCAAGTGAGGTCTCACGAGAGCAGAGTAAAGGGGCAGGATCACTTCCTTTGACCTTCTGGTCATACTCCTTTTGATGCACCCCAGGATATGTTTGGCTTTCTGGGCTGCGAGCGCACACTGCAGCTGGCTCATGTTCATTTTCTCATCGACCAGCACCCCCAAGTCCTTCTCTGCAGGGCTGCTCTGAATCTCTTCTCTGCCCAACCTGTAGCTGTGCCTGGGATTGCTCCGACCCAGGTGTAGGACCTTGCACTTGCCATGGTTAAACTTCATGAGGTTGGCATCAGCCCACCTCACAAGCGTGTCAAGGTCCCTCTGGATGGCATTCCTTCCCTCCAGCGTATCAACCGAACCACACAGCTTGGTGTCATCGGCAAACTTGCTGAGGGCGCACTCAATCCCACTGTCCATGTCAGCGACGAAGATGTTAAACAAGACCGGTCCCAACCCCGATCCCTGAGGGACACCACTCGTTACTGGTCTCCAGCCGGACATTGAGCCATTGACCACAAGCAACTGAAATATTAGATTACCTAATAGAAAGAGAAAAAGGCTGGGTTTTTTTTTTCATTCTAGTTGCATTCTCCATTCCTTAAATGTATTCTTTAAATACATGCATAGGTCTTTCTGGCTTCAGCTAATAACAGATGTATTAAACATGATGTAAAAGCTCCACACAGAAGGATATTTCTCTCCTATCAACTTCAGTTTCAAACATGAAATATAATTATCCTTATATCATTATCTTAGCCTGCATAGTTCAAAGAAATAAGACACAATCTGGAAGTGTTTCTGTGCCAAAAAATGTGCTAGCCTTTTCTTTTTCTAAAATTTGAGTAGCAGTTAGAAGGGAGAGAATCCTTTTTCTTTTTTACTGGGTTAGTAAAAATGGAGTGTTTTCTTCACTTTACATTCCAACACAAAGCCCAGTATCACAAGCACCCTTCCTTCTGGCTAAGGCCTGAGATAAGAGCATTCAAAATGCATGGAAGACACCTAAATTGAAACAGTTTGATTTTCAGGCATGCTTAGTGCTTTCTGCAGATGGTGCACCACTGGTGCCTAAGGAAAGCACAGCGTTGGGCAACCAGAACTGAGGTTTATTTTAATGGGAGAAGTAATGTGGCCTGTTCCATTCTGTGTGCCCAGGTGCCTTAATGCATCTCCCATGTTACTCCAATGAAGAATAGTAATGGCAGCTGTGTGAGAAGCAAAACAGGTTAGAAGCAGAAGCGCCAAAGAAAATAACAGCTCTTTTACATACATCTTTGCAATCTATAAATTTTCTCTATGACCTTGACAAATTAAGTGCAGTCAGCTACCCATGGACTAGGAACACCATTTGCCTGATGGTTGAAATGTACAATGCAGACATTTAGACAGGAATTAATCACCATAAATTGTTCTTAGAATCAATGGGCATCTAGTCAGTTTAATTAGCACAAACTATGGAGCTACTTATCTCTGCCTTAAGCAGATTTTTAAGATAGGTCAAGTGAATTCCATGCTAACGGTTCTCATTGCTTTCCACTGCCCGTGAAGGCAGTGTGGATGACAAAGGCAGCTATAGCGAGGTGAGAGGAACCTGATTCCAGATAATGAAATGTAAAATGTAACAGATCTTCAACTTCCCCTTGAGAAGTGAAACCTTGGGTCACTGCTAATGGGACCTTGCTAATGGGATCTTGCTACTTTACACCAGGTAAGAAGCCAACTCACTTCTGTTTGCTTTGTTACTGATGAGACTCAAAAGAGCTAGTAGCTTTCCACATACTAACCCAATTATTTCAGCTACAACTTAGGATATTAAACTTCACGTTACCAGACTTCATACAATTTAATATTATGTGTAGTGTCTGTAACATCAGTCACCTTCAGCTGTCTTGCAGTCCCTGAAGTGAAACAGACCTCTGCAAATGATGGTTCACATGACCTACCTTATACACAACATATTTTAGGATTAGATGACTCACATTCCAGGAGTGCTTTTTCTCTTCATCAACAGTACAGCAACTAGATACCCAACACAAGCATGAACATCTGATTTTGATGAACATAAGGCAGGGCAGGCTGACTTCACCCACTGTCTCACTTGCCCAAGATTTGTGGTGACCATTCCAGACCTGACACAGCGTAGTGTTTTCACAGAATCATTGAATAGCTTGGGTTGGAAGGAGTCTTTAAAGGGCATGTAGTCCAACCCATCTGCAGATAGATCATGTTACTCATTTTACATAAAGTACTTAGTCTCAGACAGTATCTAGGTTATACTCTTCTCCTCTGTACTCTCTCTTTTTCTTTTTTCTTGTTGTCATTGTTGTGAGAACAGATTTTAGTAACGGAAGAGACATTCCTGATTACCTGTGATGTTACTTTCCCAAGGACAGCAAGAATTACATACTGAAGCTGAGATAAATTTCTGAGTGTTGTGGAGATGAGAGAATTAGTGATAAGAAATTTACTGCACTGGACATAATTTCTTGCACCAAAGAATCATTCCACAGATGAAACTAGTCACATTTGTGTATTTTTTTTCTGTTTGGAGGAAGGGGAGTATTGTTTTGAATGAAAATTAAATCCTGGGAAATTGTAAGAAGTAGATTAGTAATCCTTTCTTCAATTATAAAGAATTTCTGCTACTCAAGACCTCTTAAGGAGACAAACCACTCCTTGGGAAAAACAGTGACAGTCAGGAAGAAAGAGAAGAAACAAAAAGCTTATGTGTAGAATAAGCAGTAGATTACAATGCAAAGATCCAAATGCTACAGAAGTTTATTGACTCCAACAGGCTTCTGCTTTCCCGTAGTTTCATTGCTACAAGATCTGAGCTAGTGTATCTTAAAGGTTGTCATACAATGTAGTGATACCAGCACACTTCATTGCATAGCGTATGCATACCTCATGACAGCTCAAATTAGAACTGCTACAGTGCCTGGACAAAATGGGGATGAGTCCATGGTGAAGCAACCCAAGTGCTGTGGAATGGCTGTGGAGATTTAAGGATCAAAAGGGTTTGCTGAAAGGATTGGTAGTAAAGCAATGTTTCTCACTATCTTTCCTGGAAGTCATTGCAAATGACTACTCCCAGAAACAAAAGCCAAGAAGGCATAAATGCTGCTCCATGTGAGGTCATTTTTAAATTGAAGGTGGAGATGGAGCATGTTTAATGTGTCACCATTCTCAGCTCAGTGCCAGGGTTTATTTCTTTTTGTTTGTTTGTTTCATTTTGTTTTACCAACGTTTGGAAGCAATACAGCCTGCTAGTCCAGATTTTCCAACATATTTGAACATCCAAGGAGAGATAAAAGGATATACAGTACTCACTGCAAAGCCTTTCAGATATGTATTTCTATCTTTTGGTACTTTAACATAACTAATTATGATACCTATCAGAAGCACCGTGGCTCAGGAGCACCAAGTTGCCTTGAACCAACATCAGGGTACAGGTGACTCAGCTGTCAAAAGATGATACTCAGTTTAGAATCATAGAATCATAGAATGGTTAGGGTTGGAAAGGACCTTAAGATCATCTAGTTCCAACCCCCCTGCCATAGGCAGGGACACCTCACACTAAACCATGTCACCCAAGGCTTCATCCAACCTGGCCTTGAACACAGACAGGGATGGAGCATTCACAACTTCCCTGGGCAACCCATTCCAGTGCCTCACCACCCTCACAGTAAAGAACTTCTTCCTTATATCCAATCTAAACTTCCCCTGTTTAAGTTTTAACCCGTTACCCCTTGTCCTGTCACTACAGTCCCTAATGAAGAGTCCTGTCACTACAGTCACTCTGAGGGTGCACTCAATCCCACTGTCCATGTCACTGACAAAGAGGTTGAACAAAACCAGTCCCAACACCGATTCTTGAGGGACACCACTCGTTACTGGTCTCCAGCCAGACATTGAGCCATTGACCACAACTCTTTGCATGCAGCCACCCAGCCAGTTCTTTATCCACCCAGTGGCCCACTTATCAAGTTGATGTCTCTCCAATTTAGAGACAAGGATGTCGTGTGGGACAGTGTCGAACACTTTGCCCCATCATAGAAGGCCACCAAATTGGTCAGGCAGGATTTCCCCTTAATGAAGCCATGCTGGCTGTCACCAAGCACCTTGTTGTTTTTCACGTGCCTTAGCATGCCTTCCAGGAGAATCTGCTCCAAGATTTTGCCAGGCACAGAGGTGAGACTGACTGGTCTGTAATTCCCCGGGTCATCCATTTTCCCCTTCTTGAAAATGGGGGTTATATTTCCCTTTTTCCAGTCATTAGGAACTTCACCTGACTGCCATGATTTCTCAAATATGTTGGCCAGTGGCTTAGCAATTTCATTTGCCAGCTCCTTCAGTACCTGTGGATGGATTTCATCAGGCCCCATGGTTTCATGTAGAGCTTATCATCATGTTGCTGCCCACTGCTGTAGGAAGATTGTGGGACTGTATTATGCTTTGAATTCCAGATGGAGCAGGCTGGGATTCCCATCAGATTTCAAGCAGCAGATTTTACCTGAGTATTTCAGGAGTGACCTGTATCTTGAGGATAATAATCAGAGCTTCCTCAGTTAACCACAAGTCTTGGTAATTTTGATGAAGCACCTTCTCTTATCTTTCTCATAACACACTAAATGGTTATGACTATAAAGATATATGATAGTTCATGATTACTTGATACGGTGTCTTAGTGTGCGTTTAGTCGGCATACAAAAGGACACAAATCTCTTGGTTAGGATGAAATTTTTTAGTTAAACCACTCAAATGATGGCAAGAGCCCAATGATCACCAGTCAACCATGGTATAAATGAAATGAAATACTTAAAGGTGTGGCACAGTCCTTACTGCTGAAGAAGTGAAAATAATAGCAAGGTACCAGCTACAGGCAGGTTTTCTGCATCATTTCATAATCTGTTATTTCATTTTGGAGACCAACTGAGCAATCAGGACAAATGGCTTCATGCTGCAACACTGTGAACATAAGAAATTATAGACAAAACTAGGAAATACAAGATATTTTACATGAAGATTCTCCTACGTAAAAAACTGACATTTCTGGAGATATCTGAAGTGCTGATCAAAAGATTTGTTTTTAAGACATTATGGACCAGAGAGACTATAGCTGTCTACAGATTAAACCAGCAAAGAACCTTGCAGGCTGATACATGGAAAGTAGTCTGAGTCAGCAGGATTTAGATGTGGCTATTCCTGCAGATATTCATTCCTGATTACATTAAAATGTCTTTTGCAAACTGGTCTAGTCTGAGATTTGTTTGCCATATCTTAACATATCCTAACACATCTTACATAAATCAAAGTAGAAGTCAGTGTTTTCACGAGAAGACTTATGGTCACAAAGTCCTGGGAACCATAGCCACAAGCAACAATGAGCAATTGAAAAAATTCAAATGTTACAAAGGAGATGACTTGTTTACCCACTGGATGATAACCAGCGATCCACTTATACACATTCAAAGCTTTCTCGAAAGTATTTGCTCCCTTTTGACTGTCCCACACAACTCACCAAAAACTGTACAAAATGAGCTTTTTGTTGCTTGTCACTTCACTTCCTGAAGCCAAAAGATCCCCAGAAAAGAGACGGAGAAAGTGACTGCTTCATGCACTGACAGGCATTAGTCTTAATTAAGGCCTTCATCATAAAAATCAATGATATGATGCAGAGGCCAGTCAAGTGATTAAATCAGTAATACCCCCTTGAAGAAACCTAAGAAGACCAGTTTCAATAGTCTCAGCTGTTCTTATATCAAAGTTATTCTGAAAGGCACCACAGACAGCTCATTAGTTGCTGCAGGGAAGTCTCCAGCTGCAGGCTCTCCTTTGGTCCCCAGGATGATTACAGTTCTTACTAAATAACTCTATCAATCATGTGCTTTACCATTGTAGCTACCATCTGAAGTGCTGGCCTCATCTGTGCACAGAGCCCTCTTGTCACAGCACTTAGAATACAAACCACCTGGATGGACCTTCACTTTGCCTTAACCCAATCACATCAAGCGTGAGGCTGAGCTAAAGGACTTACCTGCATGCCATGCAACTGACAAGAAACAACAGCCTTTGGTATGTTTGAGGAGGGCTTCTTGATTTACCCAAGTGATGACAAGGAATGATAACTCTGTCTGTTGCTCTAGCCACTGCTGGTGCTGATACTCCTGCAATTGCTATCAGGAGCAGGAACTTCTGGGTATATAAATAACAAAAATATGTGGGGCCTGAGTCTCCTCTGGCTTTCACTAAAGGCACTGCCATTACCGTCATGCATTATTTCAGATTGACAAAAAGCTTTAGGAGGAGAATTAGACCCAAAAGCAGAGAGTGTGAGAAATGTATCAAAAATTTTCAGGCACTTAATCTTTTAGGAAATACCACTAAGAAAATATACAGCCCTTAGAATGTCAAAGAGTCAGAGAATAAAGCAAAAGTTTGCAGTCAGGCAAGACATTTGGAAGTGCCATGAAGAAAGCATAACTAGGGTAAATTGGCACAGTCTCTAGGAAGGGGGCTTTAGCTGTTTATGCTAGAAGAGAACTGGACCCAGTATCTGGGTCTGTGTTCAGCTCAAGCTAATCAAACTTTCACAACCCCAGTTTTGCTGCTTCAAGAGACTCCCTCTTTTAAAAAACTGATAATTCCTAACATCAAGCTTTCATTGAGGGCAGGGGGAGGAAATTTGTCTTTTCCTTCAGTCGTCTCCCCCACTTGCACATTTTGGTTCTTTGCCCTGGAAAAACAAACTTCATGAAGAATTTTACAGAGACTCCTGCTAGTTAGAAGGTAACACAATTCATTTTATTAGCAGCAACTATGAGCAACTAACATAATTTCCTACAAAAAGCTGGCAATGGACATCCCACAAGCAACAGTCTTTCTCAGGGAGCAATACAGATAAAAGATCTGTCCTACTAGACATATTCTTTGCCTGATTGTAAAATGGACAAAGAAAAGTAAACCAAGAGAAAAAACATCAGTTTTGACAAGTACTATGATCAAATTGGCAGTTTTCAGAGAGAAAGACTATAACGCTGCTTCACAAAATTCTGACTGATGTGACAATTTGTAATTCCCATGCCATATCAAGAGGCTGCTTAGGCATTTGTATATATATAACCCTTTAGTCAGTTACAAATCACATTAGAGCTTTCATACATTAGAGAAAACATTAAAGCAATGGCATTCTGTAACTGTAGCACAATTGTGGAATCAGAATCAAGCTAAAGTGAGTTTTACTTTAATAGGCTTCTCAAAGTTGTCTTATGTGATAGTCTCATAAGCAAGCTTGGAAAACATGTCTACAGAGCAAGTAATTTGGCACAACAGCAGCAGGCACAACTAGAGCCCTGTGTTCAAAGAAACCTAAAAAACCAACCGCTAATTTGGGCCCCGCCAGTCTTTGCTGGGAATTGCAGTTTTCAGTATATACCTGGAGACAAAATTCAGTATGAGTTTCATCTCCAAGGTGTCTAGGTCACACACTCCAAAACCTCCATAAAACCAAACCACATATAAACAGGCCAAAGATACACTGATTCTCCAAAGAAGATCATGAATGTAGACACAGCCAGAGACTAGATGCAATTACTGTAGAGTAAGCAAAAAAAGTGGCCCAAAATGTTTGCACAGAGTAGCTAATAATGGTTTACTATCAGCCTGAAGGCTCTATTGAATGGAGATATATGAAAGTCTGTTCTGATATAATGCTGTTTGATATTTTCATTATCAGCTTTTATGAAGAAACAGAAAGGATGCTTATTTAATTGGCTAAAGACACAAAAGAGGAGAGCTATACAAGTATGCTGGATGTCCACAAACTGAAAAATTAGCCTGAAATTCCTAAAGAACACCTAATTGAAATCATTATCTACAGAAATATAGGACATGGACCCACTGGCTTAGTAGTTCTGGAGAAAAGCATTAGGCAACTTTATCACAGGCTGAACATAATTTTTCTTTAAAAAGCTGTCTGTGATAAAAGTCATGTCAGGATGTATAGATAGGAATACAGTGCAAGAGCAGGTGAAGCTGGCAAGGCTTCAGACGGAAGGAATACTGCATGCACCAGGTCTGGAACAGAAATGCCCATCCATCTTCCATCCATTCATGTCCCTTTACACACCGTCCTCTGTTTTCCTTATGATAAGCAGGTACTCTTAAGATGCCTAACCAATGTTAGTAGTAGCAATAATAAGAAACAATAAAAGTAGCAAAACTGACTCACCAGCAACAGTAGTAATTGCTGACTGCATTGCTACTTTAAGCAATTCATTTCTGCAAAGCTACTAAACATCAGGGTTTAGTGAGAGGGGCAGTGAGAAAATGACTTTTCTTGTCACAACATTGATCAACTTCCCTTCTATCAAACACTCATCAGCCGGTTGTGGTAGGACCCACAGTCTCTTTCAATGTATTGTCTCCTTTCTAATCTTACTCATTATGTAAATGATTGTTGGCACCATTTTTCCTAAAGGAAATTTAAGCTTTAGCATCCAAGAACCCCCAAAGCCCTTCTTACATCTTGTCTTTTCTTAGGCTATAAATTTCTGGGAGATACTTCGTGACTTGAAGCAAATGACAGAAAGTCTGCAAATGATTTCTTATATTGTGACTTGCTATTTTAGAGAATAGAAGAGGTATGGAATCTATAAGCTTCCCCTCTTCCCCCTTCCTCCCCCACAGGAAGTCCAAAAATTCTGTGTATGCCTTCCTGCATCATTTTCTTCCTCACTCTACTACTTCAGATTGAGTCCATCCTGGAGACAGTCCAGAATTCCCCTTTGCACAGCCTGGCTTTTTGATTTAAACTTGCTCTGAAAGGGACAGTGAAAGATTTTTTAATTAGGCTTCAAATTCTCTTTATCAGGAGATGTGTCTCTCTCAGCCCCTCTTGCACACTCCCATCCCATATCTATCCACGATCTAGCTCTGTGTCATGTCACTATGAAGTAGTCTGCTCATTAACACGCAACTGAATTTCAGATCTGAAAACATCAAAAGTCTCTTTCTTTTATGAGTAGTCTTTCCTTTAACTTAATGGAAACAAGGAAATCCTTTAACACCTTTCCCTGCCAACTTTCTACTGTGTGCAAGTTTCTCTAGAAGCCTTCTGAGCATTCTGGCCTAGCATAGACACCGCAGACACAGGGGAAGGCCCAGACTGGAGCATAGACAGCACCCTTGTAAAAATTAAATTAACTTTGTAGATAGGTGTAGATAAAACAAGCTTGAAACCACAGCTTGTATTTCTGTGCTGCACACTGTGGCTATGTACAACTACTGATCAGCAAGCATTTTCTTTAACGGATTAAAATAGCCTGTGTATTCACCATCGATAAGACATCTGTTGTGCTTTTATCACTCACCTGAGCAAGATATCTCCATCTTTCTGATCCCCAAACTTCTGTTTTTACCAGACAAAGCAAATCCTGCTCAATTAACCTTATTTTGTGTGAATGAGGCGCAAAATGTTATGAAGGGCCAGACATGAAAACTATAACAGAAGACGTTACATTAACAAGAGGTGTGGGAAGACAATGTATCAGAAGTTTGCCAGTTTTGGTGAGAGATATAAACATAGAGCTTCCAGAAGATCTGATGCCATTTATTTCGTTTGGCCTTTATCTGTGGTAATCTACTTCAGGGGTTGTGCAGGACCATAAAATGTATGAAGAATTGATGCAGAAAATATATGAAGAATTGATGTCTGAAGCAGAGCCATTAACCATAAAAATGCAGGTGAAATGGCATTTTTTAGTATCTAGCATAAAAATTCAAGTTCTAATGTGACAGTACAGAGTCATAAGCTGTTTTCCCATTTAAGGAAACAAGTGCAGGAAGAAATTGTTTTTAAAAGTCGGTTTCTTTCTGTTTAAACAGCAGGTTCTTTTGTGAATTTAAGTGTTTTAGTGAGAAATAACATCAAATTCCAGCTTTTTTTTTTTTTTAGCAGGAGCTATGAGTGAACTTTTATACAAACAGTGCCAACTTCTTTGTACATAATAAACGTGTTTTTTTTTTTTTTGCTCCATGCACTCTCAGACAGCTTTGATAATGGGTCCTAACGAGAATGAATTCAGATGAACCAAGAGCACTGCAAGCTTTACCTGACAAAATATATCACCAAAATGCCAAAATTTCTCCTTCTGACTTACTTAAAAGGTACACTTCAGCCTTTCGAAATGTCTGCTTTAGCCATGTAATTTTTGAATCCCTAAATTAGGACAGATTAATTCCACCTAATGCTCCTGTTTACTAAATCTGTACTATGCTATAATTGCAAACACACAATCTATAGTTAATACTGCAAACAAAATACAACAGACCCCTACCCCATGAACTAGGAACAATCAGCATCCAGCAACCACTTTTGGGATCACCTTTTGTCCTGGGTTCAGCAGTAACAGCCATTTTTCTCCTTCTTGGTAGCTGGTGCAGTGCAGTGTTTTGACTTTCAGCTTGGGAACAGAGCTGATAACAGTGATGTTTTGGTTTGGCCAAGGACTTTGTGAGCCTCATGCTCTGCCAGGGAGGAGGGGAAGCCAGGAGGAAGCAGAGACAGGACACCTGACCCAAACTGACCAAAGAGGTATTCCATACCACAGCACGTCATGCCCAGGATGTAACTGGGAGTTAGCCGGAAGGGCTGGGAGACTGCAGGGTTGGAGGAGGTATGGGTCGGTGCTTGGTCGGGCTGGGGGGGGGGGGGGGGGCGAGTTATCAGTCGGCTGGTGGTGAGGTGTTGTATTCTCTTCCCTTGTTATTTCCTTTATCACTGTTATTATTGGTGGTAGCAGCAGTGATTTGTGTTATACCTTAGTTGCTGGACCGTTCTTATCTCAACCCGTGGGAGTTGCATTCTTTTTGATTCTCCTCTCCATCCCTCTGGGAGCAGGGGGCGGGAAAGAAGGTGGGGAGTGAGTGAACAAGTTACCTGACTGGGTTTAAACCACGACACCTTTTCATGCCTCCCAGAGTGGCACTGGCCCACAAACCACATGTTGAGCAATGCTGGCCTCAATGGGTTCAGAGGCAAACTGCTGCACAAGTGCAGGTCTGTGTGGACTAGGGGCAATCCAGCCACCACAGCGCAGGCTTCAATGCATGCTGCTCACTGAAGTAAGCTGCCTTCTGCCTGGGGGTTTGGCAATCTAGTATCAAGGCCAGTTGAAGCAGGTGCTGAGCCTTGAGGAGAACTCTTTGAGGCTGCTAGGAAGTCTCAGCAGCTGCTCTCTCTTTTTCTCTCTGGAGCAGCTTTCAGTCTGTAGGTCTCACCCTTGGTCAGCGACACTGCAGTGTAGCTATGACCAGTCCTGGCTGATGTACCCTTGCAATCTGCACCTCAGCCATCACCGGAATTGACTCTCCAGCTTGACCATGGACCAGGCTCATCACTATGACCGCCAGACTGTGTCTGATCCTGCCACTGACTTGCTGACCTGTTGCTGGCCTGACCTGATTACCTGACCTCAGACTTGCCATGCCCCCATGGGCTTGTCTGGCAGTCTGGACTTTGGGCTAAAAACTGCTCTGCTTGCCATGTCCAGGTGATACAGAATGGCACTCTTGGTGAGGACACCCCCTTTCTCTGCTCCCCTTCCTGCTGAAACCTGTGGTGCTGTGTTTTACTTGATACAGTGACTGAAACCACTGCATCTATGGGTAGTCTCAGAGAAGCATGATGAAATGCTCATCATTCACGAGTTGTGTATGGAGAACATGTACAATAAAGCATATGGTCAACACAAAAAATGCCAAATCTGGTAAAAACAGAGGGTAACTTTTGCATGTAAAAGTTCAAGTCTTTAAACATCAACTTCAGATGAGCACGAACACAATTTGAAATAGTCTCTTCTTTGGAAGCTATATTTAATGTGACCCAGAATTATGATAGGTATGACTACAGGTGAGTACCTCATAATTTTTCCTCAAGGTTCACTTCTCTCACAAGCCCCTCTGATGCATGGCAGAAGGACTGCAATTTGTAAAAATGACATTTCTGATAAATAGGTTCCATATGTACTGTAAATAGCCACTCATTTACACTGTTGATTTCCCAGCTGTGGTCTGGAAATCACCAACCTTGGGAGCTCTCCTAACACTACACAGAGTGGAAGATACTTGGTTAAACAGTGAAAGGGATGGTGTTTGAAGGAAAATTGTGGATCCCTATATGGATTTTCCTCTCTGTGTAAAGTGGTTGACCAGATCAGAATGCAGGTAAATCAATAGCTATAGGTTTATAACATTCCTGTAACTACATTTTCTTTGAACAATGAAAGTATTATCTCTCTATACATAGTAAATAAAAATAAAACCTCACAATTCCCTGTCCCTGGCAGTGTTAACAAGTTTATCACATCTCCTAATGCCCTGTACACAAATGATGGGTAAGTATGCATTCAACATATCATAGCATGTTTCTACTTAGGTAGTAGCTTCTAGGCTTCTTTGAATTGAAACTTCTGAAAGATTTCCTGTTTGACGGTGAATGAATGAGAAGGTATGAATCACTTTTTCTTCCGCTTTCTGACTTTTCAGACGATTTCTAATGTGCCTTTTCTCCAAGTTTTACTCGTTCAGGCATTTTAATGCATAGAGAATTACAAAGAAAACCCAGAGAGGTTGATTTTTTATTTTGTAACTCCCAAGTTACAGCCATCTCCAACCTATTCTGACAAACACCTAAACCAGATTTTTATTAAACCATCTTATTTTAAAGATAAAATTGAAGGTGATATAGGCAAACACTTGTGAAAAACCACTTCTCTCTTATCTGAATTAAGATATCTAAATACCTAAACAGATCTGACTGCGCCAGTCTTTTATGTTTTGCCAGCAACCTACAACAGACAGAAGAGAAAGCAGATGTGGCAAGTAACTGGATTTCCCCAAACTGTTAATGAGTCAATATCTGTTCACTACACTTTCATTTCTATTTCCTGGGGTTATTCATGTATTGCAGTTAACTTCTAAGTAGATCTAAGAACAAACATTACTCAGGATGGCATGTAATTGTTAATATTTAACAGGTATAATTATTGTTGAGAAATCATTATTAAAACAGCAGAAGCATCCGCAATAGAGCTGATCTCTCTTTTACCTCTGTAGTTGGCACTGAAAGATGAGTCTTCTCATGATTTACCGCAGGAATCTGACCATATTGATCAATCAAATTCAGGTTTAATCTACAGCCAAACTCCAGCCCTGCCTTTCTCTGCTGACTACAGAAGAGCTAAAGAAGGCTATCTTCACTAAGGCATAGCCTTTAAGAATATCCTTCTATCATGCCTGATTAAAACTACTAAAGCTTAGACAGTCTGAAGATTCTTTAGAAAGTCATATGAACTTAGAGCCTTGCATTAACAGGCAAATGGTCCAAGCCATTACTATGTGTGTGGTTTGCGTGTTCTTTGAGTGTGGTACAGAAATGGTTCCTCCATTTTCTTTGCTGATTATCTGGGATTGATTAAGAAGAGTTATGGGCCACTGAATTTCATCTAAGTCAAGAAGGCAAGAGGAAGAGGATGTTTGGAATACTTTTTAATGTCTGATTAAGGGCATGCAGTGACAGGACAAGAGCTAATGACTTTAAACTAAAACAGGGTAGATTTAGATTAAATATAAGGAAGAAATTCTTTACTTTCACTTCCAGTGAGCCACTGGCACAGGCTGCCCAGAGAAGCCGTGGATGCCACATCCCTGGCAGTGTTCAAGGCCAGGTTGAACAGTCTTTGAGCAACCTCGTCTAGTGGGAAGTGTCCACTTCCCAACCCAACCCTGCAGGAGGGTTGGAACTAGATGATCTTTAAGGTCCCCTCCAACCCAGACTCTTCTGTGATTCTGTGACTTCTTTTGTTTGGTTGGTTTGGTTTGGATTTTTTATTAGAAGAAGTAGCTCTTGTCACAGCTTCTGTTCTGAGAAGTTTAATTCCAAAGAATCAAGTTACACTTAACAACTCAAACTCAGTTAGTAAGGGTTGTTTCAAGTGCTTGACAATTTTCTAAGGTATCCTCTGAGTCCAGAAATGATAGTTCACAGTCAAGGGGCATTTTGGAATGAAAGTCTAAGTTGCTTGTTACTCATCTTGAGTTCCATACCATAAGACACACCTAGCGGAAGGGGACACGTTCTGCATATAAGGTGCACTAACCAATATACCCAGTGACTCACAGCATGAAGCCTGAGTATGACAGAACTATGAAGTAACTGGAATCAGGCCAAAGTTCAGATGTTTAAAAAGAGAAATCCTGAACTTGTATTGCCTTATATTTTGAGGAGCACAGACAACTGATGTATTAATTTCAGGTTTTACGCTTTTTTACTAAACAACACACATCTTCTTTTATTTTTAACTGTGGAGGAAGAAAAGGGATTAACTATTCATCTTTGATTTTGAGGCACAGAGGGATTACCCCTTATATGCAGGGACAATGAATCTACACTGTATGTAGCCTAGAACACCTGTGGTGGCAGGTAACAACTAGCATTACTTTTGTGCATGGTGAAAAGGATGTGAAGCAGAAAGAAGATGGAATTATCTAATAACAAAAGGAGAAAGGTTTATCTCAGCAAAAGCTAAATCCTTGCTGGCTGCCCCTAGTAACTTCAGTAGCATATTAACCCCCACCTACACTACTTACATATAAGGGTACTCTCAATGCCAGGCTAGAGTATGCTACTCTAAAATTCTTGGAAAAAAAACTCTGGTGTGGTTGGTTTCCAGAAGATACCCAAAATTAGGCCAATCTGGCTTTATTTTACCAGGTTTGCCCTTGCTGTGATGGGATAGGAGAAATAGAGGACCACACTGAAAAGCCCCACTTGCCAGCTACCACAAAAGGAATTCACAGTGTCTGGAGCTCAGGCTGAATGCGACAGCAGTGGTACTGTGATCTCGAGGGGATGATTGTACTGTGCAGCATCACAGGGACTGCAGCATCAGTACGAACACATTTTCATTGAATTTGGTGGCATACCTCTGCAGTTGGTTAAAAGTTGGAAAAGTTCTCTTGCTCTGTCTGCATTAGGAAATAAAAAATGTGAGGCTTCTCCTGCATTATTGACTGGGAGCAATGGCAGGTTTGGTTTAACTGAATTTGCAAAGGAAAGAAATAGGTCAAGGAAGACATTGATGCAGATTTTTTACTCTTTATAGAAATGATCTAGTTAGTAGCATAGATCAACCCTCTGTCTCTCACAACCCACTTCTGAAGGAAGCAGCTGAAAAAAGATTTCATAAGATGGTCCGTAGGGAGTAGAGAGGCACATGTTTCAGGTACCTAAAGAATGTCTAAAGACAAATATAGGTCATACTGTGGAGTTTAGACACTTCTATGAGTTGGTAGCTAGTAAACAGTGGGTTTTGGATTGCATTTTTATATTTAGGCACTCACTTCTTTTTCTGGTTTGAATTCCAAGACATCAAAAGGGATCAAGGAGACAGACTCCTTCAAGACCTCCCAGTCTGAATAGAAGAATTACAGTGCAGGTGAGAGGATATTTATTTTGATTTATTTAACTTCCACACATTTTGGACAGTCTCCAGTTCTCAAGTCAGGATCTTCCATTTAATTCTGGTAGGCAGCTACAGCCAACAAGAATAACCCAAGACAAATCCTAAGCAAAAGGACACAAACAGTCCTTCTACACCAAATTAAAGTCATGGGATTTTTCTCTCTTCCCTGCCCCCTCTAAAGTTGTTGATTTATTGCCCTGTATTTCCAAGCAAAGCATTTAATTCAAAACCAAGTAGTAAAATTGACATTGAGTTAATGATTTGTGTAAAAGAACTCACATATAGAAATTATGGCAAAAATGCAGAGTACAGGGCAAAAGGAGCAAGTAATAAGTGTCCAAGAGGAAGCTTCATTAAATTTGAAAAGTTAGGAAAAAACCCCTATTTAATCAAACATTTCTGCTCTGTTCTATTAGTTCTCCAGAATTTCTCTGTATTTTACTACTATGAAATACATCATTCTTCTTAAATCATAGAAGACCACACTTTCAAAATGGATAGCTTACTTATTGCTAGAAAACATGTTTAGTTAGAGCTCTACCCTCAGACACGCCAGTGGAGCCTTCATGTATCAGTGTTTGCCCAGGCAAAACTCATATTTGTTCATGTAAATGTCCAGCTAGGACATATAAATATTGATTTGTTTATGTAAGAAAGATATATTTGCTGGCAAAAGTTTTTGCCCTAACATTTAGGCCCAGATCATTTAATAGTCTTTAAAAACAGAGTATTAGCAGGCAAACATTTTTTAAGTTTGTCAAGGAATAACAAATTTGAAAAATACACATTCAAATTTTCATGTTTGACCATTCTGAATCTTGAATACAGCATTTCAGAAAGAATAAGGTTTCACAGAAGGAAAAATGGTCTCTATTTAAAGCAGGAGCCTGGGAAAATGAAGACATATGTTCAGTTCCTGTTAGTGCAACAAACTTTTCTGACACTGGGCAAGTATCCTAATCACTCAGTCCCTTAGTACCCAGCTGGCAAAAGAGGGAACAGTAGTGCTTATTTTTCCTATCTTGCTTCATTAGCCTTGAAGGTCTTTGGAAACAGGAATGTCCCTGATTATGTATGGTTAGTGTTTGCAGAAAAAAGAGCCAGACCTCAACTGGAAGCTGCAGGAGCTACAAGGAGCAGGAGTGGACAGTGTGCAATTAAAAGGGTGAAAACTTTCTAAACACATTTCCTCAAGTGCTCTTTAGAAAAGGGGGAGGGAAAGTTCTAACTTTCTTTTATGTAAGTTTCAATTAATCAAGCTATTTCTTATTTCTTTTGAAGACTGAAAAATACAGACAAAAAATACTGTAAGTGTATTGTAAGTACATTCCAGGTATTTTTAAATTTTGCTAGTACTTTGGCTATTTTACAAAAATAAGCTAAGTTAGCCTTCAGAATCATGTCAGTAAGACCACACTCTGCAGCTACTCTTCAAACTAGTGGCATTGAAAATCCCTTTTTTCACATGAAGCTCTGGAAGGATGTGTTAACTGGGGGAAGTAGATACAGATACTTTTCTCTTTTTCAAAGCTGTGAAACCAGGACAGCACATCATTGTGATGTAAGATAAAAACTGTGTCAGTTCTGCTAAAGAACATAGCTATTCCTTTACAGCCAGGACTGAAGATTAACCACTTTCATCGGTGCACACAGTCTTCCACAGCAAACCAGCAATGTTGTGTCACAGGTAAAACTGAGACTTTTCTTCACATTTCCAAGCTTTAATTCTTGTCATTCAGCATATTTTTCATTATTAAAACAAATCAAAAAAAAAAAAAAACAACCAAAAAAGCAAACACCACAGTTTGAGGCCACGGACAGTGTTTGTCTTTTAGGTAAAACCGAGACATGAGAAAAATAACATCAATCATGCAAATTGTTTTAAATTATCACAGAACTGAAAGGCAATTATAACTAGGGTGGCACAAAAAATTGACATAATGTTGGCTGACCATCAGCTATGGGCTATTATTTTCCACAGTGGAATAAAAAGGGAAAAGTATGTTCCATTTCAGATCAAATGAAATTGTTAAAATTGGGGGGGGTGTTTTTAATTTTTCTCCATTTCACTATTAAATGCAACTCTGTTGCAACAACTTAAGTTTTAAGTTGATAACTTTTCAGTTAAAACAACCTGTGGTCACAAATGTTTTTATTTACTCTGTGTACAAAGCAATCAAAAATGTTTCACTTAACTCCACTTTGCAACACTAGACATCTCTTAATTTACGATACTAGCATAGAAAAATGTCAGCCTCTGAAAGCTCATGAGATTTGTTTCAAACAATCAATATCAATATTTGTGGCAAACTTACCTCTGTTTGAAATCAAAGGAAGCCTGACCATACTCTTTGTGAGGCTGATAATATAATTTCAAAGTGACTGAGCCTTACTAAGTTTGAGGATATATCTGGGCCAGCAACAACCTAGACTCACCTACATGGAGCTTTTCAAAGCTGCAAGATTCAGACTCAAAGATGGCTAAGAATTTGGTGATGAATAACACTTTAAGATCACTGTAGCCACATGGCTTTCACTGCACTTGTCACCATATCATAAAGACCAGCAACTAGAGGGAAGCGAAGACCCTCAGTCTACCAGATACGTCACCTCCTCAGGAGCAAAAGGAAGCAGTAAATGAGCAGCTCACATCCATTGCTGCCAAGCTCACCAATAAATCATGACTCTTAGCACCACAGCTACAAGTCTTTTAAATACTTCCAGGGATGGTGACTCCATCAGGTCTCTGCGGAGTCTGTTCCAAGACTTGACAAACCTGTTTCTGAAGAATTTTTTCCTAATATACAATCTAAACATCCCCTGGGGCAACTTGAGGTCATTTCCTCATGTCCTGTTGCTTGTTACCTGGGACAAGAGACCAGCCCTCACCTCACTACAACCTTGTTTGGGGCAGTTGTAGAGACTGAGTATTATCACTTCATATCAAATTAAGCAGAAATCTCATTCTCTCAGCACATTCTGCAGAGGCAAATTTTAATACTTTCCTTAAGAATCAAAAATTTTGTGTGACCACAGTAATGTCTTCAGCTATACCATCACATATCTTCTTGTAAAATCATATATTCTTATATTCTTATCTTTTCTCAAGCAAATGACAGATTGAAAATGTTTGAGCCATGAGGGACATATCTTTCTGTAATTCCTTCATGTTTTCTTAGTAAATTCTCTATGTAACTGATAAGCATGTAGAAAACTGTTAAAAGTTAGACGGGATCTTGGGAGGTGAGACGTTCCTGCACTAGTCTTGTATTTTGTCCATCTGAAAAACTAGGGATTTCAATCCCACTTTGCACTTACTTTGGTGCTGGTTCTTTTTTATTTCAGCATTCATGACATAAGAAATACATCTGCAGATCTTCGACTTCACTTACACCTTCCTAAGTTTTAATAACTCATCAGAAATTTTGTTGTTCCTTTATGCTCTGGTTGCTTCCTTATGCTCTTTAAAAACATAATGCTTTCACAAGCGGTTTAGTAAATGTCTCTGACTCTTTGTCTTTATAGGCTTCAGCACCAGGGTAGTCATTAAAACAAAAGCCCATCTATTCTTAATATGACTGCACAGAATCATAGAATGCCCTATAACAGAGGCTACAGTATCAATGCACTCTGTACACTTCAATTAACAGTTTTCTAAAGTCAGCTCATCCCTGTGTGATTCTCACCTATTCACTGGATTCTCTGCTTTAGCTTTGTCTCATCTCTTATTTTCATTTCTTTAAAGGAACATCTTTCTCTCTTACACAACAGTGGCCTGAATCATGAGTACCTCCCCTTAGGCTGAATGTTAGTCTGTTGTCTTATGTCAGTTTATGGTTGATCAAGTAGATAAGAACTCCATGTCTGAATATTAATGTATTCTTGCAAATGCCATTGTGAGTACAATGAGACAGTCCTTAGAACCTCAAAGATTACTAACCTGACCCTGCTGTAAGCAGCTGTGTCACAGGTATAGATTCTTCTTCTTTTCCTACCTTAATACCTTAGTGTAAGGATCATTTTAATGTAAAGAATGGGAGCTGGCTCCCTCAAGTTTTCTCTAGACTTCATTTATTGTTTCTTCAGTGAGATCACACATGCTGATGTCGAGTTTGCAGCTTGTTTCAAAGACAGTAACAGCACCAGCAGATTTTTGTACTCAAAGGTTCCATTTCTTTTCCATTCTGCTGAGATCAGGATGTGCTTTTGAGATATTTGCTCCGCCACATTTGGCTGGGATTTCTGCCTTTGGTGAGGTCCAGATGTTCCACGTTACCAGCTCTTAGTCTGTTTTCCATAGCTGGGTAATTTATCTGTATTCTTGTTTATCTCCAATATTTATTTGACTTTATAGAAAAAGAAGAATAGCGTTCAACCTTTGCCCAAAGGCCAAGCGGAAGACCAGATCATGTCTCTGGCCAATTGCCTCTAGCCTGTCCTGTTTGGCAGGCTTTGCTTACAGCAGAACAGGTTTGACATAGTTCTGGGGCCATGGAAACACGCAAGAGCTGCCACTATGACTGGAGACTAACTCAGAGTAACAAAGAGATTCAAGGAAGATCAAAGCAGTGCACAAAAGAGTGGCAGTCAGAGGCAGAGCTAAATTTATCAAGCAACACATTCTGTCCACTCTGCTCATTCATCTCTGATGACTCTGATTGTGAGCATAATTGTATTTTTCTGCAGTGGTTGTTTGAGCACATTTTACAAGTACATCATACAGCAACATTCTAACGCCCCCAAAACAAAGCTTTTTTATTTGCTTGAATCATTAAACTCCAGATAAAAGATTTGGCTTCTCCAAAACCAGCACAGAAGATTCTATCCAATATTCACAAAAAAAGGACTAAAAACTAAATTTTCCTAAGTTACAATGTGCATAAAACCATTCTTAATATAATTTGCTGATTTATTTTTTGATAGTAAAATGAATTTCAAACCAAACTTAAGATATCTAAAAATGATAACTTCCTGTAGCAGAAAATAAACAGGACACTTGACTCCTTTGAAAAGCAGAACCATATTCATTTACCATTTTTATTTCTGTACTCTAAATTACTCTTAAGCCAGTCATTATTCCAAAACCAAGAATAATGCTTTGCTAGATGTACTGCAAACCACCTTTTAAAATAAGCTGTATTATTAGAAATGAATATTTATGGAAGCTAGTAAGAATAGCTCAGAAAGCCTGACAAACATGTAACTGTTAATAAAAAAAGAGAAATTGGATACATCTGAATGAAAGCTGAACTTCTGAGTGGCAAATGAGGTGTAGTAAGTAGGAAATGATTGATGTCCTGCTTAGTTTACTTTGGCTGTAGAAACTATGCAACATCTTCTATATTTCCACCAATTAAAAAAAAAAATCATAAATTACTCAGATAGAGAAATGTTCTTAGACAGTCTATGGTCACACACTTAGAATTTTATGCACAATTAAAACTTCTCACAGTTTGTTCCAGACTACTCCCAAAAATCCGGTGGCCCTGAGGAATCTGGGGGTTCTGTGGGAGGTTCACAGCCTCTGAATATTGTGTCCCCTATTACACCACAACATAATACATTTAAACTTGAGAATGGACCCCAGAATATTTATTACAGAATAAAATTAGAAGAAATTAATCAGCAGGGTACACAGTCAACTACCAACTTTTACTCTGCTCTTAAAGGAAGAAAGTCCTCTAAGATACTGGCATGTTTGGTGGTGCAAGGCAATATATACCGAGCTCTTTCCGAAAAATGATGTCTGTTTTTTAAAACCTTTTGTGTTTGTGAACCTCTTCTAGGCTTTGCCTGATCTATCTCATCTTGTGTATCTAGAAGAATGTTTTTCGCTCCTAGGCCTCAGCAGTCCTTGGGTGGCCTTGGTGCTCAGCACCAACAAAACTATCAATTCATGAGCTTAAATAAATGGGAATTTACTGAGAGTCAGGCAAACACTAAAAACTAGCTCTTAGCTCACAACAACCAGCAGGTGTAGAACATACAGTGAAGTAAAATGCACGCATTTACAGCCTGGGTTACGGTTGCAGATATTTGAGATAATAAGAAAACACACACATCAGATATTAGTCTTTTGACTTGAAGGTGTACTCACACTGCAATGATGAGAGAGGAACATTATACTCAACACACTGTCCACACCATCCTTGAAGTAAATGCCCATAGTCTAGTGGTCATAAAAAAGGCCGAGTTGTATCAAGAACTACATGATGACTTTCATATTTTCTTCTACAGGCTTCTCATTGCAAAGCAATTAACAAAAGAAAGGGGACATCATAAAGTGGTTGGAAAAAAACTCAAGAATTAGCCAGCAATTAAATACATGACAAGAAACTATCAATTCACCAAGAAAACAACTGATAAGATTAAATAGTGAAGCAGCAATACCGTTAAATCACAGCCCTCAGAAAGTATTAAAAATTAAAATACACTTAATACTTTTTAATACGTTTTTTAATTCAGATGCAAAACTGTATCTGTAATGATACAGTTACGTGCCAAGATTATGTTGCTGGATGATCAGCATCCACCACAATTTGGACATTAAGTCATGTACACCATGCGTTATTGCAGATTCTGAGTTCATTGTTGCTTGCATGTCCACTCACTTGCCCGTTGTTCAGACCTGCAGACTTTGACAATAACAGATATCTAACTCAAGAAAAAATCCTTGAAGGCCAGTAGAAGGCTAAGAGGCAAGACATACGAGCAGCAAATTCAAACTGGCCTCAAGAACAGTGCTTAAGTGCTAACATTTAGGTCTACCAGAAGACATTGTTTCTGTATCATGAACCTCTCTTCATGTGGTAGAACCACAAAACCTGTCACAATAATATCTGGTTTTAATACAAGCCACATAGAAATATGGAAAAGTAAGAATAAGCAGAAGGAAGTGAAATAGAGAGTAAAACAAAGAAAATCACTTTCTCCAGAATACCTCCAGGAAGGACAAGAACAGATAAAAATTCTATATGTAACAAAGGACAGAAAGCAGTGAAAAATAGCACAAGAGACAAAATGAAGAATTTATACAGTACTTTAAAGCATATTGAAGTAGTTGCTGCTAGAGTAATAGTGAAGCTTTATCAGTTTAACAGGAGCTCAGCAGGCATGTTTAAGGCCGCCCTAGGATAAGCAAAAAGGATTTCTCAAATAGACAAGAAATAAAGAAAGCAATAAGTAAACAGTTTCAAGAGCAGCTAAACAAACACACACCATTAAAAGATATTTTAAAATACTTTCTCAAGAAAGGAAGTGTAACACATCACACCTCAAAGCAGCAAAAAAGTCACTGAAATAGATTATATCTAAAACCAGTACATCTCAAGAAATTTGTGACAAAGGACCATCATGCTTGTGATAGATCAGAAGCTGCAGTGTGGAGACGTTGGGAAAAATGTGGAAATCCACCACAGGTACACATGCTTTAAAGTAAAATGCTTTAGAAAAATGCTGATATTGTATGGGATGTATTTCTAGTTAGGGCTAAGATTTCACAGAGTTCAGCTATTTGTTGCCTTTAATGTTATCCATACAAAAAAAAATAAATGGTCAAATGTCGAAGAAAATGCTGAAAGGGCAACCATTTGGTGGGACACAAAACCAGAGCTAAGCACTGAAGGGGAGTTTACGGCCTTTATAGTGAGGGAGATGCCAGAAGCAACACAGGTGTAACAGAGCTATCTTTGTGCCCCTGGCAATGTAATGGCAGTATGGAAAACTTCAATTCCATTTTCTGCATGCTAGAACTTTCACCTGGCATGCAAATGAAACCTGTGTGACTTCTTGTGTCATGACAGCGTCTCTCCACACAAAAAATAAATGAGCCTTCCTTGCTAACTTCTGCATCTGATCTGCAGTGTATGAGATAATGATACAAGCAATGCACTGTTGAAAAAGCTACCTTATTGGATTTGAAATGTGGCGTATTCCTGGAGACTGAAATCAAACTCTTGAGAACAGCAGGGAGTGGAATCAACACTGTTCTTACAAAGCAGATTCAGCCTTAGCTCAGTGTATCACTTTTACTTCTTTTCAGATGCAAAGGTCCAATACTAAGCCACCCTGAGGGACGGGATTTGTTACGATAGAATATTCATTTTGGTATCTTCCTATATTATGTACTTCACACTTGAGATTTAGCAATTTTACCTCTTCTTATCAGAATGCACATGTGCAATGGCTGCTCCATTTTATACGTAACTGAAATTTTGTATATTAACGAAGCACTGAGTGCATGTGTTAGCAAAATGGGCCAGAGTACAGTGTTTAAGCACATACTTTATTTTCATATCCATGACTGACGTTATTAAAGTTGACCGGTTTACTTAAATGTCACTGTGTCCCGAACACCCTGTTGAACTGAAGTCATAAAGAGGCTGTACCTCATGAACAAAAATGTTACAAGATGCAGGTGGAATTCTCATTCTCTGTGGAATATATGATTCTGTGTGTCAGGTGAGCAAAAGAAAACTGAAGGTAAAGTTTCTGGAGTTTGTGTCAATAAATTACTTCCGCTCGCTTTCCTGTTTGCTTGATTTAACACATTAGATCTTCAAATTGTAAATTGTTTTCTATTTTTACTTAAAAGAAAAATTGCTTACAAACATCTATTCATGTTAAAGTTTATGGAAACAACATTTTGCATACACATAGCACAACTTTTTGCCAACGGTACCTTACATGCATATTGCACAAACTGATGGTTTTCTAGGAGGGAAATGACCACATGTCATTTCAGGATGCAACCTAAAAAGCATGATAGTACTAGTTGTCGTTGTTAATGAGTGTAATCAAGGTAATGAAAAAGAGATAGTCACTACACATAATACAGTTTAAATTCCTGCACATAAATTTTTATGAAATTGTTTGTGTTGTGCTATAAAACACCAAAGATCTTCATTAAGAGGATAACATATTTGCAAAGTAAATTTTTTAGATGTCAGAATTAAAATTGCCATGTAACTTTAACCAAGTTCCATTGTGCTTTCATATAACACTGAAGAAGCAAACTAATTAATCCTGTACCAATTTTTCTCCAGGATTTCTACCGCAGTTCAAAAGTCAACCAGCAGGCATTCAGTCAGCCAGTGAGGAAATCTACAACATTTTGAAAGGA
This sequence comes from Pezoporus occidentalis, assembly GCF_034315485.1. Classification (NCBI taxonomy): domain Eukaryota; kingdom Metazoa; phylum Chordata; class Aves; order Psittaciformes; family Psittacidae; genus Pezoporus; species Pezoporus occidentalis. Next base: position 787,544 of record NW_026914191.1, read on the forward strand.
ATTTCCCATAATCTCAGTAATGGTATTCATCACTGCAGCTTCTGAGTGAAAGTTAATGCTTGAAAATGTCAACTAATTTAAATTTGTAGCATTTCTGTGAGGACAGAGAGTTGACTATCCCCAGTTTACAGTGGGACAGCAGAATCAAAGGGCAATTAAAGACAAAAACATTCAGGAAATATGGATGTCTATTTTGAGATGCCTCATACTTGGATCTTGAAGAGCACTTAGTAATATATATGTGGCATTTTATGTATCCAACATTAGGATTCTATCGACTGCATCTCATCCCCAGACAAGAGTATAAAGCAGTAGCAGAAGAACTTTGAAGTGTTCATGCATAAAACACTTGGTTTAGGGAATTCATGCATGTCTACAACAAATAGAATTCAATTATCTGAACAGCATCCAACTTTCTTAGAGGAACCTTTGTTTTCCACCCTCCCACAGTTGCCTTGTGCATCTTCCAATTTCTGCAGCTAATGAAGGAAGCCTACAGAGAGCAGACTCCTTGGCTGTGCAAGCCTTCTCCACTATGAAAGCACAGTCCATCACACATAAAAAGGGAGAGAGCAGCAAAGAATGGGCACACCATAAAATTGAGGTGATTGGGCTTAGAATTCTGTGATTGTAGAGCTTTGAGACTCGGAACAATACAATATGTTTATTTACCTTTGTTGGACAAGCTCAAGTTGTTTGTATTTTAACGACAACAACGTGTTAATTGTATTAATGCATCAAACACATTTCAGAAATGTATCAGCAGATATAAGATATGGACTTGTCATAAATAACCTGTAAAATAAATGATGCGGAGCATCTTTGATATTTGCTGCAGGCTAAGTACTAGTTTACTTCCTTCTATTTACTCCTAAATTCCTAAAGAGAAAATTTATGTCTTTCTAACCTTTTGAGTAGACCATAGGAGTTGCTGTTGCCTTCTGGAAGGAAAGAGACTGCTAGAATATATCTTATTAGAAAGGTTTCTCTTTGATACTCCAATGTAGTCTATGGTATATATACATAGATGATATTATAAAACATTTAGGAGCCATTCTTGGGTTGTACAAAAATCATACAACTTCATATATCAAAAAATGTGATCTGGGATGGCAAGAGAGGATTTCACAAACTTTTTTCTTTTTTAATGTATGTCATATACATATTTTGGCTGGTGGGAGCAATAATTTGGCGTACATATTGTGGGCCAAAAATACACACATTTATAAAATCTTTATAATCAGATTTGCTGACTTTTTTCTAAAGATGATAAATGCAGGGTATGTATTCATAACATATAGAGAACTATGCATCCACGGTAGCTATGCAACAGGGCTCTGGGAACAGAGGCTTTCTGAAGCCACTCATAACGCTAACTCCAGCAAAGAATACTGTTCCCTGTGGGAATATGGCTGCAGAAACCACACTTTTAAGAGGGCAAGAAGTCAGATACAGGCATGCTGTTGGGGCTGAGTATGCCAGTCTAGCAAATATAGAGGACAATTAATTACCCAGACACTATAGCTAATTCTTGCAAATCCAAGTTCGAGGATAGATTCAAGCACATTTTAACTTGTTTCTTTTACTTACACTAGTAGCAGCTGCATGCTTCCTAGAGTGATATGTACTTCTAGAAAGTGACTTTACTCAACACTAAACCAGGGTACTCTATTATAGATGTGTTCTTTCTCCCTTCCTCCCTGCTCCCTCCAAGTTAACAGATATGCCCCAATTTTGTTGTGAGCTTCTCCATGCTGAATCTCCTCTTACGATTTCCCACCTGCATTTCTCAGCCTTATACTATCTTTGACAGACAGAAAGCCCAACTAGCTGACTGTATTAAAAAGCAGAACACACAGTAGAATGAGGAGTAAGCTCCTTGATTTTAATTCATTTCCCTCATCATAGGACAACATTGTGATTCCTTCATGGTACACTCCTGAGCACCTTCTTAAGATACAATTGAGGTCTGTATCTTAGAATTAAGATTTCTCCATTATTCACCATCTTGCTTCCTCAAACTGTATAACCATTCTCCACAAAACCATTGCTCATGGCAGCTTTTCATACTATTAGGCTCAAGCTGTGATTTTTTAGAAGGAGGAGGCAAGAAATCAGCTTCTCTCCAAGGCAACATTTGAAGAGGATGCTTCAGTTATGTCCCCTCCATTGCTCAGGTTGATCAGAGTTGCTAAGGGTATAGAAAAATGAGGCCCAGAGGATGAAAAAAAGCAAGATCCAGTGAGAAATTGTTTCCATTTCTCCTCCTGCCTCACCAACAGATATGTTTTCTACCACTTAGAATTGTCTACAGTTCAGGCTGCAAAGGTATCATGGGGAGAAAAGTATCATGATAATGCTTAATAGGCTGAAAACTCAGACTGCCTCGAGAGAACAAGGTTAAGTTTGTGCACTGATGTAAAGAAGCATCTTTTAGCTGATAAGACAAAACAATCTCACAGAGGGATCTTTGAGAGACCACAAAATGGAGGTCCTGGATGTCCTTCTCACATACCCGCATTAAAGATTAGTACTGCACTTTAACGAATAAAGTTTGAATGTTTGCTACCCAGCATATGTCCCCATATTTAAAATTCCCCCATGGGTAAAAGAACTCCATGGGTTTGAGTACCAGCTGAGTTGTCCAGGATATTTCATTATTCTGATCTTGCTTGGTGGTCTCTAGAGAAGATAATTCTATTTTCAGCTTATTTTCTTCTTCCTTAATCTTCCCACAAGTACTTAAATAAAAATTACCATCAAATTATGTCTCACTGTTACTGGACACATTTATGGCTTTTGATAACCTTTTATCTCTACAGTTTTATCCAGATATTTCTTTGCTCTTCAGGTCCTGCATGTTTACAAGTTTTCACATGAGGATGAATTTTCTACAACTTCAAGGCAGTTCACAATGTTTCCTATCACTGACAAAGACATGAGCCTCAGCCAGATTGCTGACATCTGTTCAGAGCAAACATGCAGGTGAAAGTACTAAAGGAAGCAACAAACTCTTCATTACTTGTCTCTATCAGAAATAAAATGCCCTTGTTGTTCTGGGGCTACACAAGTCACTTAACTCCTGACAGAACAGTTACACAATAGGATCTTGCTAAAGTCAGTTTTACTATTGTAGTTCTTAATGCCCAACCAAGGAGGCAAACCAGGTCAAATGCAGGCTGGGTCATGAAGACCTACAGGTCCAACATACTTCCTGATCTGGGTAACAGCAGGAAGTTTGAGGCAGTTTATTTCAGTAGCTCACATATCCAAACTCACTCACAACTCATCAGACTGTTTCTAAGATGTTCAGTCTCCTAACAGTCCCAGCCAGAGAAACAGCCATGATCAGAAGTGGCAAGAAAATGCTTCCAGAATTGTAATTTACCTCTGCCACCAGAGCAAGGGAACTCTTGGCATTTTAAAGAGGAAAGAAAAGCCCTGCATCTCTGGCTCTCTTTCTCTTGTTTGTAATAGAAATAAGCTCTAGATGTACCTCAAAAAGTAGGATGAATACAGTTCCAGGGTCCTATGTGAGTATTCTTAATCTCTCTACTGCTTTGAGCAGGAGCCCACAGCAATAGCTGTGTATATGCCAAGGAACTCCAGAGCATTGCTTGTGCATCAGGTAATGGAATTAATAAATATGGGAATACAAAGTGTCCGTTCATCTCAAAAGGGAATCTATGAAAGCAAAGGAGATATGAAAGAAAGCAACAATCACTCCTTCCTCTGAAGAAACCCAGTGTCATTTCAAAGACAAGAAGGAAGATCTGGGCAACTGCAGGCTGTTCAGCCTCACATCAGTCCCTGTGAAGGTGATGGAGCAACTAAATCTGGAAACAATTTCCAAACACATGAAGGACAAGAAGGTGATTGGAAGTAGTTAGCATGGATTTGCCTAGTGAAAGTCACACTTAACCAACCAGATAGCCTCCTATAAAGAAATTACTACCTTGCCATATAATGGGAAGAGTAACGAATGTTGTTTATCTCAACTCTATTAAGGCCTGTGACACAGTATTCTATAACAACCTTACAGACAAGCTGATATAGCATGGGTTAAGTAAGTGGACAGTGAGGTTGATTGAAAGCAGCTGAACAGCCAAACCCAGAGGGTTCTGGGCACAAAGTCCAGTTGGAGGCAAATCACTAGTGGTGTACCCCAGAGGTCAATACTGGGGCCTATATTGCTTAATATCTTCATTAAGGACCTAGACATTAGAGTAGAATAAACCCTCAGCAAATTCAGAGATGATACAAAATTGGGACAACTGGGCAGAATGGAACCTGATGAAGTTCAACAAAGGGTAATGTAAAGTCCTGTCCATGGAGAAGAATAAACCCATGCACCGGTCACACTGGGGGCTGACTTTCTGGAAAACAGCTCTGGAGAGAAAGACCTTGGGGTCCTGGGGGATGGCAAGTTGAATGCAAGCCACCAATACACTATAGCAGCAAAGGCAGTCAACAGCATTTAGGGCTGAATCAAAAAAGCATTGTCAGCAGGTCGAAGGAAGTAACCCTTTCTTTCTACTCCACACTGATGAGGCCGCATCTGAAATACTGTGTCCAGTTCTGGCCTCCCCAGTACAAGAGAGAGATTAACTTTGTGGAACAAGTCCAGTGAAGTGTTGTGGAGATGATAAAGGGACTGGAGCATCTCATATGAGGAGAGCTGTGACTCTTCCGCCTGGAGCAGAGAAGGTTTAGGGGGGAAAGTCATCAATGCGTGTAGATACTTGATGGAAGGGAAAGAAGAAGCACCCAACTGTTCTCAGTAGTTCTCAGTGACAAGACTCCAACATTCAAATATTGATTTGGATATTTGGAAAATCGTTTTAAGTAACTTAAGAAATTATCCAACCTTTCTAATCTGTCAAAATTAAGATGACTGCAATTTTTTTTTTTAAACAATTTTCACTCATTTAGATATATGTTTAATTTCTTTTGAAAACTGTAAAGCTTTCATTTTTAAACAACAATTGATGGACTTCTGTCAGATACTTTTCATGAAAGTAAAATTTTTGTTTCCTGGAGAATTCTGACATCGTAACAGTTCCTCCCTTCTAAATTGAAGCAAACTGAATGCTTCCCCTAGGACCTTATATTTTTTTTAATTCACCTAATATGAACTTACATGAAAAGTTTTGATTCTGACTTCTTTTTTGCCTAATTTATAATATTAAACACAATTCCAAATGAAATGTTGTTGCAAAATGAAATATTCATATATTCTGTCATGACAAGATTATAAAAAGGTTATCAAAAATCTGTTTTGATTGAAAGCAAAACAAACAAAGTGTAGTCAATCCTGACACATTCCCACAGAACATTTACAACTGAATTAATTGGCATTTTCTGAGAAACCTTCTGCTCAAAATTTCTGAGCCCCTCCACTGACAAGTGCATAGAATCATTGCTCTGTCCCAGGCAACCCACCATACATACATGCATCCGGTTGAGCTGACATGATATCTATCAAAAATGCTGACCTTTTTAAAGTGGAATCATATCACTATACCCCTATCACAAATGTAGAATAGAAGGAAAAGCAGAGAAACTGGGGGCGAACAGGGGGATGTCTCAGATGAATAGTTTCTAACTGTGCTTCCCCTGAGACAACATTTTTATCCATTCTTTTTCCTCCAGACCATAACTAGAAGTAGCATCGAGTCCCATTATAGGTCATTGAATATTATTGCATAGTTACATGGATGTCCTGGGTTCAGCAGTAGCAGTCATTTTTCTCCTTCTTGGTTGCTGGTGCGGTGCTGTGTTTTGACTTTCGGCCTGGGATCAGAGCTGATAACAATGATGTTTTGGTTTGTCCAAGGACTTTGTGAGCCTCATGCTCTGCCAGGGAGGAGGGGAAGCCAGGAGGAAGTAGAGACAGGACACCTGACCCAAACTGACCAAAGAGGTATTCCATACCACAGCACGTCATGCGTGGGATGTAACTGGGAGTTAGCCGGAAGGGCTGGTAGACTGCAGGGTTGGAGGAGGTATGGGACGGTGCTTGGTCGGGCTGGGGGGGGCGAGTTATCAGTCAGCTGGTGGTGAGGTGATGTATTCTCTTCCCTTGTTATTTCATCATTGTTATTATTGGTGGTAGCAGTAGTGATCTGTGTTATACCTTAGTTACTAAACTGTTCTTATCTCAACCCGTGGGAGTTGAATTCTTTTCGATTCTCGTCTCCGTCCCTCTGGGAGTAGGGGTGGGAAAGAAGGGGGGAGTGAGTGAATGAGTTACCTGACTGGTTTAAACCGCAACAGTTCTTTTTGGCGTCAAACGTGGGGCTCGAGGGGTTGAGATAACGACAGATCTGACCGGATTAATAGTCACTCATCACAATGGTGATTTATTGGCTCTCAGAGTTGCTCCTCTTGACCTCACAGTTTCAGAATGTTGTAACTTACTTAGAGCCGGTATTTGCTGTGTTAGTGTTTATCAAGTGTGGGGCCTGGGCTAAGGTTCTTGTCTCACTGTGCTTTATGGCAATGACTTGTAACACGGGCGGGCTCCAGCAGCAGGGCGGGACGGACGTGGCCGTGGACTTGTACCTGGCCGTCCGGCTGCTCTTCACCGTCCTGGCCCTCGCCCTACTCTCCATCTTCGTGAGGCTGCGGGGAGCCGAGGGGGAGCGGCCCCGGGAGCCGGCGGCTGCTGAAGCGGACCGGGAGAGCGGCCCCGGGGAGCAACTGGGGCGGGAGCGGGGCCGGAGGCCGCGAGGGGACGGCTGCCGGTGGAGCAGGTCGGGGCGGTCGAGAAGCGGAAGGAGGCGGCTGCCGAGCAGCGGGAGAAGGCGGCGGAGGAGCCGAGCCCCGCGGAGGAGCCGAGCCCCGCGGAGGAGCCGAGCCCCGCGGCCGAGCCCAGCCCCGCGACGGCCGAGAGCATTTCCCGGAAGCCGCCCGCCGAGCCCCAGGAGGATGCAGGAGACCACGCAGCATTTCCCAGCAAGGCAGAGGAGGAAGAGCTGGACTCAGGAAAAGAGAAGCTGGCGGTGGGAGAGGGAGAGCAGCTACACCAGCCCCACAGCAGCTACACCAGCCCCAGTGACAAGTACAGCAGCATCGTTAGAGAGTTCTGAAGGTTTTGAATGGCCTTTGGGTATCCTTGGGACCTGCCTGCTGATTGTGATGGGGATCAGCATGTTGGCACACACACAGGCTGTGTTTACCCACAACCATTTTGTCTGATCTCAAAAGTTAAGCAGAGTCGGTTTTGGGTTTTGTCTGGGGTTAGACAACGATATAGGAGGACCAGGAGATTTTCCCCAAAGCTGGACAGTCATGAGTGGCAGGGTGTGTGGGACAGTATGGGCAAGTATCTAGTCCACTGGGCCCCTCCAGTGCTTTGGAAGCATCGGAGATGGAAGGCAGCTGTATGGAGTCCCCAGCAGCAAGCTGCAGAGACTGCTTAAGGCGACAGTGAATTATTTTAAGCCTGGTGGGCCCATGGCACTTCAGGCCATCAGAGCAGAGATGCAACATAGAGATGGACTCAAGATCGAGGGGTGGACTTAGCAATGGACACTATTGCCCAGGTTATTCACGAGTGTGAACACTGCACACAGTCTCTCCTGCTCTGGAAGACTGTTACAAGAGATGGAGCCTGACATCATGGACCAGATGGACTCAGCAGCTTTATAGGGACTGGTCCATGCACTTAGATAAGAGCGATGGTATATTGAAAATGTGAGATCTAAGCATGACGTGAATGGTATGGAATAAGGGGTGGATAATGTCCTGGGTTCAGCAGTAGCAGTCATTTTCCCCCTTCTTGGTAGCTGGTGTAGTGCAGTGTTTTGACTTTCAGCTTGGGAACAGAGCTGATAACAATGATGTTTTGGTTTGGCCAAGGACTTTGTGAGCCTCATGCTCTGCCAGGGAGGAGGGGAAGCTGGAAGGAAGCAGAGACAGGACACCTGACCCAAGCTAACCAAAGAGGTATTCCATACCACAGCACGTCATGCCCAGGATGTAACTGGGAGTTAGCCGGAAGGGCTGGGTGTCTGCAGGGCTGGAGGAGGTATCGGTCAGAGCTTGGTCGTGCTGGGGAGGAGGAGTTATCGGTTGGTTGGTGGTGAGGTGATGTATTCTCTTCCCTTGTTATTTCCTTTATCATTGTTATTATTGGTGGTAGCAGTAGTGATTTGTGTTATACCTTAGTTACTAAACTGTTCTTATCTCAACCCGTGGGAGTTGCATTCTTTTTGATTCTCCTCTCTGTCCCTCTGGGAGTAGGGGGAGGGAAAGAAGGGGGGGAGTGAGTGAACGAGTTACCTGACTGGGTTTAAACCACGACAATGGAAGATTTGGATATTCATCACCTAATAAAACTAACCTGGGGAGAAAAAGCATAATGTGCCTCATGGGGTGCTTTTAAACCATTATCTTTATAAATGTTCAAAAACAGTCTCAAAGCATGCTACCAGAGTGATATAAATGTGAAAGGTTGCTAATGCACACTAGGCATCAGTTAACCATGTTAAAGCATCACGTATGCTTTACCATGATTTACACAAGTTGCTGCTATTAATTTTTATATTTACATCAGTATTTGAAAGGTGATCTACTTTTGAAACTTATTACAGTGTTTGTATTTTAATCATTTTAGTTTAATAATGTTTAAAAAATAGACAAGGAAATATTGCAACACATTCCTATCCACCCAGGTCATCAGATAATTTATAAGGCCTTTTTTTCTCCCACCTCCTTTTGTAGGCTGACTTGCTGTAAAGATCTCTGCCCTTCCTCTAGACACAAGGGTTCCTTCAGCACACTATTGAAAACTGAATGGTGAATGTTTACAGAAATCTCTTTAGCGGATCCACTTCACACTTGTCTAGGTCTTAAATGCTTTCTTACAGTACATTTTAGATTATTGTATGACCGTGTCAGAAAGGGGAGTCCCATAGGAGCTGTAAGACTGGAGACACATTATACAGTATATATCGTTTGCCCATAGCAAACTGTAACTGGCATGAGTAGAAGACTTTAGTCACAACTGAACCCAAACATGAAACGAAAGCAAAGCATGTGTTGTTTCCGCTCAGTTACATACAATTTTGCATCATGTACACCATTTTATTCAGGCTTTCAGAAGAGCCTCTACAGATAAAATAGCTCAACAGATACAACAGGAAGAACTGAATATACAGTGGTGACCACTATGCATAAATATTCTGAAAACAGCAAACACACAGTTTTATCTGAGGTACAGGTTTCAGAGAGTGCATAGGTAATAGGCATGGAATCTTGTCTCCTATTAGATGGAAACTTCTGACTTAATATTGACTTTACAATAGCAAGTAGAAAGACAGAAAACAAGATTATTGACAGAACAGTTTTTATTTTCCCCTGATGTCATCTGGTCATGTCACTCATCACAGTTAAATTCAATCTCTAATTGCAACAAGTATTATGAACGGCATTCATGAATTTATTATGTGGTGCTCTGCCAACCCTGCATTTCAACGCATGTTCTAGTCATTTGTACTTCTACAAGTATCTATAACTCAAGTTCTCTTCACCTCAAAAGGGCTGAGTTTGATGACAAAGCATGTGTGTGTGTGTAATGTGTGATATCATCAAAAACATAAGCCCTCACTTTTTTTTTTTCTATATGCAATCCCTTACCTTCACGTTTTCCTGTTTTCTTTATGATCCTATTGTACTTTGCAATTTCATCTCTAGGAAGGACTGAAGTTTGAAAACACAGGAATCTTGCACCTGTTGCTCTATACACGTGTGGAAGATGATTGCAAAATGCAAGCAAAACACAATACTGTCAATATGAAAATGTTTCACAGCCACATTGCATGAGCAGAGGCAAACATAGGAAATAACAGTCAATGAACCAGTCTTCTGTTTCGCATCATTCACATATTGGGCATTAAAAGTCATTATGAAGTCATCAAGACTGCCACATCTATGAAAGCCCCTGCCAAATCTGCAGCCACTTTCAAGGCTTTTTTACAAAAACAGAATTTCAGAAAGGAACAAAAATATAAAGGAGACTCAGCCCATAATATTTTAGTGCTAAATAATAAGACTGGGTGAAATATTGCATATCCGAGACCAAAAATGTCTACCATTTACAGAGTTATTATGATTGTATGTCAGGATATTGTTCTGAAACATAAAAACACAGGCTACCAGATGCTGAAGTGTACATGACTTTCTAATGTGCTGCTCTAATGTTGGCAAACTGAAAACTGAAGAAGTGAATTTTTATATTTAGCAACAGTTAGTTTAGTTTAGGAAATTCAGTTCTAGATCCTTTTTCCTCCATTTGCTCACATTCTTCTAGCAAAATCCCCAATTAAAATAGATTTTATTGATCTTTGTCCAGGAGGAGGAAGACAATAACTTCAATCTCAAGGCCCACATGCATAATTTACACTCACAAAAGTTGGAAAAAATTGATTTTAGGCACTAAAATGATCTCTAATTTCCCATTCTTCTAACTCAGTTTTTGGGTTAGTCATTCAGAATGTGCAGGACTGCAACATATAGTAACACCAGCTATTAAAACTAAAAATCAGTTTTAAAAGCTTCCTTGCTGGTGGGAATCTCAATAGAACTCTTTGCAGTAGGAGTATGGGGAGCATGTACACAAATGATGTTACAGGTTATGAAGTATCAAGAAAATAAGATATATTGGAATGCACATGTCGTGGTTTAAACCCAGTCAGGTAACTCGTTCACTCACTTCCCCCCTTCTTTCCCTCCCCCTACTCCCGGAGGGACGGAGAGGAGAATCGAAAAGAATGCAACTCCCACGGGTTGAGATAAGAACAGTTTAGTAACTAAGGTATAACACAAATCACTACTGCTACCACCAATGATAATGATGATAAAGGAAATAACAAGGGAAGAGAATACATCATCTCACCACCAGCCAACCGATAACTTGCCCCCCCCAGCCCGACCAAGCTCTGACCAATACCTCCTCCAACCCTGCAGTCTCCCAGCCCTTCCGGCTAACTCCCAGTTACATCCTGGGCATGACGTGCTGTGGTATGGAATACCTCTTTGGTCAGTTTGGGTCAGGTGTCCTGTCTCTGCTTCCTCCTGGCTTCCCTTCCTCCCTGGCAGAGCATGAGGCTCACAAAGTCCTTGGCCAAACCAAAACATCGCTTGTTATCAGCTCTGTTCCCGAGCTGAAAGTCAAAACACTGCACTACACCAGCTACCAAGAAGAAGAAAAAATGACTGCTACTGCTGAACCCAGGACAGCACAAGAACTCTAAAAAGTTTAAGTTAAAAGCTTAACTCAAATCTGTTAGAAAAATAAGTATTCACAGAAAATCTTTTACAACATGTAACAAGTTATAACATAAAGCGATTGCTACAAGACGTAACCTTTGGTGGGGTTTTGCCGCCTATCCTCAGACTCATAGAGTCAGATATGTAGCAGTTCTACTGAGGGCAAAAAAAGCATGCATCTGGAAAATTATGTGCTTATGTACATGAAAAGTTACAAAGTCTTTCAAAAGAGTAAGGCCTTTTTTTTTTCTCTTTTTCAAAATATGAGAGCTAAACAGTCTTAACTTCTTTGTATTGCCTTCACAGTGGATAACCTAAAGTGTTCTTGTTTTGTCTAACATTGTCTCCTAAACCCCCATTCTGCAATGCCAACACTACATGTCAGTATTAGGATAGAAAAATGAAGAAAAACCAACGTTTATAAACTTGGGAGGGGGAGTTAAAATAAAGAGGTTGAAATGACAATGTCAGAAACTTCTCTAGCTCTTAGTAAAATTTTCCTCCTCTGGAAAAGAAATCATACACACCATAGACAACAAATATATACAGTCCGCACATATTTAGTCCCTGGACTGCAGACTCTTTTCCTTAAGGTGTTATTTCTGATTTTGTTTTCCCTTGCTCAGTCAACGAGTCCAGCATAGGGGGAAAAAAAAAAAGAAAAAAAAGAAATATTTCACTAGGGCTTCATTATTTGACCAACTAATAATAAAATAAATAAGTGCTGACAGATCTGAGCAGGCAGATTTTTCAGATGATATCTTCTTTATCATTCCTACTAAGCAGCTTTTTAATTTTACCCTATACATGTGAAACAAGGATGCAACCAATACTCTCCGGAATATTTTTCAGTGCTGTGTTGCTCCCATTAAGCTGTATCTTGGCATGAATTTTTAAGGGGTTTCTTATGATTTTAAACCCTACCCCTCCCATTCAGCTTCAAAGGGATGCCTACATTGCCAGAAGTTAGCATTTTCATAAATGTTTCTCATAAACATTCACTTCCTTGCTTTCAACTCAGCATTTCTGGGGTCATTTGAAATTATTTCTTCCTCATGCCTACTGTGATCTTGAAAGCTGTTAACAGACTAACTGTGGGCAGAAAGAAAGATCATCTTTGTAAGTACAGGGTGAATTCTCCACTGTCTTTCCTGGCACAGTTCCATTCAACAGCTCCTTTGGCACTGCAGTACTCTGCCTCTTTACACTAGAGCTTGGCCTACAGCTTAGCTGCCCTTTCTCTCGTACCACATACATCCATTTTACTTTCGTCATATTTTTTACATGTAATTTCTTAATACTTTAATAAATAGGCATTAACTGAGTGAAGGAACTGAGTTAATAGGTATTAACTGATGTCAAGCATGCATACCAATCAAGTGTATGAGTGAGGGTATTCACATGAATACTTCCACAAAAAACAGAAACTTATGCACATTTGCACTCAAGGCTGTTCAGCTGCTGAAATATCTTAGACAAACAAAGCTGAATGAATTAAAAAGACCTTAGACCTCCCTTCACTTCAACCCTCAGTTCTGTGCTTCTTTCTTGACAGTTAGTCTTTGCTCTCCCCATGTTAAATCTGTTGAGGCTTTATAACCTATAAACAAGCTACTTCCCTGCTTTTCCACTTCATTCCTGTCATTAATGTTTCACTTCCAAGAAGAAAAACACTATGTAGTTTCTTTAATTGCATCTAATGCTAATCGCTTCCCCTACACATGCAAGTTGCAACTGCTGGTATCCTCCTCCTTTTCCTGCAGCAGTGCTTTAGCTTTTTCAGAAAGGTATGATGCAGCAGGCAGAATTCATTGACACAATTTCTCTTTCCTTGAAAAAGCCTTCAGTTTTCCTCATCAACAGCTCCTACGTACGCTTCAGATACCTCAGTCCTCCTCCTATTCATGCTGTAGGTTGCAGTATTTCTTCAGTGACCACTTTTCCTTGTTACCCTAGGGATGGTTACCCAGGCTTTCCCAAACAGGGAGATAATCATGTTCAGCTGGTTTTTGTTTTTTGTTTTTTTTTTTTGTTTAAGACATATTCTCCCTCAAGTTAAAAAGTACCCATGAACATTAAACCAGCTCAGGCCTGACTTATCCAGCCAACATCAGCAGAATACAAAGGCTTTAAGATGGCAAAAGGCACTGCCATACCAGTCTGAAGAGATGTGTGCAGGCACAGAAGCAAAGGGAGTAAGTTCCTCTAATGCTGTAACACGTGGCTTCTCAGTGCCTCTGCAGTCCAGTAGATGCTGGGGCCAGCTGCACAGTGCTGTCAGGTCACAGTGAGGACAGGAGGTGCCGGCACAGGGCCGTAAGTTCACAGTAGTGTCAAAGCAAAAGAGAGGTGGTGGGGAGCAGGGAAGAAACATGAAATCCTACCAGTCCATACAGCTCGCATGGCATGTGAGGAACCACATGGCGAAAATGGAAGGAATCATCTACTGACAACAGCACACAACACGGGCATCAGAACAGTACTGTCCCTGTGCTGGCACCTGCTCATTGCCTCCTTCCAACCCAGGTATGCCACATTACCCTTTGGAAAAGAGCTGTTCCTCCAGAGCAGAAATGCTATGCCCAGTTTCTTGCCCTGAGAAAGGCAGTGCATCTGTCAGCAGATAGTCTACACATGAAGTTTAGAATGAGGTCTCCTTGCCGTAAAATTGCCAAATATGTTCACTCCAACTCTAGCCGTTTCAGTACCTCAGTAATGGATCAGGTGTGGTGTATGCCCCACAGGCCAGGCAAATTGTTCAAGTGCCATGATTTGTGCAAGAATACAATTTGATTGTGAGTGATTTCTTACGCAAAACACAAACACATACAAAACATATTGGCCACTTCACTGGTAGGCCACAGTGAGTGCCATGGCTTCTTCACAACCTGACACACGTGTGAAAAACTGCAGACACACAATCCCAAAACGTGAGTCACAAAACTGGTGGATTTCCCACCTCCAAAAAGCTGCAGTGATAGTTGTTGCAGCATTAAGCCTGTAGGGACTTCCCAGTGGCAAAGAGTGGGGCAAATAGGAGCAGTTTACCTCCTGAGTGTGCTCGCACGGAAAGCCTTTTTTACGGGGCCTTTTAGAGGCTGTATAACTATAGTAAGTTAAGGAATGTTATCTGTGCCACATCATATTTTTTGTTCTTGTGGTCAAAGAATAAAAAGCCTGAAATTAAAGCTGCATTGTTCCATTTGGTGGACACATAACTAATTGAATCATACAATTAATTAGTCATACCTTTATTTTTAGAGCTTTATTTCAGGTAGTCCTGCAACTATTCGCTCTGGTAAGACAATGCACAGCTAGGGAAGTCAGACCTCCAAAAATAGTAAGCATTCCACATTTTGAGTGGGAGAGCACATTGGAGAGCACTCATACTATTAGACCCTACCCTACATGATCCTGCCTCTCTTGCTGCTCCAAACACCATCTTTGTGACTTCTGTCAGCTCATAAAATGGAACCAAAAATATGGGATCAACTTTAATGCAATAGTAACTCATAACTGGCAGAGGACAGTTAAAACAGCTGTTTTAACAGCTGTTTTAATTATCAATGCACAGAAGAAACCCTTATTAACTCTTCTACAAATCTCTTTTTTCTCATCCTCTGTAAATAGACCTCTATCTCACAAATTGCTTCTGGATGACTGCTATCCTCAATATTTTACTGCCTGCTTTTGGGTAACTAGAGAGATCATCTTTGGCCTAGGGTGTCCAAAACAACCTTAATAATGGCACCTCTGTTACTTGTGAAATCAGTGACATTTCTGGCTTTATTCAAATATCTTCCTTGGAAAAATAAATTGCCTTTCTACCAGCTCTGGAAAAGAATAATGCATGATGTATGCCTTGCCATACCATCTGTGTAAGCTTACCACAATATATGGCAATTTTCAAGTCTGCAATTCCAATTATCCATTTTAAAATAAACACATTTTCAGGTAATTCCCAAACCTTTGTTTTCTCCAGTCAGAATTCTTGCTCTGGAAGGACAAGGAAGCACATGCCAAACCAAAGCATATAAGTAGTCCCCATGGCTTTTTGTAGAGATCTTTACATATGTAGGAGCTGGTATCTTGGTAACTGGAACTCAAGGGCCAAATTGTCTGCTAGTGCCATCCTGTAAGACCATGTCCTTCAATTCAGCTTCACTGATTTATAAGACCAAACTGTATAATGAAATTTAGCCAACTGGAAAGCAGAATATAAAAGCATTATCATGCTGTTAGCTTTACAGTAGAAAGCCTTGTAGCTAGCATTTGTTTGGAAAAATAACAAGCCCTAAAGATGTTGGCTAGATTTCCTTAATAAGTCATCTTATTAATGACATTCCTCTGTATGGAGAACACAGTGCTAATCCTAGGAGCTTAAACAGAACCAAAAATTACATGAAAATTTTTCATTTGTAAAGGTCTTCTGAATAAAATGAAGCCCGTGGTGACAAGCCCAGCAAGTAGGTGCATGGTTGCCTCACAACCTGCAATTCTCCACCGTACTTCCCTGTTCTTACAAAGCCCAGGATCAAGGATGTGAAACTCCAATTCCTGACTAGTTGAAAAAGAAACTACTACTACTGTGCCCAGGTAACAGTTTCAAGAAACATTATTTAGAAGTTCAAAACAATAGCTGTCTTAAAAGACTTACAGTGCTGAAGTCACTCACTGGCTTGCTTTCTGCTTGTTTCATTCAGCTGAGGTTTCTGTTTGTTTCCTTTGGCTCCATTTCTTGCTTGTTTCCTGTTGTATAACTTCAGTCCAGCAAGGCTTCAGACTGACTAAAGCTCTGCAATGTCCACAGGAAGGTGAAAGGGTAATGTACTATGAGGTTTGGGCTACTGTATAGAACAGTATTTTTGCCTGCAGTTCCCTGCAGTCTAGGTACAAACATATATGGGTTGTCTTGTTCGTAAAACCATTCAGTTCTCACATGTTTTCCTGTATCACAGGTGACTCCAATGTTTAATATAACTCTAACGTAAAGAGTAGCGTAGCTAGTTAAACAGAGATGAGTACCACTCCAAAACAAAATCTGTTTATATTTATATTTAACAACAGGAGGTGTATCCTCTAACAGATATTCCAGTCTGCCTGGAAAGCGTATATGCTCTATTAAGGGAGGCTTACAAAGGCTTTGACGATTCCTATGGTAACCCAGTAGAAAGGCTGTTACCATGGGGACTAGCCAAGCCTATATAAACCTTCTGTCTTCATTAGAGTATCTCTGAGAGTGGATGCTTTAACAGTTACCGTTCTGGAATAGTTAACAACAATCTCTGCTTTGGGGAAAGAATTAATTATTTCTTTCCGGTAGAAGTCCAGTTATTTTGTCAGCTTTCAGTAACAGTCAGCAGTCTGCATACCTGTCAACAATACAGTGAACAGAATA
Organism: Pezoporus occidentalis; assembly: GCF_034315485.1. Lineage (NCBI taxonomy): Eukaryota > Metazoa > Chordata > Aves > Psittaciformes > Psittacidae > Pezoporus > Pezoporus occidentalis. The sequence goes on from NW_026914191.1 coordinate 804,216, forward strand.
AACAGTAGTATACACTTCAAAAAGAACCTTCCCAGTGTTACAGCATACGTACAGCATACGTACATTATGTATTTGAAACTGCAGTTAATTTAAGCACAAGGACAGAATAAGTCATACTTCTTAAGCTTAAATTGAGGAACTTGCGTGCACCAAATACCTTATATCTGTGCTCATGTGTAGTTAGTTATCTGTGAAGGTGACAATCTGCTTCTCATTCAGATTCCCCTTCCCAGTTACTTGCAACTCCTTCTAAAACTTTCTAACAAAATAAAACAAATTATTTATTGTAAATGTAAACATTTCATGCTTGGTCCCAGCCATACTTGCTTTGTTCCTTTCCTTTTTCCTATTTCCTTTTTCCTTTCTTTTTTTTTATTTTGCTATAAACTCATCAGTTTTTGAGTTATGCAAGCAGAAATAAAAGCTTCATTTCTTCCATATGTCCTACACAAAATGTTTGTACATTCACAACTTTAAAATGCTTGAAGAAAGAAACTTCAGACTTCACCTCAGCAATTTCTGAGTCATCATTAATTTTACCACCTCTTTGCTATACATTAATGAGACTAATTTCTCTTTTTATGCCCTTTTCCTTTGATATAAGAGCCTTTCTGAGCACTCTCCTTCCCATACCCTTGGGATATTATTCTGCACATAAAGATGTGCTGTCTAAGCTACAATATGCAGATCTCAGAGTAAATAAATCAAAGAAACAAACAAATTAAAATCTCTGGATAATTCTTAGAGTTTAAAAATGTGTCCCCAATTAGTTTGTCTCCAGTTGCAGTGCCACATCTGCTAATGCAGTATTTCTTGATCTGAGTGTTAGTATTACCTGAGAATAGACTGAAATCATTTTTCTCTACCTTAAAAGAAAACAAACCCCAAAACTGTGCAGGTGCCTTTTATGATAACATTTGAAACCTTTCCTAAAAACAGTTGTAGTTAGTGTAGGATTTCAGCATTTTTCAGCAAAAAAATCCCCAAAACAAACAGGACTTGTTTGTGATATAGCTTTCTTCCACGCTTGCAGATTTAAAACCAGCAGAGATTATCACAACACCCCTCCATTTTGGATGGATAATAACAAAGATGATGATTGATGCACCCAGCCAGAACCACTGTATCTCTGCTCCCTTCGTGAGCTGTTGCTAAGAAGTACCCTCCAGTACAGGATGTTTAGAAAACTCAAGGCTTTCATGCATCTATCTGAGCCCAATACCTGCCCAGCCTACTAGCAGTTGTGCAGGCTTAGGTTCTTCAGAGAAGACACTGCTTGGAGTAATCCATCATTTATGCAGCATGCGTGACAAAGCAAAAGTGCCATCACACTTCACAACTTTGCTTTCTATACAGACGCCTTGTTCTCCCACTTGATGTGCAGTATGTCATAAAGACAGAAATTAAAATTTGTTCTATCATCTCTTGTGTGTATACCTCTTTTCATTGCACTAGCATGTTCGGAACAGCATCACAAACACACCACCTGGAAGACACATATCTCGGCATTTGATCTTAACTGCTTATTTTCCAATATGCATTTAGACACATGGCCCAAGACAGTATCTGAATGATACACTTGATTCCAAGTAGCACTTGATTACAGATTACAGGGTTTAAACGCACTTTCTAATGTAGTATAATCTGATGCGACTCCTGGATCAGTCAGACCACTTTCTATCATAATAATTTTCTTCTTCAGAATAATACTGAGTTCCAAATTCATCATTAGCTACCCAAACTGAGAGCAAAGCTTCACATACTCACTTCACATCAGTGCAGCAAACAGGAGGATAAAGAAAGCTTACCTGTTTAATAACTTTCTGATTGTGGATGCTCAGTGCCTTTTCAAAATAAATGGTACCTCATTAAGGAAAAAAAATTTGAGAGAAAAGTGAATAGCATAGGCAGTAATGCTAATGTATGCCTCAGTTCTTGTGAGGATCCAAGTTTTCAGGCTAGACTGGTTTGCAGAACTGCAATATTAAAGTCCAATTTTGAGTGAGTACACTGTTTACTCTAGGCACACAGGCCCAAATTACACATGTATTCCATCCCTTAAGTTTACATTTTATTACAGTTGTGCACACACTCGTAGCAACTGCATATGCCAACTGGAAGTACAAATGCTTACACTGTCCTGAAAAATCTGGGTCTTAACATGTTGTGAAACAAGACAGAATACTGGTTCACAGTGCACTGCTGGGCAAGTGGTCTCTGTATTGCGTTGAAGCATTGTCTATCCGTATCTCCCTGTCACCATACTCCACAACTTCACAAGCATTCAGACTAAAATGAAATGGTACCCAAAAGGCATTGTAACAGAACCCCTGTGAATCTGAACAATTCAAGCAATTCTTTTGAGGATAAGTTCTACTAAGGAGACACAACATTTTATACAGCTCTTAAAATACCAGTGTTTGCATGCTGCCATAACATTTCTGTGTTGGACGCTTATGCTATGAATTCTGCAAGCTGCATGAGATGGCATTACTTCGCAAATTCCTTGTATTTTCTGAAACTACGTGTGCTTAGTTTAAAGTGTATTTTAAGCTTTTCCATTCATCTTCTCTACTTAGTTTTCTATTGGGCACTGAAATAATGATATCTCAGCTAACTCAAACAGTAGCATTTAGACACCACTACCAGCACCCCTTTAAGCAGAGCCCAGTGAATGCCTTTGAATCAGCAGCGTGCATGCCAGCTGAACAGAATAAGGTCATTTCTCTCCCTCACATCTCTTTCACAACAAGTAAATTGCTCAAAGGAGCAAGCTTCTTTCAGTGTTCTTGTAGTCAGGAAATCATTGCCAATTATTACAGTTATGAATGATCCCTGACCAGGCCAGAGAATGCTCCTTAAACCAGCCCCACAACCATGTATCAGGCACAGTGTATAGATGTTATAATACAAATGCCCTAAGAGTGTCGTAAAGGGAGAAGACTAGGTGATGAGTGATACGTTCATTCCTTCTGCGTGGTGAGACAGTTTGAGATGATTCAGTTAGGGAGGATGTCAGCAGAGAGTTTTTAATCTTGTTAAAGAAAGCAGTCTTCCTTCCTATTGGATAACTACTGGCAGTCTCTTGAGAGATGAATTTTTCCCAGTGTTGCACAGGATCCCACTGCTTGCTGTGCTGGAAGGAATGTGTCAGAACTAATCTTACAATAACAAGTTGCACTAACTGCTGACATGAATCTTGGCACTGACGTAAGCCTGAGTTGTTTAATTAGTATTTATGAAAAATGAGGAGATACCATATCTTCAAAAAATGGTAACATTCTGGTAATCTCATATCATAAACTGATATAAAGATTTCAGCCAAACTAAGATCATCTATGGTTTAATAAGAGAAGAGGTTTGGAGAGCACAGCATTATGCAGAAGTAAATACATAAGCTTTGGCTTCATGGTACTTATTTCCTATTTAGCTTCACATTAAAAGCAATTTAATGTTGAGAGAAAAATTCAGCTCATTATTATGAATGTGTTCTGAAAAATAGGTGAGCACCACCACAATATTCCAGCAGTGATATAGTAACTGACCACATTGCCAAAATGGGGATCATTATTTAATATCTCCTTAATTAAAAAAGAAACGCTTCCATGATTCATAGACCACTATTTTAAATGCAGAACTTCATTTTCATAGGCAGTAGAAACCAACAAAAATACACCCAATTAGTCTTTGATAGATTTTTTAAGTTGATAATTACCGCTAAATTCTTATAGATTAATAATAACATACATATACGCAGACACTGTACATTAGTCCACCTTCAAAAGAAAAATCCATTTAAAAATTATTATTAAAAGACTCCTGGGGACATTTTCAGGTGTTGTTCTACTGTGATAGCATTAGCTCATAATAAATTCTGCTCATAGCTTCACAATGTTTAATTTCCCACAGTCAGCTGCTTTCTTCCATTGAAAATCCCATGGGAAGTGGTTTGAATAAAGGGATAGTAACAACGTTCCTCTTCTGCTGTGTTTTTGAAGTCAATTTGTGCTTATCTCTAGGGAATGACCAGGGACATAGGGCTACCCACAAGGGTGGGAAAACACTTGAGCATAAGTATTTAGCACAGTGATGTTCTGTGTGAGGTTTTCTGTGAATCTACATGGGATGAAGCAGACAGCTCCCAAATGTTGGACTTGCTCTTTCTTCAAACCTCATTCCCGTACACCTGTTTGTGTACAAGAGGGCTGCTGGAGGCCTTGCAGGAGGTTTGATATTATCAAGTCAAGTAAGTGACCTTTTTCCCATGCCTCTCCTTTTTCTTCATACAGAAAGGGGAAAATGCGTGTGTGTCAGATACTTTCCTCATGTCTCCATTACCTGGATCAGTCTCAGTTCTCTCCATTAAAGCTTTTGCACAGCTTGTAAAATCCATCTCTCTCTTGTTACTATATTCCACCTCCAGAGTCACTATTTTCCACACATTTGGTGCAGTTTATTCACGTGTTGAATTTTGTCTCTAGGTAAAGACTTTAAATTCACTCAGAGACAGCCTTTGCACTAATGTGTGCCCACAATACATACATACACAGCACTGCTTTGATCCTCTCTTATCCTAACTACCTATCACAGTGTAAAGGTCACATCTCTTTCCTCAGAAAGTCCCCTGCCTCCCCAAGTCTCTTTTTCCCTATTACTGTTTCCTGGTGAAAGCCATTATCTGCTCTCCATCTTTCCTAGGTGGGCTGGAAACCACAATGCTTTCATAATTCATCTATTCTCCATCTTTCAGCCAAGGTGCTCCACTTTCATATACTGCCTTAAACTTCCATCTATTCCTCGCATGTCATACATTTAGCCTCTTCATGCTGCTCCTTAGCCTACTCACCTAGTGAAGCACAGTTCATTTTCATCTCTATCGATGACTTCAAAACATCTCACAGTCATACACATACACACATATATATGTCTTACACATGATAGAGAGGTGAAGACTTCATGCATGAGAGCACAATACTACATGGAGTTCAGTGGCCTCTTTATCTCACTTGAGTTCTACTTAATCTCTTTTCACCTGATGTGATGTTCAGGTATGAACAACTCTGGCTCCAGGTATGAAGTCTCTGGCTATGGAGAGAACACCAAAGAGCCTACGTCACAATAGTGATGTGACATGCTTCTCTGCCCCCTCACTGTTATTCTGATACCAGGGTAAGTGGGGCCAGCACTGATTTTTATCATTTCATCCAGATTTTTATCCCTTAAAGGGATATTTATCCCTTAAAGGATATTTAAGGGATAAGGATATTTAAGATGAATGCACAAATCCTGATCACTGATCAGTGAAAATTGACTATAGACTGCAGTAGCATTAGTAGGCCTAGAAACAAAGCAATCTGTTATTTCTGCCCTGCACTTGTCCGTTTCAGAATCTCAGGGTAGAAAACGATCAGCACCCTGAAAACTAAATTATTTTCTGGCATCTTGGGGTTTTAGCTGCAACATCTCAACTAATCCCAAAAGACAAAGGAAAGCCTGTAGGGAGACAGGACAATGGACCTGGACCCTCTAGCTGTGGGGTTAAGACCACATTTCATCTATCTAACAGCCTTCCACACCAAGACTCGGAGCGTCAAGAGCCTCTCAAAGTCCTCCTCGGTCGGTACAGCTTTATGCCACCCCCAAACAGGCGGGTGGTTGTCAGGCACAATCTGGCCTGGACTATTTGTCATTGTATAAAGTTGCTATGGTATCACCAATTAAAAATTCTAAAAAATAATCTGCATCTGTACAGCATGCTAAAATAACCCACCAAATGACACGTCCTTTCGTAGAAAGCGAGTCTACTAATTGCTGAGGGGCAGATTCCTCCACCCTTCCTCTTGCTGAACAGTGTCTTCAAGCTGCAAATACTCCCACTGCTTTCAGCATTTGCCAAGCCAAAGCTTTCCACAGAAACCATGAGTCAGGCTCCAAAAATCAGGAGACAGGCTTAAGAAATCATGAGATTTAACTACAGCAGGTGAAGTATTTTGCCTTGACGACCAGATTTGCTAGAGCAGGCATTCAGTCTAAGAGTCAATGTCACAGATAAAAAGCAGGTGATCAGCAGAATCAGAAGACAAGTGATCCCAGGCACGTCTGAAAATATGTGGTCTAACAATTCAGAAGCTTTTTGTTGGTGTCTAGCAGAAGGCAAATGAGATCCTAGTTTCCCTGATCATTTTCTTCCCTCCCCATTTTTATCTTTCTGGTACTATCTTTTTCTTTTTTTTTATTTTTCTATCCCTTCACCTAAATTTCCAAAAGCATTTCAATAGATTGGCCATTGCAGGGACAATATGGAAGTCAAGACTTAGATAACAAGATGGTTCTGGTAGCCAGGAGTATGACAAAGCCATGTGAAAACCTTCACCAGCCTGTGAAGGTTTCCTCTGTCTCTTTGCAGAAAAGATTTTGCTGACCAGAAAGAAGGCGGAGGCTGATTGTATTTGATTTCACAAAGCTTTGTTTCCCCCTCAATCACCCATTGGCTTAATATCAAGGACTCAAGGTCAAATGATTTAATAACTGAACTTAGTCAACAGTTTCTGAGATCACAAACTGTTCAGTCTCATAGGCTACTCATCTGCAGTCAAGGGCTGAAACTCATGGCCTCAGCTGAGCACTGCACACAGATGCTGGGGCCCTGGGCACACTAGCAGGACTTACTGGCCTTCACTGGTCTCCATTGGTCCTCCCATTATGGTTGGGGAGCTCCAGGTACACGAAGCCCTTTGCTGCAGCCTCGAGCTATGTCTCTGGGTGGGTCTGCTTATCTGCCCTCCCTGACCCTGACCTGTTGACTGGTCCTGGACTGACATAGACCTGACCCGTTGCCCTACTTTTGTCCAGTGATTACTTGACTATTGATAGAACCAAGCTGCCCTGCTTTAGAATGTCCCTTCTCAGTGACGTTATTGTTCCTATCTTTAAACTGCACAATTCCAGGTCAGTTGTGTGACAGAAAGGCTCGTCCCATAACATGGATCAATTTGAAATAAATCCTGGGCTGGCCATGTGTCTAAAGGAGGCTGTATGGGAGCCATGAACAGCAAAGCTGAGGACCATCACTCCTTCTCTGATGATAGGCACAAACATGAGTGTGAGTACTACATGTTGAACATGCAGACAAATCAGAGGATAGATTTAGTCCTGGTCAGACCTGATGGAATGAGAGCCTTTCTTCACTTACTTCCTCCTCCTGTAGTGAGTCTTTTCACCCCCATATTTATAGAATCATAGAATAGTTGCAGTTGAAAGCAACCTTAAAGCTCATCCAGTTCCAACCCCACTGCCATGGGCAGGGACAACTTCCACTAGGCCAGGTTGCTCAAAGCCCCATCCAACCTGGCCTTGAACACTGCCAGGGATGGGGCAGCCACAGCTTCTCTGGGCAACCTGTGCCAGTGCCTCAGCACCCTCATAGTGAAGATTTTTTTCCTAATATCTAACCTAAATCTACCAGCAATCTTCTATGCCTTCCACCAGAACAGTGAGCTATAAGGTCATAGTGCACAGAAAATGAGATCTCAGCATATTCTCTCTTCAACTCAAAGATTTCCTCTACCCCACATGGAAAAAGCCTGAAAGCTCTGCAGCATCAGCTTGTCAGTGTGGGACAACATAGCTTCAAGAAATTATCAGCACTGATTAACCTCATGAAGTTTGAAAGCAAAGCCCAGAAACAAGGTTTATCATGTGAGTTTTACAAGGTTCTATTAATTAAAGATGCAAGCATTTATATACTTTCATGTTATTTGTCTAATTAAATGCATGTTTTATTTCATAGGAGTTTATCAGACTTTGGCCACAAACGTAGTCATAGGAGCATATACAAAAAGGAACAAACAGGCACCTGGATTTTGGCAAGGAAAACATCGATTTGTAATGTCATAAGATGAAAAAGCTGTTATGTATGATGAAAAAGAAAGACTCTGGTCATTTTCAAAAAGGAAATATAAGTTTGGGGTTTTTTTAAATGGGATTTGTGAAGAGCAAAGTGAAGGATAACTGTCTGGGTGCTGCAAGTGGGAACATGTCTAGATGCTATAAATTTAGAGATGAATAATCTTGCTTTATAACAAGTATAAGAAAAGTACAGAAAAGATGCTCCATTTCGAGAAAAGTCCATATAAGCGGAATCAGCTTCCCTATGAGGAAATAATTACTGCACGCTGCAAAAATAGAAATAAAATCTCTGACGAATGGCTGGTGTATGAATTCCTGTTACAGTTTATTTATGCAGACAATATAGTGTCTGGGATGAAACAGCTCTGTTGGCAGAACAAGCATGAGCCACTGTATGTGGGCTCTCAGAGCACTGCATGGGAGTGTTTACTTCAGCTCTCCTGGAACCATGCAGAAGTGACGTTATCATGCTAGAGCCTGAAATAAGCAGTGAAATCGCCAGCACCAAGAGAAAGCTGAGTGTGTGGTTGAGATTTTCATCATCTGAGAAGAAAAAAGAAACAAACTAAGAGGAAAAAGTATTTGAAATTTCTTTCTAAGCAGAGCTCACTGAACTCACTGGATCCAGTCATTCCCCTTTTGCCACCATGATCATTTACCTGTAATGTTTTCTGCAGGACAGGGTAAACCACATCTATTTCCCTTTTTGTCTGTATGTTTATATTGCCTTATTCTTATAAATAAGAGCTCAAATTGTGCTGGATATTATCAAAACCTTCAGTAATTCCCAATAAGAACAAAATACTTTTTTTGGACAGAGATAAAAACAAATACGGATTTTATGCAAAGGTTATAAATAACTTCTTTTTCTTATCTAACAGATGAACCTGAAATTAAAATGCATTGATGAAATATGCCCACTTTCACATCTGGGAGATGTGCTGATCTATTCTGTTAAAAGATATCATCAGTAGGCCTTTCTATAGCCTTTTTGCTCAGAAGAGTCACAAATGAAAAAGAAGAGAAAATACATGCACACAAGACATAGTGAAGCTGTGGCACACAACCACAAAACAGAAGACCCTGGAGAGGCCATTAGCACAGCATGCTCTGCTATGTCATGCATCACCCAATCCACAGCACCATCACTGGCGGATGGAGTTCAGCCTTCCTGGCCTGCCTGGTGTTGCATTTTCCCACTGAGCTCTGCATGTTCTCACTACACCCATAGAGGTGTGGACAGGTTCACCAAATGCAGAGCACAAGGTTGGCCTTGGAAGAGAGTGTGGTCACCCACTACAGGGAGACAGTGCCACAGCTCATGAGAGATAGAGCTGTGAGATCGCAAATGAGCAATGCTGCACTGCCCTTCCACCAGAGAAACTCTCTATCAGTCATCATATAACTCTTACAAACCAGTGGATCCTGCCAAGGGCTGAACTCCAACTCATAACTCACCTGTTTTGTCCTGCACCCCCTGAAGTAAATGACAGAAGATGCTTTGGTGTCAGGGACAGAGCATCATACCTTGACAAGAGGAATCACACACAGCTGTTTCCTCAGACACTAGGTTTCTGTGAAACCACAATTTTCTCTTGCCCCCAGTGTTCAGCTGTTGGAAGATTTTTCCATGCGTCCCCCAGTAACATACTTCTGAAGTGCCTCATGTGAAACCTGAGTACAGGTAGAAACCAGCTACCCCTGGGCATGTAAGGCAGTGTGGTGCATCCAGGGATGGGCTCAGCAGTGATGCAGCTGAAGGAAGAGAGCTATATAGATTATTTAAATCTAAGAAATTTGCAGGAGTGGTGTTTCATTGCACGGAAGTCAATTGGAGTCTTCTCATTGATTGCATAACAAGAGAGCTGGCCTCTGGGGTTTGGATTTGAGGGGAGTGGAGGGCAGTTGGTACCTACAGTCTCACCAAAACCAGGCAGTGATTATTATTTCTTTTTCTATTTTCTGAATTTCAAATTTTGTCCCTCTTCTCTTGCCAGGCATTCTGTAGCATTCAGGTACTTACTTGCTTCATTAAATGCTCAGAACAATTGCTTCAGGACCTATGTTAGATTCTGGCAGAAATATTTAGAGGGAAAAAATCCATTGTTCGTGGACAACTTCTTCCAGAATGGAAAAAAAAGATTATATGTTTGACCCTACAAAAGATATTAATGTATCTCAAAATAAATGGCCAGTTAAGAGGTATTCTAAGGGCAGGTGACTGAAACAGACACACCTGAGAGCAGCAAATCACACCCACTCATTATTATGATAAAATTGTCAGTAATAGGCAGTACAATGGTAAATTATCAAAAACTCCTGCATCATGTTGAGGAGGAAAACAGAAGAAGACGTGCAAATAAACATCCTGATGAGGAGCGTGTTTTTATTGTACCAGATTCTGTCGGGCAAAAAAAGGGTATGCAAGTGGAGATGTCGCCTTTTACAGAAGGAAAAAACAAAACAAAACAACAACAACAAAATACACATGGGGAGAGATTATTTCATGTCTTTTCAAATTCTAATACTTTATGGTCCTGTGTTAGAATCTCTCTGAGTTCTCCAAGCACTGCTTTTGCATTACATGAATCTCTGGTTTTGTCAATATGTGCACTGAACATTATCATTTTTAAAATACTCTGATTTGCCTTTGTTCAAAACTGGAAGGAAATAATATTAATTATTCTCATCTTTACTTTTCATAGCCTTATAAAAAGAGGAAAACATGCAAAACAGAACTTCTACTCTGTGGCAGGAAAATCTAAGTTGCTGTGTTCTCATCAAATGTATCTATATTTTTAAATAGTGTCTTCACTACTAAAGGAGGAAAGTCTGTGGAGCTAGATATGTACATGCTGAAACAGATGTCAGTAACTTTTAAAAGCCTTTTTCTACCTCTTAGAGATCCAAAACAGAGCTATTTTCTGAAGAGTGAAGGATCTTTATAGTATCTATAGCAGCCGTAAAAGCAGTGGCATCTGATAGTGCTAGCCAAAGCAGATATAATGGATGAATGTTAAATAATAACTTGAAGTAATTTACAATAAATTAAATGCAACTGCAGCCTAAAACCTATATGAAGGAAAGTAATAAGTCACTTCTTATAATAATACATATCAATATGTACTCAATTCCATGCATAGACATCTAATTATGTGCAGACAAATAGATACCAGTTTTAAGATATTGGACTTATTTCAGGATATGATGTGAAGACCCTTTTCAGGCACTTAACTATAATTTTTATTTCTCCAAGTGCTCCCACTGAACATTATTACTACTAAAACTTCTTAGGGAGTTTTTTTAAAAGTTCCCGAGTTTATATATTCATGAAGCATGGGATTTTGAATATATCCAGTTTTGAGCCTTTTAATCATGCACTTATTATCTGAATATAGTTAGTCACTATGCATTAAAGAAAAAATCTTTTCTGCATTATTCTAAATAGATATCAATTATTCAGCTTCAGCTGAATCTTCAGTACTGCATTTCCTGCTTTTTTCATGACATTACAGATGTGTAGTGTTAATTTGTTTGTTTGCTTATTTTTAACAATTTTTAGTAACAGAAAAGGATGTATTATAACGAGCACATGAAGTGCTGTATCTAGCATAAGCTATAGCTATTCTCAAAATGAGTAGGATATTACCTTGGTAGTATTAATACCAAAACCTTTACACAGGGAAGTCTGGGTTGATGCCTTCTTTTTACTTTCATGCTCACCATAAGAAACAGGTTCATTTCCAAAGGGCTTACACTTGCAAAGCCCTGTAGTGACAGGAGAGGGACGAAACAGCTGGTGATAAGGTGCACTGGAAGCTGCAGATCCAACCTTGCATGCAGGTGGTTCAGGACATTGATCGCTCGAGATTGACTCAGGAGATGGCAGTCTTGTTTGGAAACATCCTGAATGACCAAGCAGCCTTTTTTCCAACCAGATTTGCCTATCCCACATTGCCCTTAGTCATCATGCCTGTAGTAAGCGTTAGGTAAAGCCTTTCCCAAATCTTCATTTGCGAAGCCAAGCCATCATCATCATCACCCCAAGCTAGTTTGAATTTTCTAAGACTATTGTTACTGTCCACATCAGTCATTTTTCCTAACACAGATGACACAAATGATGTTCTGAAGGCTGTATTTTAAACATCATTCTGGTCTTCCTTAGGCTAGGATACAATCAGATGGTCTTCATCCCTGATCTGATCTTAAACAAGCACAGTCTTGATGGCAGTGTCTATATTAGACATCCATAGATGACAAGAAGGTAATCCTTTGTGCATATTGCTGGCTCTTGTTTTCCTGCTGTAGGTGCATCTGATATCTGCATGTAGACATTCGGTGGAACCAGTGAGAGAAATTACTGTGCTGGGTCTCAACTGCTAAGAGATATAATAATGAGGTAAGCTTTCCACTTTCCCATAAAACCTCTTTGGAAGCCCATCAGGAAGGACTTCAACTGCTTTAGAGAATTTTAGGGAATATGAGAAGACCTCACTTAATAGAATGTCAGTATGCCCTTAGCTGACAAAATGGGATTGCTAACAGTGTTCCCATCACTTTTCCCAATGAGTGATCCCAAAACACAGACATAGTGCTTCTTGGAAATATAGTGTTATCATGCTATTCCTAAAAGCTGAGATTGTGCTGCTGTGAGCTGCCACATGGGCTGAACAGGAAGCAAGTCAACACCTGGAGAGAACAGTAAAGGAATCATAAGCCAGGGGTTGTTCCAGCTTTTATTTTTAAATGACAGTGTAGTAAGAGTCATAAATGGTGAAACGCTGCAGGATGTAGCCAGGAGCTACGGCCACACACTGAAACAGTGGTGTCATATGGAGGAATTGAGAAATTAAAGTATCCCTTGGAGAGGTAATTTAAAGCAATGATCTTATGCAATAGATGGAAAGAGAGTGGGTGGTGTAGTCATATAAGAAAAGAATCTAGCCCCCAGTCAAAAAATATGTACATTTTTTGTTTTAAAGGACTTCTCATGTTTTAGGCATAACAATCAAGATCAGATTAGAGCAATTTGTAGATGATGCTAGTTACCCACTGTGAAGCGAGAAGTATGTTGTTTTAAGGGGTATAAGGAAGACTTAAAAGGATCTGAGAGAGTTTGTCCTCATGCAGTAGCCCAAACCACTGGGGGACCATAGCAAAAATTAGAACAGAGATGACTTTGTGTACTCTTTGTAAATGCTTCATGCTTTCCTGCTAGCTGCATGTCCTACAAGACACCTTGCCATTAGTACCTTGTTCTTTCCATTCACTTAGATTTTCACAGAGTCCAGTTCAGTCACTTGAAATCAGAGGTGTCCACATTAAAGGGGTATAAGCTCTAGAGGCTTAGCTATGAGCGTAGATTAGCTGTGGGCAACAGTTCTGAGAACTAAAAAAAGGGAGCACTGCATCACCGGATGAGCTCTGAATGGAACAAAAGGATTAGCTTAAACTCATGCTCAAAATAGAAAATAATTTTAGCAATGTTGTTCCACTAGGAGTCTTGGTTTTTTTTTCTTAGAACTGATCTGCAAAACGAAAACTGTTGCAAAGCAACTTCTCTTCCATTGAGCTCTGAGGGCTTAATTCTTTCTCAGTACAAATTCTACAAACTAATTTAAGTATCTCAAGCAATGAACCGGATGATTCGATATGGTCATGTTACCATGAGCATTGTGAATGTTGCTTTTTTAGTTGGAAAGTTTGCCAGTTTACCTGAGATTCACATGCTGCCTATCATCCTGGCTGCCTCTCAAGCAATAACTAAGTCTTTTGGCAAAATTTAGGATTTGGAAAAGTGGAAGGATAGTTTAACGTTGTATATACGTTTCCTCTTTAGAAAGCATGTTGCAGTGAGAACTGTAAAGGTCACATCCACTCCCTCGTTATTTGTTAGTGCTGATTTGGGCAAGAAGACAGTCAGTCATGTTCATGGGAAAACTACAGTCTGATGTGATACATGCAGCGGTTCAGAGCCCAGGATCAGAAAGGTTGTTCCACTGAGAGACTGGACTGACCATATTTCTGCCTTAGGATGCTGCTTCATGGTACTTCTGCTTCAGAAAGAGCCCCAGGCACAAGCAGCTAGGCAGGGCTTACTGGAGCTACTGTGTTTATTCAAAGCACTACAGGACACCATTCACGGGCTGCCAAAAATATGTACTGAATTCAACATCTGCTCATAACTTCTATAACAGAAGGAGGTTAGGGAGTAAGATTTAATAGACAAAAAAAGGTCTGTTTCTCTCAAAGCCATTTTACCTTATTGTCTGTTTCCAGGCAATGGGCACATCTTCACAGCCTTACACCTTGCTTCATTTAAACTATTTATAAAGTCATTTTCCCTTTCTGGACTTTCAATAGCTGTCCAAATATGGTTAAAAACTCTTTAATTGAGCCCATTAAATTCCACAAGAATACATCTAGCAGCAGATGTGCATGTTTGTTACCAGCACTTAAAGTACCTGGCAGTTCAGTCAGCTTTTAGAAAGAAGCAAACACTAGTTACTTTCAGTACCTGAGTACAACTTTTTTGATAGCTTTTAAGTTGACAGGAGCTTTTACTGAACTAATGGAGAAATCCAATTGTCCTGCAAAAGCCTGGAGTGTGTAGGGCTAATGTTTAATGACTAGAGACTAGACTTCACAGATACTGAATGCCAATGAGTTTTTTAAAAAATCTGGGAATTTTGGTATTTTCTTGCAATCTTTGCTTGCAATTACTCTCTTAATCCAGTTTGGTTTGAAAGCCTAAGAGGTGACACACAAGGTGCCATTCAAATATTTTAGCTCAGAGAGCTCTCTGATCTAGGAAAGTAAGTTCATCCTTTCCATTTCTTCCAAGTAAAAGTCAGTCCACCATCCCTTATGGTTTAGATACAGTTTCCTCATTTTCTTTTATTCTTTGTAACAGTAGGAAATATTTTAAAGCTGAGCCATTTATAGCCATAACCCATTGAATTACTTTCTGGTGAAGTGGTTGAGAAAATCTTCCTTTGGAAGAACTAGTGACAGTGTGTACGTATTCCAAATCATAATGCATGCACCAATAAGTTGCTGGGTTTAAAAATGCCTTCCTTTACTTATGTGTAGCACAAATGAAGTCAGTGGGGTTTCAAATTAAATAAACTTGGCACTTCTTCTCAAAAAGCCATATTTTGTTTTGCTAGATCTGCATAACTCAAGATTGCCTTAGTGAAAGTTTCTTGCACATAAGAGAGATGAATTTAGCTTAAAAAAGAAATTGTGTCTTAATTTAAATCCCTAAGGCAAACAGGTGTTAGTTTGTGCAGAATTTGGCCCCCTGGGTCCTTTTATTCTACCTCTACATTTATGTTCTCTCTAAAGCAATTAGGCAATTTCATCATCCATTCAAAGATGAGATATGACCCATCACTCTGAGACCCAGGCATGGATCTCCCAGCTCTGAACAATCCCAGTCCCGATAAATGAAAGAAACAGAGAACAAATGCAATGACAAAAAAGAAAACCCAAACCCCAAACCATTTGAGAAAGCCATAGTCTCTTATTTTAAGATTTTGGTTTTGCCTAAGATATGAAGAAATCCATGGAAGTATTGCAGATTTTATTCTAATCACTGTTCAAGTATGCCCAGAAAAAAACAATACGGATGAAATTCCCTATGCCTTTTATCATCCCAAGGTTGTTATTTTATGACTTCTGAGGCCTCAAGCAAGAGCCACTAATATTTGTAATTACAGGATCTATTCTAGAAGTTTAAAATAAAAATTTTGATTTGTATTTACCTTAATATGATGATGTAAGAGTAATTTCAAGTTAGGTAGGTAAAGACAACACATTTATCACTTAAGTGTACAGAATACAAGTTGTAGTACACAGATATTCCAACTCTCCTGCAGTTTTAACAGAGTATTAAAGCAAAATAGTTTGGGTTGTTTTGAAATTGATAGCTTTCCTTTGAAAGAACAAAGCAGAGATCTTAGTTCCAGACCACACAAGTCTGTAGATGCATAAGTGTCTTCTGGTGGGCAGCAGTAACCAAGGAGGCTCTCTGGCTGACTCTGAGAGAAGATAGTGGGGAGCAGATGCAGAAACTCAAGGGTCCCCTGGGAATTTGCCCCAGCCATCAATTATTATATTTGAAGAAGTGGACCAAAAATAAATCTTGCTTCTTCTCGTTCCTTTATTTCAAGATCAAAGCAAAGGGAGATATGGTTTAGATGAACAGCCAATCCCCCAAAACTGCAACAACAAAAACATTTACCTCCTTTTCACTGCTACATCATTAAAGCACCATGTAGATATGAAGGTAGAGAAGGTATTGCTTGGGCAATATTTCATTTTCATTGTGAATTCCAGGTAATACCTACAAGCATGTTCTTGAAACGGAGGCTAATGTGGTGGGATCTGGTGGTAACTGACATGCCCAAAAATTGACTATGTTTCTGCTAGTGGGCAGCAGGAGACAATGTTGCAGTGTTAACAAGGTATGCTCAATTCCAATGCTTGAGTAACAGTGAACTATTCCCGATGGTCAGTAAAGAAATACAACATTTTTAAGTCTTTATGGTGTGGTTTAACCCCAAGCCAGCAGCTAAGTACCATACAGCTGCTTGCTCAGTCCTCCCCTCCATACAGTGGGATGGGGAGGACAATCGGGGGGGGGGGGGGGATGTAAAAATCTGTGGGTTGCGATGGAAACAGCTTCATAATTTAAATAAAGTATAATAATAACAGCCATCATAATTATACTACAAGCTATAATAATAATACAATTATGACTACAATGATGATGAAAAGAGCACTAAAACTAAAGGAAAATAATGCTGCACAACACAATCATTCACCAGCCACTGCCAAATGCCCATCCCATCCCTAAGCAGCAATCAGCCCCTCCCAGCCTTTTCCCACCCCCGGGTTCATATACTGGGCATAATGTGCTGTGGTATGGAATATTCCTTTGTCCAGTTTGGGTCAGCTGTCCTGTCTGTGTTCCCTCTCAACTTCTTGTGACACTTGAGCCATCTTGCTGGCAGGGCATGACAAGATGAAAAGCCCTTGACTTAGTGTAAACACTACTTAGCAACAACTAAAAACATCAGTTTGTTACCAACATTATTCTCATCGTAAATCCAAACCACAGCACTGCACCAGCTACGAGGAGGAAGATTAACTCTATCCCAGACAAAACCAGCACACTTTAAAAAGGGCTGAATCATAAACAGTGTTCAGGTGGGCTTTCTGTTTGAGCTGTGCTAGTTTACCTCTCCTACTGCAGATCTAAGCAAATTACTTCAGTCTTTCAACACTCTGCAGGAGTTTTGAAGAATTACTTTGCAAATCTGGCCTCTGTGTGTGCTCTTGTGTGCCTGTTATCATAAGGCTGCAGAGATATTTTCAGACTAGTTTCTTGGAAGAGACTAATTTACAGGCTGCTTTACAGGGAATTTTATAAGCCTGAACACAGAAAGAATTCTGATATTCAGTTAATGTAGAGGGATGTGACAGATACCCACACACACAGTCTATGTACGAAGATTAAGAAATGCAAACACATAGGCACTTTTTTCCAGAGGTAGCTCTGTAGCTGCTGCATTGTCTGCAACATGCCATGTTCAGGCACCTCTCCATCCCAAAGTGAAAATTAAGTCCTAGCAGAAGGAGTGGGAAGCCACAAGGTGACCTATCAGCAGTCCCAGTAAAAAAGCAGTGGGACATTGTGAACAACTGGACTTCAGGAATAAAGTAGCTTGACACTGCACATTACTCTGTCAATCTACCTTCCTGATTATTATTTCCTTTATTCTTTAGTAAATTGTTTGCTACATCCATTGAATCATGCATATCAAGGGAAAAGTAGCTCACTGAACAAAAGAAAGTGTAATTTTCTCAGGGATTGTTTTGGTTGGTGGGATGGGGACAGAGGCTCAAGCTGGTATTTCCTTGGTATTCCCCCAGATATAAACCCAGTCCATATTGTGTCCAGTCAGGTCTTGTCAGGAGGATTGTAACTAAATGAAGAAAAGCTGCAAGGAGGACAAAGTAGCCTACACACTCTTTTCCTTCTTTCCCCCCCAGGGCAAAGCAGAATACAGGCACATCCCTATTCACCCCTCTCTGAAGGCCAGCTTAGAGTACCAGATAAACTCAGAATACCATGTTTCAGATTTCTGTAGAGAACAGCCGTAACATCAAAAATATGCTTAGGAATAAGACCTGTCAAGGGAAACACTATCAACCATCCTCCAGAAAGAGTAGCCTTTCCTCTGATTGAGCATGTCTGTAGTAAGAGCCTGGCTACAGAAGAGGGACGCTGGTGCAGCTATTCTTAGAGATCAGCCAACAGGACCAACAGGCTGTATGTCATTCTCTATGGCTCAGGAGGAGTTTGGATGCTGAGCTTATCAGTTCTGACAGAGACTCTATGATCTGTGTCAACGTGGGGAGTGTGCTGCTTGTATCTGAAGGCAAAGCAAAAGGAAAATGCAATGATAGTTTACTGCTGTTCACAGCTGAGCTGAAGGCACAGACACTAAGCTTTACTTTCAACCAGAAGAGCCCAGTTATGGTAGGAAACAGCAAAGCTGGTGTCTACAGAATGCTTTTTAAATTCTAGGACACATTGCTTTCTTAGCTATGGTACTTTGTGTTTTATGGGAAAGCAGGCAATAAACAACTCAGAGACTGTGCTTAAAATACACAGTTGTTGTTATGGTTATCCCAAGACTAACCCTGAGAGTCCTCTGTTGCCTTGTATTAAAACGATGACGTAATCCCTAGCAAAAGCAGTTACGGAGCCTCTGGCTAAGTAGTAAGCAGTCGGTATTTCTGGATGAATGACTACTTCTTACCTAATAAAAATATCAGCCTACTGGATATTCATTTGCTGAGTAAATCACACTCATAAAGGGTTTACTCAATCCAGTTATAAGTTAACAGTTCTAACAAAGAATGAAAACAAGTAGCTCTGTTGACACCCAGGTGATTGTAATTACATTGCAGCTGCTCAGGTTTTATATATGCTAGAAAAGCTTTAATAGTTCATCTTCCTTGTCCTGCACTTGCAGCCCAGAAAGCCAACCATGTGCTGGGCTGCATTAACAGGAGCCTATCCAGCAGGTTGTGGGAGGTGATTTGTCTCCTATTCTCTGCTCTTGTGAGACCTTACTTGGAGTGCATTCAGCTCTGGCACCCTCAGCATAAGAGGACATGGACCTACTTGAGCAAGTCCAGAGGAGGAACATGAAGATGGTCAGAGGGCTGGAGCACCTCTCCTATGGAGACAGGCTGTGAGAGAGTTGGGCTTGTTCAGCCTGGCTCCGGGGTGACCTTACGGCAGGCTTCCAGTACCTAAAGAGGGCCTACAAGAAATCTGGAGAGGAGCTTTTTACAAGGACATGTCCTTGACAGGACAAAGGGAAATGGTTTTAAGCTGGAAGAGGGTAGCTTAGACATTAGGAAGAAGTCCTTTACTGTGAGGGTGGTGAGGCGCTGGCACAGGTTGCCCAGAGAAGCTGTGGATGCCCCATCCTTGGCAGTGCTCAAGGCCAGGTTAGATGTTTTGAGCAACTTGGTCTAGTGGAATATGTCCCTGCCAATGGCAGGAGGGTTGGAACTATATGTTCTTTAAGATCCTTTCCAACCCAAACCATGTGATTATATGATTCTTTGAATCATCAGTGACAGTCAATTTGGAAAAAGGATTCACACAAGGGGGACTGTCCTCGGTTCAGCAGTAGCAGTCATTTTTCTCCTTCTTGGTAGCTGGTGCAGTGCTGTGTTTTGACTTTCAGCTTGGGAACAGAGCTGATAACAATGATGTTTTGGTTTGGCCAAGGACTTTGTGAGCCTCATGCTCTGCCAGGGAGGAGGGGAAGCTGGGAGGAAGTAGAGACAGGACACCTGACCCAAACTAGCCAAAGAGGTATTCCATACCACAGCACGTCATGCGTGGGATGTAACTGGGAGTTAGCCAGAAGGGCTGGGAGTCTGCAGGGTTGGAGGAGGTATGGGTAGGTGCTTGGTTGGGTTGGGGGCCGGCGAGTTATCGGTTGGCTGGTGGTGAGGTGTTGTATTCTCTTCACTTGTTATTTCCCTTATCATTGTTATTATTGGTGGCAGCAGTAGTGATTTGTGTTATACCTTAGTTACTAAACTGTTCTTATCTCAACCCGTGGGAGTTGCATTCTTTTCGATTCTCCTCTCCGTTCCTCCAGGAGTAGGGGGAGGGAAGGAAGGGGGGAGTGAGTGAACGAGTTACCTGGGTTTAAACCACGACAGTGACAAATAGCAGCAACTCTTAATAGCAAGCACGATCCATGCATCTTGCACACTCTACAGTGAAAACAAACTTCTGTCTTCAGTAGCTGTACTTTTCAAATCAAATTTCTAGTAAGATGGAAAGGGAGGAGATTTATCTATACTGAGCTGAGCAATGCTGCACTGAACAATGGAACACTCTTCATTAAAAGAAAATTTGAGAACGTTTGCATGAGCAGCCGTGAGCAAGGCTATGGAGAAACTGGTGATATTTTGGCCATGTGTTTCACGTAAGAGTTACACAGGCTGTTGAGCAATGCTGAGGCTGCTTCAAGTACTTCTTTGATTATTTAAAATGAAGATTATTTTTTTTAATGAAGACAATTAGGCCTTTCTTCATAGATACTGACTTGCTAAGCTTATCTGTGATAGCTGCTGTGAGAAGATGTATTGTCCTCTACATTGCATCTCCATCATGCCTCAGGCTTTACTTACAATTTTTTTGCAGGCTGACTGGCTTATTCTTTATGGTCTCTTCTTCTCCTACCTTGCAGACAGCTGTCAAAGTTGCATTATGCACTATCTTTTCTTGGTACTTAGTGAATGATACTTCACTCTTACTTGGTTCTGAGTGGTACTATACTCTCTGAATCAAAATATATCATCCCTTGACTTTGCCATCCCCAAGACCTCAAGATCAGAATATGTCATGCTCCATAGCCTAGGCCTTTAGCTTGGGTGGATTGTCTCAACTCAACACAGATTATTTTGCCCTCTGTTCATTCAGACTTAAATGCCTGAGGATATAATCAGCTCTTTGGTTAAATGACTTCCTACCTCACATCAGTACATGGCTCAAACTACAGAGGAGTATTTATTTGAATAATTTTACACAGGGATGGAAATATCACAGGATTTGATATGAATGGTATCAAGTGTTTTTCAGTTGGCTACACAGTTGATAAGCACAGTTGAGTTTTGTAATACTTAGTAGGTCTTTTGTAAAGAGGAGTAACAGACAATCTGACTGAAAAACAGCCAACTTAAAAATGGTCTGGATCGTATAAGATACTCACAGTAGCTATCAGTATCTGGTCAATGCTTGGAGCTCTACCTCTATATCAGCAAAATAGGGAAGCTTCCAGGGAGTCAGATCCGGTTTAAGAGATGCAGAGCACCTCTTCTCTGGCTGAAGATAACTTCACGAAACACAGGAAGACCCTCAAGCAGCTATTACAGCTGTCCAGTTCAGTAACTAAATTCTGAACCACATCACTCATCCACTTCTCATCCCAGATGTTGCACTACCCAGCAATAATGCACCCTCCCATTTCATTTATTATAAATTCTGCAGGCTTAACAGAAAATAAAAGGTTTTGTCTCAGATAAGTACTTCTGTTCTGTGCTTTAGCTTCATTTGCCACTCTCTTTAAGACACAGTGAACAGAAAAGCAGTATTCACTGACAGAAGTTGAAAGTTACTTTGCTGATATCCATGGCCCCGTGTTGAACAACCACAGATAAATATATGTCACTTTTTCCCTAGTTCCACTCTGAACAGATGAAGGCCAACCATAATAGTTTCACTGACTTCAAAGACTACAATGTGCTTCAGTATCTGATCATCACTTATTAGCTTCTGAATAACCATGCCAAGTGCAAGGTTCTACACCTGGGTCGGAGCAATCCCAGGCACAGCTACAGGCTGGGCAGAGAAGAGATTCAGAGCAGCCCTGCAGAGAAGGACTTGGGGGTGCTGGTCGATGAGAAAATGAACATGAGCCAGCTGCAGTGTGCGCTCGCAGCCCAGAAAGCCAACCATATCCTGGGCTGCATCAAAAGGAGCATGACCAGCAGGTCAAAGGAAGTGATCCTGCCCCTTTACTCTGCTCTCGTGAGACCTCACTTGGAGTATTGTGTGCAGTTCTGGTGTCCTCAATATAAAAGGGCATGGAACTGTTGGAACAAGTCCAGAGGAGGGCCACGAGGATGATCAGGGGACTGAAGCACCTCCCGTATGAAGATAGGCTGAGAAAGTTGGGGCTAGAGAAGAGAAGGCTGCATGGAGACCTCCTAGCAGCCTTCCAGTATCTGAAGGGGACCTATAGGGATGCTGGGGGTGGACTGTTCATTAGGGACTGTAGTGATAGGACAAGGGGTAACAGGTTAAAACTTAAACAGGGGAAGTTTAGATTGGATCTAAGGAAGAAGTTCTTTCCTGTGAGGGTGGTGAGGCACTGGAATGGGCTGCCCAGGGAGGTTGTGAATGCTCCATCCCTGGCAGTGCTCAAGGCCAGGTTGGACGAAGCCTTGGGTGAGATGGTTTAGTGTGAGGTGTCCCTGCCCATAGCAGGCGGTTGGAACTAGATGATCTTAAGGTCCTTTCCAACCCTAACTATTCTATGATTCTATGAATACTCTTTTCTGATGCATCATATCACTCTAGAGACAAACCAAAGGTCATGCTAATAGTTTTGTGAAGACAGACAGTAAATCATGGTGTTGCAGAAAGTGCTGCTGTACAAATTGCAGAATTATATTTGGTTTCTGTAGACTCTCTGTCCTTTTAAGTCTGATGATGGGCTTTTACCTTGATTCTCATGATCTGCATGAAGGAGAGAGGAGAGGAGACCAGCAAGTCTTCCTTTTGAGGAGACAGCTATTCACTAGCATAGCCATAAAGACAGGGTGTCTTAACTCTCACGGAATTACTTTCTTTACTCCCTTGGACTTTTTAATTCTTAGAACCAGAGAAATACCACAGAAAGAATTATGGCATTAGAAATTAAGGAAAGAGCAAGCAAGAGAAATATAAGGAGCATATGGGACCGATCTGCAGGCTAGACGTGATCTAAAGAAGAAACCGCCTACAGAAGACAACGGAGAGGAAGAAGAGGGAAGCAAAGAAGCGAGGGGGAGAGAGAGAGAGATGCTGTAGTTTGAGAAGAAGCCCTAAGGTGCAAAAAGAGGATTCTGGTTGCTCTGAAGGGCTCATCAAAATGTTATAAACTGATGAGGAAGCAGAGAAATATATGCAGTATTATTTTTTCCACTTCTATTAATCTTTTATGCTTGCTACACTGAAAAATAATTGATTTAGAACCTTTTGCAATTTTCATTGCTTGTCTGCACAACACACTGAAGACACAAATGTAACCTTCAGGCACCCAAATGGGTTAGAGAGATGGAAAAAAGTGAGAAATAAGAAAAAAAAAGAGACATTTATCTTGAACACCTAAGAAATCTTGTTCTATGAATTGTGAGTTCCATACAACATTGATTGCCAGAGAGAAGAGTTGCATCAGAATGGCCAAAGTAAGAAATTGCATCGTTGCCTTTTTCAAATGCGAAAAGTTCAAACATGCTCTTCCAGCATCATGGCACTCAAGCACAGTTATTTGTCACTGTCAGTTGGAGGGACCTCTCTCAGGACTCTATGGCAGAATCCTCTGCATTAGGAACAACATTAGGAACAGCATGTGGGGGAAGGTGATCCTGCCTTTCTGCTCAGCACTGGTGAAGCCACATCTATTGCTCTGGGTTTCACAGTACAGAAAAAGATAGAGACTTGCTGTGCGTAGTATTTGCTACAGATGAGATATAAAACTTAAATCCCAGGCATGTGAACACTTTGTAGGACAACAGCATTCATCTAAACCATACTTGCAGCACTGACTGCCTAGAAGCATGAAGGTATGCAAACCTAGCATGATCAGCTGGGAGGAGCAACACATCCAGCTCTCACCAGCTGGATGTGCCTGTTGAGAGAGGAATAGAAGGGTACATCTTGCAATGCCATCTTGCAATGCTAGTTCTCAGTGGTGCTTGGGGCTTGATCTAAATGACTTACTGCCCAGTGATAACTATTGCCCAGAAGTTAGACCCACAAAAATTAATAAATGTTTTACAAGTTATAATTTTATCTATTCCCTGTCATGAATGTCTAGCTTCACTACCCAAAACAATCAATTCCACAAGATGAGTATGTTGCGGAGTTATAGCTGTCTCACACAAGTGTATTTTGAGAGAAACACACAAAAAATTTGATGAAGAACCTTCAATATTGAACACATTAAATGAGTAGGACAGCAGTGTTGTTTGTTATTCTTAAGGATGAATTAATTATGAATGGATAATTAGAACTCAACCCAGCATTCTTTGTATTGGATTAGTAATGATCAGTATGACTAATCTAAGGCCATTGGGATGCCTGTGCTGTCTTACAAACACATTTTGACATCACAAATGTGGAACCACATGCTCCCCTCAGCTGCTGTACACAAACTGCTACCACTAGACATGATGGTGATTCTGTCTATGCCCTGTCCAAGGGCAAGAGCCCTCCTCAGTATACAAGCCAGTGCAGGGATAAGGAAAGAAGAAAGAAGTGAATGTGCACAAGTCCATGGGACCTGAAGAAATCCATCCACGGGTCCTGAAGGAGCTGGCAAATGAAGTTGCTAAGCCACTGGCCAACATATTTGAAAAATCATGGCAGTCAGGTGAAGTTCCTGATGGCTGGAAAAAGGGAAATATAACCCCCATTTTCAAGAAGGGAAAAATGGATGATGCAAAGAATTACAGACCAGTCAGTCTCACCTCTGTGCCTGGCAAAATCTTGGAGCAGATTCTCCTGGAAGGCATGCTGAGGCACATGAAAATCAACAAGGTGCTTGGTGACAGCCAGCATGGCTTCACTAAGAGGAAATCCTGCCTGACCAATTTGTTGGCCTTCTATGATGCGGCTACAGAACTGATGGACAGGGGTAGAGCAGTTGACGTCATTTACCTGGACTTGTGCAAAGCGTTCGACACTGTCCTACACAACATCCTTGTCTCTAAATTGGAGAGACATCAATTTGATGGATGGACCACTCGGTGCATAAAGAACTGGCTGGATGGCCGCACGCAAAGAGTTGTGGTCCATGGCTCAATGTCCGGCTGGAGACCAGTAATGAGTGGTGTCCCTCAGGGGTTGGTGCTGAGACCGGTCTTGTTTAACATCTTCGCCGCTGACATGGACAGTGGGATTGAGTGCGCCCTCAGCAAGTTTGCCGATGACACCAAGCTGTGTGGTTCGGTTGATACGCTGGAGGGAAGGAATGCAATCCAGAGGGACCTTGACACGCTTGTGAGGTGGGCTGATGCCAACCTTACGAAGTTCTACGAAGTGTCCATCCCTGGCAGTGCTCAAGGCCAGGTTGGACAGAGCCTTGGGCAACATGGTCTAGAGTGAGACATCTTGTCCATGGCAGGGGACGTGGAGCTAGATGATCTTCAGGTTCTTTCCAACCCAAACTGATTCTATGATTCTATGATATCATGCCATCGCATGGCCCTCATCACCAACGAAAGAAAGAGAGAACACAACACTGGCTAATTTTCTCAAAAAGGAAAATATTGTGGCAAAAATTTCCCTCACCTGTGCATGGATTTCCCAGACTGGAGTTGCTTCTGCTTCTGACTATTCCAAATCTGTAGCTATTCAGCAGTATAATAATGACAGTGACTTGCTTTTCCTGGTTTAACCCCGGCCAGCAACTAAGTATCACACAGCTGCTTGCTCAATCCTCCGCCCACTCAGAAGGACGGGGAGAAGAATCAAAAAAGAAGGTAAAAATCCATGTGTTGAGATGAGAACAGTTTAAGAATTTTAATAATAATAATAATAGCATAAAATGAGGGAACAAAAAGAGGAATAAAACCCAAGAAAGATAAGTGATACATAATACAATTGTTCACCACCCACCTACCAATACCCAGCCCGACCAGGGGGACCTTCCAGGTGACACCCCGCCAGTTTATATACTGGGCATGACGTGCTGTGGTATGGAATACCCCTTTGGCTAGTTTAGGTCAGCTGTCCTGTCTCTGCTTCCTTCCAGCTTCTTGTGCCCCTCCTCACTGGCAGGTCATGAGAGACTGAAATATACTTGATTTAGGATAAGCCCTGCTCAGCAAAAAGTAAAATACTGGTGTGTTGTCAACATAATTCTCAGACTAAAGCCAAAGCGTAGCACTGTATCTGCTACTAGAATCAAAATTAACTCTACCCCAGCTGAAACTGTGGCATTGCTAAAACACTAATGCGTTTAGCAGGGCGCAAAGAGGGGCAGAGGAAATTGCCCAAGGTTCTTCAATAAGCCAGGCGATGGAGGTAGAAACAGAAACTACTCTGTCTGAATGCCAGCATCATGTTCTCTTTACTGCATCTCAGCCAGGAACACTCTACATTTAAGAGAGATGCATAAGTAGGAAACTCAGGAAACTGAAAATAGTCAGTAAAAGAAAAGTGGTAGGAGCAGGAGAAAAAAATCATCTCTTCTACGAAGTCGATAACCAAACTATTATTTCAGGTAAGGGAGACAGTAGATGGCAGTGTCCCCCAATACTTCCTAGGGAGACACAGCTCTTACACTCAACATCCCTGCTTCAGAACACAGACCCACACCCCAGTCAGTGACAGATGCTAGACAGGACAGACTTCACTCTCCATTGCCATTTAAAAACAGGCAGTGTCTGGAAGAGTAATGCTATGCAGCTTCTTAGCTCATTTCTCCTTAGGAAAGCCTTGTAACTCACTTCTTCTGTCTTGCAAGTTAACCTACTACAAACGACATCTGACAGATGACAGTGGAAGATGATGACCATTTCTGGACTGAAGGAAACACTGGTTAGGCAGCTCATCAAATATATTCCATAGAAACAAACTTTGACAGCTTTCCATTTTCTAAAATCCTGACATCTGGCCTTCAGACACAGGGTATTAAAAAGCCAGGAAAAAGGTCTTAGGGCAGAACAGAGATCTGGCTTCAAATGATGTGTTTCTGCTGGCTTCCTGTGTCACAATGAGCAAGTGACTGTGTCCATCTCCATTCTGGTTTCTGTTGCAATGCAGAAATCTCTGCTTTGGGCTATATACTAAACATTTTAAAAACTTCTGCTCTCCCAGTCAATGAAAGAATTCAGAATAACTTCAAATAATTAAATAATCAGATTTCTGTGGCAGATATCTAAATATC
The DNA here is from genome assembly GCF_034315485.1 of Pezoporus occidentalis. Lineage (NCBI taxonomy): Eukaryota > Metazoa > Chordata > Aves > Psittaciformes > Psittacidae > Pezoporus > Pezoporus occidentalis. The sequence goes on from NW_026914191.1 coordinate 831,386, forward strand.
TGTTGAAGCCTTCTCACAGGAAATTGTCAAGGTTATTCCATTAAAATTTGTAAGACAACCACCATTTAACAGCCGTAAAAGAAACCAAGGCAAGAGATAAAATAAATACAGAAGGAAGCAGCATTTTTGTAATGGTTTTCTCAACAAGTCAAAACTGGGATCTGTTGGGCAGGAGGTACCTTTCTGGTTTCTCTGAAATGAGAACAATAAATGGACTCAATGGAAAGGTCAAGAATTTAAACATCTGCTCTTCCAGCACTACTGGATATTCTGTTCCCTTGTAAAAATCAATATAGCTCTGTCAACTACAATATTGGCATAAACAAGCTGGTTATCTGACCTCTGCTCTGAGCTTTGGTGTTAGCTTGGATTCTGAAGACCATTCTTAGAGTGTTTTGCAGCTAACCAACTGCTGCAGAGCACAGTGATGTGAGCTTTTAACACCTACAGTGAGACCAGAGTGGGGCATAGACCTTGCAACTGGCCTTGGGTGGAGGGATAAAGAATAATGGCAAACTAAGCCAACCTGACAGGGCATGCCACCAGCATTTAAAATTAGCCTTAATGAGTCACCCAGACATGTGCTAGAAGACCAGATCTCAAATCATCCCCATTCTTAGCCTCCTTCCTCTAAAGCTCCAGAGTGATAGAAAACTTTTAAATACTGGTTTTAATATACAAAAAGAGATACAAAATGGTAATTTTAAATATACCCAGAACATACTGTGATGCATCTCGTGGTAGTAGAGGACAGTACATGCAAGGTTCAATAGGGCTAAGAAGAGGCAGAAACAGATTTATAAAACAACTCTGATCACTAGGTAATTGCAAAGCTCTTTCTGTTTTCAGCATGTTGAGGAAAACTGCCCTGCAGAGTTACAATAGAGCAAGATGAGCAATTTCAAGACTTCCACAGGCAGGGTGGGGAAAGATTCTCCTGCAGAAACTGCCCAATTTGCAGCTACAGCCAGCTGGCAGACCACCTCAAGCAGTGCATCTTGCAGGTTTGCTTTCAGTGGCACAGTCAGTGGGGAGAGGGGAGAGAAAAGAAAATAAGGGCCAGGCAATTGCACCTGCACCTCCCTCACGTGTTTCTGCATGATCTGCATTGATTCTTCAGCTCTTTCAAGAAGCCAGGAAGACAGACTTCCCTTTGTGCTCATGAAGACTGGTTTCTCTGATCTTTCCAAACACATTCACTCAGTCATATACGGGCACCTCACATTTTGTGGAATGAAAGGTTTGCCTGCTTTGTGTGTTCAGAGCTAGACGTTTCCTGAACTAAGCAACCACTCAGTAAGAATCCATGAAGGACATAAAAAGAAGAGATTGTTCAACTATTTAGGAAGAAAAATAAGTATACTTGTACATTAACCCCTAATTTTAGGAGTCTGCATGGTACATGGATACCTTTAAAAAAGATACTTTGCTACAGACTGCACAAGGTGTGTATGGCAGAAGAAAGCTGTGTCATCAGAGAAACTTGAAAAAAGGTGCTTTTTTACTAAATTACATTCGGTTAATGCTCTAAAGCTTTTACATCTTTAAAGGCATCATATTATAGCTGTCCTACCTCTGAAATTCTTCTTTCTTACAATCCCAATACTATATATGAAGCCAAGAATGCCTCTACATGCTATATTTATTAAAATGCTGTCCAGGCCACTACCATATCTTTGCACCACCCAGGCATGCTGCGGCACACTGCTCCTCCTGGATCCTGATATCTCCATCCAGAAATGTTCTGAATATACATTCTACTGCTATGGGTTTAACACCAACTTAGTAAAAGAATAAGCATTTCTCAGTAGCATCATTAGAAGTATCCCCAGAACGTGCTGCAGGTGTTCAGCATTGCAAATCCTGCTTAACTCATCAAGATGAATTGCAAAGTAATGGCTTGGGCTGAGGTTCAAAAGTTGGTTTTGTCGGCATTTTCAGCTATGCCACTGGTGACACTAAAGACAGGAAATCATTCAGATTTAGGTACCTGGTAGGTGTTGGCCAGGAATTTGAGTAACAGAATTTACAAATTTCTGGGAGTTCTCAGTTTTCTCTAAAAAATCAAGCCTCGGGTTCATGTTGATGTTACAGAAGCCAAACAGTGACTTTGAAGACTTTGATAGGCAGTATCTCTGAACACAGGACATAGAGTGAAGCTCTGAATCAACAACTGCTACAAATCCTTACTTTTTAGGTGCGTCCATGCTTTCTTTTTCTCTTTGAGCTATGATGAGAATACCTCATCCCCATCCTTCTAACCAGCCTGTCCTTTCAAGTCACGTTTCAGCCAGTGTCAAGGCCCAGCAGAATAAGAGCAGCACAAGGCTCAGCTGTGCCCTCCAGGTCTGGTGTTTGTATGCAGCATACCTTGCCATCAGACTCAGTGTCACATTTTGTCCTAGTCTGTGTACAGGCATGTTTATGTTTCATGTCACATATAATAAAGAATATTTTTAAGAAGGCTTGTCCTATTCTGTGACAGTTGTTATATACATGCAGGTAATAGAAGCTCTTGCTGCTTACTTTCACAGAAGTCTGTATTGAACAGGACTATGCCAATAATTGATTTTATTTTTAGTTCAGCAATCTAAGGAAAAGCAGACAAAAAGAAAGAAGAATTTGTACTCCTATGAGCCAGGATATAAATTTTTTCTTCTTTAATTCCCCTGCTTCCTTCAACAATAAAAAGTAGGTATCACACTTGCCCTAAAAGAATAGACCTCTACAGATTTGATATTTTTCAGCCATCCTTTAAAAAAACACTACATTCCGTGTTTTTCTACATGGTGTGCCGTAAGTTCCCGAGGAGTAAAAATCACAATGTCAAAGCAGCATTCCTTAAAATCCATGAAGAGAAAAATTAATTAATTAGGTGATCTAGTACTATGGCACCTTTCACCTCATCTTTTGGTTCTAAGAACTTACAATGTTTGCTCTGCTCTTTTACCAGCTTCTAATAATCTAGTTCAAACACACATTGAGAAAAAATAGCTTGGACTTTTTTCCATCCTCTTATTCCTATTTTAAAAACAAAACGTCAGGATTTACCTTGTTTTTCTCTACATATTCAGCCTTAATCAGCAAACTGAGCTGTTTTAAGAAGAAAACAGTGGTTTCAAATGCCAAAAAAAAAATCACTGCATGTTATAGTAAAGCTACTGAAGAGCCTGCCATTCCTAGCTAAAGTCCACAGCTCTCACATGTAGGAGACAGTGGAACTGGAGAATGAAAGCAGTATGAGAGGGTAGTTCGAAGACGTTCTGCTAGCTCCTATTATGAGCGTATTCCACTAAGGTTGAAATGCAGATGAAAACATTTATAATGCATTTTTACTGGACAACCCCCTGCCTGCTGTAGCAGCATGCATTACTTCAACAACAGCTGTTGCACTGTGCGATGCAAAAGGACTTCAAGACCTCACTCATCCCTAGCTGACCCCTGACTATCAACAGTTTACAGACTGCTCCTATAGTGGGGATGTACCCCACTACCCAAGTCACAGCAGTACAAACCCTGACAGGAGTAGCCTCTTGCAAGATTTTGCTAGTCATTTACAAATCTTAATGAATGTATTTCAGAGAACCTCTTAAAGCCAAATTACAATAAAGTTACAGACAGGATCCTCACAGTACAAAGTACCCTCCCCCATGTCTTTAAGATGACTAGCTTCTTTCAATCCTGGGCATGCTCAAGCTCTAGGTGATTCAGATCATGAATTTTAACTTGATAGCTAGCCTATTAATCTATGTTAATTATTAACATTAATTTATGCTAAATTAAATCAAAGCTAAAGTGCAAAAAAACCTTATATTTTGTGATGAAGTTAAGCTTTTCATTTTTTCCTTTTTGTTTGATAATCAGTATATTCTGTTGAATAACCAGTGTATTTCCTAATATAGCTGCAAGGAGTTTCACAATAGCATTCATTCATTTAGGAAAGGGACAGAGTCAAAGCTCTACTGTCTTACATCATTTTCAATGAATGCTTTAGAGTGAAATGGCAATCATGAGACCTCCGGCCTACACAAGGAGGAAGTGGTTTTGCAGGCTTGCCAGATTAAAGAGTGACATCACATTATCTTCGTCAATGCTGATTCCAGTTCTTCGATAATCAGGCAAACATGGAAAGTGCTGTTCTCGTGTCACATGGTCAGACATCACTTTCCATTCATTAGCAGAGTTAGCAGTGCTTGCCTCAGCAGAAGCCCTGCCTCCTTGCCTGTAGGAAACTTGCAAAAGCTGAGAAAATGTGACTGAAAGAGCAACCATTTCTACTCCCAGGTTGATCTATGCAAGATGCACAGTCCAATGCCACTTGCTATTTGTTTATATCACAAGCCAGAGAAAACTGAAATTCTGTCCTAGCACAGAAGAGAGTGTTATGTGCCATCGTTTCCAATCTAAACTGACTGTCAGCAAGTTTTGCCATTTTTGTGTATAAGTGTGAAACGCTCAGAAAGCTCTAGGTTTTTAAATTGCTTACGAACATGCAGACATCATTTTGTGTATAATACCCCTTTCTGGAAACCCACTAACACAAACTGCAAATGATAGACATGATCCCTAAAGACCAAGAACTGAAGAAGTGAACCATTAATTTTTTGGTGACTTGTTTTTTCAACAGAGTGCCAGTAACAACCAGATGGGGACTCTTGTCAGGTTCCCACACTTTGCTGAAATGAGGGATAGCCTGGGTTCATAGCAGACATTTCAGAGAGCTCTCCAAGGTTACAAATTACACTATGTAACAATTCTGTTAACAGAAATCTGGGCTTAATTTACAGCTCTTTTGCAGTAATGACAAGGATGTCTTTCTATATATACCTATATATAGGTCTAGCATATTATCATAGAATCATAGAATAGTTAGGGTTGGAAAGGACCTTAAGATCATCAAGTTCCAACCCCCCTGCCATGGGCAGGGACACTTCATATTAAACCATGCCACCCAAGGCTCTGTCCAACCCCACCTTGAACACCACCAGGGATGGAGCATAGCTAATGTGTTCCTGATTTGCCTGGAGAGGGAACTTTCTGACTGTAACGTATAGTCTCAAAATTAATTTCATCACTGTCTCTTAGCTGAGACTTAATGCTCTTCTCCACACAGAGATGCATAATGTTTATTAAATACCTCTAAGTGCATTTTCAGATAACTCCAAAAACCATGCCAGATCTTTCACAGAACAATAGGTGACACAGAGATACTGTGCAGTCCAAGGCATCCCTATCCCAGAGGTCTTCCACCTCTCACAGAAGTAAATGTTCCACAGCTGAAATACACAGAACAGCAGCAGCACCGATGCTAGCACAAGGCTTCCTACAGAAACCTAAAGTTATTCATCCAGAACACAGTACTAGACAGGAGCCAAGGTGAAGATGAGGAAGCAGGCTTCTCTTCAGTTCTCTTGTGGACTTTTTCTTTATCTGTTTCTACTGTTTGATCTGGAAGGCTGGAAACAGAATTCCTCACTGTGCATTTGGACTGAGAGAAGGCAGGCGCGAAGACAGCAGACAGAAGGTCTCCAGCTGAGACTGGGCCTTGAGAAAGCATTAGACTGTGATGCCATTTCAGCAACCCACAACTAAGAACTCACATTTTCTGCAGACTTATGCTTGCCTGGTTTTGACATTCAATTAGGCATGAGATTCGGATGAAGCTTTTCTCATGGCTGAGAAAACCTTTTATAAGGTTCCTCTTTTTGTCCTTCTGGTGTCCGAGAGACCAGCACACAGTCCCTCAGTAAGGGCACAGGTAAGCTTGTTCTGTTTCATGTAGCTTCATGGCTTCTGTAGGAATCCCATCTCTTTAAGACTTCAACTTTTTGGTTGTCTAAGAAGCTACCAAAGGACGAAAAGTGATGGATAAAGAGGACAAGCACACTGTACAACAGCATAACCTGAATTTTCATATGAAACCAAACTAAAGCACTGGTAAAGCAGAAGCCCTGCAGAGATTCATACAGAGAGTGTGAATATGCCTACACTGAGCACAGAGCACACACAGAGCTTTATATAAGCAGCATCACCACAAGTTGCAGTGTTGTGCAACTAACACCTAGGCAGGGCATGGCTCCCACCTATGAACCTCTGGCTATGGGATGATGGTTAATCTTCCCAGCCTCCCGAGATTCACAGCAAACCTTTGGGTGACCTAGACATTTACTATATACAGTGAAAAGCCACGGGAAAGGGAACTGCTTGATTACTCAGAGGTGAAAACTGATCCTTCAAGGCCTGTTATATTCTGTTACAGGCTGAGGCTGGTCTGAGTAAGGAAGTTTAGCTCAGGCCAACTTACCAATGCCATCTCAGCAGCTGTTCTGCTTCCTCCTACAGCAGCACACTAATCTGAGAACATCCCATGCCAGCACAAGGTTGCTGTTGGCCTCATGGAAGCTTACCACGCTCCCTCATTTAAACTGTTCAAAGGACACCTGCAATTGCTCATCCATGCACTGCTTCCAGGCCTGAAATATTTCCACTTTGTATCAAAATTTTCCCCGATTATTGATGGCAAAACAAGCAAACAAACTCTAAAGTGTTCAGTATTACTTTTAAACCAGCAGGATTCAAACTGTCATTTGGCTCAGCTACTCTTAACTCAGTTTATCCTCACTGTTTAATCTCTGGGTTTTCTGGGTAAAATTAGAGGTGAAAGACACCAAATCTTATCAGAGTAGAAGCAAGTTGTTCCCTGAAGTAAGTTCCCTTTTTCATTTGCACAGCTACGTCATAGGTGGTAGAGGAGGAAATCTCCCAAGCCTGTCAGGCCCAAAAGTGGTATCACACAACAACGCCCACAAGGTTAAATAAGCACTATTCTGATAAACCCCAGTCAAACAAAGGAAAGAATTACGGCTCTCTTTATGAACTGGAAGTCCCAATCAAGATTACAATCCCCAGACACCATGCCCCAAAAATAAAAACTTAAATAAATAATACACAAATATACATTGGAAAAAAACAGCCTAGGAACTCTGCCATTGGTATGATTATGCACACATTCATATAGTTCATCTGAACTGAAGCACTCTACAAACAAGTGCATCTCCCCAGGACTTTTCATCATGAGAATGAAAACCTCTCAGTATGCAACAAATAAACAATAAATCATTTAGATCATGAAACCTGGACAGCAAGCAGCAAGTTCAGAAGAGTGCATATTGTAGCAGAAATTCACTTCCTCAAAACAGTGGCATTTGCACCAAAGTTATAAAAATTCATTTTAGCCACTTCTCTTAATCTAGAGTCGTGGGTTCATGATAGATGAAAATGCTCTGACCACAGACATTTCCTAACTGAAAAGGAATTGGGAAGTGATGCCAGCTTCTTCTGTCATTCAAAGGTTTTGGCTAATAAGTGTCACTTCAGATCCGCTTGAAAACTTTTCATTTGTAGTCATGGGATGTTTGCTTATTGCTTTTATTAATATTACTAATTTGAAAACTACAGGTTGAACAGGTTCAGCTAAAGGTTGAACAGGCCATCGTGCTACCCACCACGCGTCACACTGTCGTAAAACTATTCTTTTCTATAAAATTTAGATATAACCAGACATTCAGGCAGGTTATTGTTTGTGGAAACAATGGGCTGTAGAGTTTAAGGAGAGGTGACAAGAATATGCATTTACATTAACTAGTTTTGCACAGCCTAGGCCGGAGAACACCCGTTTAAGAGAATGGTTCGTAGCCTATGCCCTCTGATGGCACAGTATGGGCAGGGTAGACACGCAGGTATACACTCTTTCTGTATTACTGATCTTAAAGATGAAAAGTGTGTCATTTCTAGCTGGTCTCTCCTAATATCCCAAAGTCTCAAAGGCATCTAAGTTGTCAAGCAGCTTTAATCATGAAGAGAAAAAACATTGCAAAGCAAAATAAAAATATCACGGGGAAAAGCGTATCTTATTTTCTTACGGGTGTGTGAGCATTATTCTAGATAGGCACCTCTTGGAATAGCTATAGCACACAATGGCAAATGGTTTCTTGAGGGTGCCCTTCCTTTGTCCCAGTTGATCTCCTTCTGCTTCGCCCTGCCCGTGTCAGAGCCCCTCAGGCTGTACACCTAGCATACCAAACAGAAATGTACCTATCTAGCCAGAACCAGCCTGAGGCAAAGGCAGGGAATTTTGTTGTCTGGGAATGGCAGGCTGCCAGGGTCAGCCAAGCACTCATCCAAGAACAGCCTCATTTTCCAGACACACATTTGGGTTAGAGTTAAAATCAAACCAGTAAAAATGTAGTCTATTGTGCTCAAAAAAGACCCGGTATGACCTACATGTTCAGAGTCCCTGGAACTTTCCCAAAACAAAAAAAACAACCGACTTTGAGTTGTAATAGAAACACTTGCACATGGAGCACAACTCATAAAGCAATAAAGATCACAGATTTCAGCAGGAGTCAACTGTTTTCCAAAATAATCTTTGTAGCTGCCATGGAAACCACAGAAACCAATGGCCAGAGGCTCATCTCTTCTGCATGATGTGGAAGTCCACCCTCACAGGGTAAGAAAAAAGGGTGCAAATGGAAGGATGTCCCTCTAAGCCAGTGGGATTTGAGCACCAGGCTGCCTGCTTCACTTACAAATCAGAAAGATTTGAACTGAGAGCTGATAGCTGCTGTCAGAGGTAGGGTGTTCCTGTTTTGCACAGGTTCCTTGATGTCCCAGGTGATTCTCATCTGAAATTTCATAAAGGAATTCCTACTACTGATAAGAAGACGCATTCCATCCTTAGTTCTACATTCTCAAAAGGGAAATGTAGACGATGCTAAACAGCCTACCCATCTGTTAATTACACTATACAACAAATTGTGAAAGACCATAAAACTATACATGTGGCCAAAGAAGCTGTGATGGGAATAAAGGACACAAAAAGAACATCTGAAAATGACCACAGGATGTTTATCAAAGCAGCTTCTCTAACTGGAATGAGGAGCTGAAGGTGCCTCTGTTTGGTGCCCAGAGTTCACAGTTGGAAAAAAAACGACTCTTCTAGCAGGGACTGCAAAGGAAATGCAGCACTCAGATGCATGGCTAACCTTCATATTGCACAGAGTTCAACTTCTTTCCTACCCAGAACTTGGCAGGCTGGAGAAGCAAAAGGACGGGAGTAAAAAATTAGGAGGGTTACAAGCCCCTCTGGAGCACCATCCACGTTCTGAGCAATATTATTTCCACTTGCCCTACAGGCCAGCCATGTTCTCCAATGCAAGAAGACCTGCTTCTTAGCTAAGCAGTGCTTTACCTTGCACAGGGAACAATTTGCAGAGAAAGCACAGACTCTCCATGTCTGTCTTCTACTCCACAATCCACATAAAAGTATCTTCAATGATTCCTAGTTCCTTGAATGTGAAACTCCATCACTGAAGACACCCACAGACAAAGAAGAATTCAATTTGTGACAGAATAAAGTCACTGGTAGTTGGATGTGCATGGAAGAGAAAGAGTGATGTAAGAGGAGTGACAGCAATTGGGAGTAGCTCTGTGGCTGTGGCTGTATGATGTCCCATTATTTGCAGTCTTTAATGTTGCTAGGCTGTTTGTTCAGCTAAGGCTCCTTCCCCAGCTGAGGGTTTTCAGTTTTCAGTGACTGAAGTCACTAGTCCTCTTTAATGTCACATTTGCTCAATTGCTGATCAGTTCCTTTCCTTGCTTGTGTATTCTGGGAGGTCATACCAGATACACCAAAATGGGGTCATTATGCCATATGCTTATTTACTACATGTACGTTAGACCTTTTGTGTGCTATTTTTCACTTGTTATCCATCATTATATGTATTTATCTTCAAGTACCATATGGAGCAGTAGGATGGGTATATATATGGAGTCAACAGATGGTGAGACTGTGTGTGATTAATATGTTCTTATAACTTTTTATTGTCTCTTTTACTTATACGTTCTACTTTCAAAGTGTCATTCCTTTTGTCATCCCTGTTCTCATTTCTTTATTCCTGTATGCTGTTAAACAAATATAAAAACTTTCAATGTCTGATATTGAGATTTGTGTTTATTGTGTGCAAGGTGTTACCTTTATTAAAGTAATTCATAGGTTTTTCAGGCCAAAAGGGCCCGTAAGCTCTGATCTCTTTTTCTAACACTGGACAGGACATAAAATTTCACCTTGCAGCTTTTTGAGTTAAAGGAGAATTGCTCCCAGCTACTGTATGAACACTGTCAATATTCTACTGTCTGTATTTCACATGGCAGTCATTCAATAAAGCATTAAAAAACCCTTTAGAATATGAAATGATAGTTCATGCTATTAAATTGTAACTTAAATGCAGACAGAAGGGCACAAGTTGAGTTAGAACTTGTTCGCCATGCATTGCAGAAGCTTAGCTGAGATGTCCACATGCGCACTGAGAGGCATGACAGAGAAGAAATTGCACATATGCTCTGGCCTGACCCTACATATCACACCTCCCAGGCAGTGAACAGCTTTACCCTGTTTCATTTTGACTGTCTTTGCTCAGTAGTATGCTGGTTTCACTCCAGCTGTGGCACAGGAAGCATAAGTGTTTCCCCACCTAATTCATAGTTTCCAGGAAGTTTCTTGCATCTTACTTATCTGAGTGGGAGAGCATCTTATCAAAGGTCCTGATTCAGCTGTATTGCCTTTCCTGACAGGTATATTACTTCTATTACATGGAATTTCTGTGTCCAGGACTATACAATTCTGTCACTTGCTAAAATCACTCAGAGCAACTGGTCCTAGTGTTTGCTGGTCATTTGCCAGGCTGAAATGTTGTTTGAAGCCATGACTGGCTTCTCTCCCCTTAGTCCTCATGCGTCCTGAAAACTAGGAAAACTTCAGCATTTACTGAATTCTTCAGGGAAGGACTTTTGCTTTTACAGCAGCATACATTCAGGAAATCTACATTGCAATGTATACAAGCAAAAACTTTCACCTTGATAGATAAGTATACAAAGCTTCATGCCTTTATTTACCAGATACAAGGATTAGATAAAATCTAATTGTGACTTTCAGGATCTGCTGCCGCAGATGAGACCATACTGAAAAGGTAAAGCACAGGATGGTGAGAACAGCGTATTTCCAGAGTGAATAAGAGAGTGGCTGTGAACTCCATGTTCCTATTCTGTGATTTCCCTGGAATATGATTACTAGAAGGATTTCGTCTTACATCTTTCTCCAGATGCACCATACCTGACACAACATTGTTTAATAGTAAACCACTGAGTAATAACAAAGGAGTAAGCAGCTTGCAATGATATATGGTTTGAAGTATATGATCAATAGCTGTTGTTCCCTCATTCAGAAAATTGCCATCAGAGTCCAAGGGAATTTGCAAATATTAATAGTGTAGATTAGTGTAAAACCAATACTTATTTTCATGAGATGAATACTTATTTTTCATGAATACTCATTTTCTGAGTATTACCATCATTTCATGAAAATGAGATCTTGTCTAATTGCAACAAGACAGATCACAGATAGCAGTGGTGAACCAAAAGCTGTGTTGAACATGAAAGTCATTTCAGACACACAGTAATGTTTGTATACAGTACAGATATACTCATTATACCCTTTTCAGATCATATAAGGGAGAAACACACGGGTTTCTCAGTTGTCTGCTTCATCCAGATAGGGTCAACACAGACAGCAATCTTAGATGACTATCAGTGACTGTCAAGGTTGTCAATGACCATCAAGTGCTAGACTGTAGGAGGTAACCAGAATTTATGTAAATACACTGTTTGGAGGGAAGCAGTCAGCTGAGGCATCAGCAATTAGTCACAGATCACTGAATGTTGGGGCTTTTGTTTTGGAATGGTCTTGAACCTCTGTGTCATGATAGTGTTGATCATGAATACTATGTTTGACCAGGGAAGGAGGATGCATAGAACAACACGGGACCCAGCTAGCTAGATATGCAGGTGTATCCCTATGTGTTACATAGAGGTTGAAGTTACATAGCACTAGTAAGCTAGACCTCAAATGCTTGGTGAATCAGACTCAGTCAGGCTTTAAGTGGTAACCAAACACCCACGAGCTAAATGACAAAATGTGAAAAAAGAGACCAAAGATATGTCATCAGAGTCAGTTCTGCTTATCTGCAATAGCTTGATGATAAACAGTGCTATTTCATCATCTTTCTACTAGACAAGGCCTACTAAAATAAGAAGTAAATTCCACAGTAGTTTGTGTAGAGAACCATGAAATTTGAGTCTATCAGTCTACCTATTAACCTGGCTGATTACTGTTCCTTCCCAATAAGTACAAGAACAAACAAGTAAAAATGAAGAATTGAGTGAGATTCAAGCTTTGAAATCCCTTGCTTGATTCACCTGGTTTAAGAAGGAAAAATATTTTGTAGAAATCCAGGAGACAGGTTAGTCTTTGCTGAAATCCCAGAAATATTAACATTTTGTCTACAGGGAACATCCTTGTTGAATCAGATAAACTATAGAGAAGATAGCACTTGTTTTCAAGAGCCCTGGGTGCTCTACCTACTGAGGATTTCCCAACCAAAGTCTTCTGTATGTTCCCAGTTAAGAAGGATTTGGCAATACATCTGGATAGGCTGTGAGTGCCCTTCACCTTCTGAAAGCTCAGTTTATGTAAGTACAGCATGGTCATAGGGAAGGAGGGGTAGTTATCTCAGAAGAAGAGGTGAGGAGAAGAGAAAGCCTCCATACATGGTATAAATGTGTGCTAATGCTGTGCTGGAAATATGCTGTGATGGTAACAGCTGTTAAAGCTGTTGCTTTTCATGAACATAATGTATAGGCAACAGCAGGAGTGTGAGCTAGCAGTGCCCTGGATTAAAATTTCTCAGAAATAAATTGCTTTTACACAGTTGTTTTTAACCTATTTTGAAATGGATGCTTTCATTGCTTATGAAATAAAAAGTAAGCTTTCATTACTCACTATAAATATTTCCATTATGAATAAGTATGCAGTATCTTTTTGTTAAATAACAGCTGGTTACCTATACAGTAGACTTGAATTCAGTATTTGGATACCGTGCCTTGATTTTTAGTGTGTCAGGTATCCTAACATATGCTTTAGTTGACACATCTCTTGTGCTGCAGCAAACATCTAAATGGAAGTGCTAAGAAGAAACACTGACTGTACACACTTCATGCTGGTACTGGCCAATGTGCTCCAATTTTGAAGACTTATTTACTGTCTATAAATGGCACTCTTCACTTTCTGGGACTGCAATTTCAAGATTGTTTTCTATAAAAAGCTTTGGCTGAAAAGAGCCTTGGGTGACATGGTCTAGTGTGAGATGTCCCTGCCTATGGCAGGGGGGTTGGAACTAGATGATCTTATAGTCCTTTCCAACCCTAACTGTTCTATGATTCTGATTCTATTCATTTACATAGATGCAGGTACTGAGGAGATCACTTGAATTTCTCAGGAAAAAAAAAAGCAAACAGCCACAGTGATATCAGAAGTCCTCTGCTTTATGCTGCCCATCAGTTTGATGAGGAACACGATGCCAACAGAAAAAGATGACACAGTTTGAGTAGACTAGTAGAAAGACAAAAGGAAACAGGGGGTATGCAGAAATCAACCTTGATTTTGCACCAGCTATATGTTGACAAAAAGGTACATACACTGCACTTTACATATTTATGAGACCTCCCCACTGATCCTTAATCAAAGCCCAGCTAGAGATCTGTGTTTTACTACCATTTACTAGGCTTCAAACTTACAAGTCAAGTATTTTTCACTCCATTTATGCCCAGTTTGATTATTTCTCCACATTGGCTAGTTCTTTGAGTTTCTTGTTGTTCAGGGTTTTAAATAGCATTTTCTAAATACTTATTCATAAACTTATCCAAATACTTATCAACTGATTTGTGTTACATGAATGCTTTATTTTTGCAGAGGAGCATAAATCTTTCTTGTTGCTGACAGCTGACAAGAAAGCATTCCTGTCAATCTGTTCTGTGCTTAAGACCAGGTAGGAAATTTCAGCTTCCACTTCAGTATCAGACATGGACTAACCTCATCTTTCCTTGGACAAGGCAGTGAGAAATGATCACTTTTAAATGCTGGGCAAATTACACTCTTGGTTACACAGACGTAATACAAAAACAAAGAAGCCCTCTTAGAGATCACATGTTCCAGACCAGGTTGCTTATGATCAGCTTATGACCCAAAATATCATTTCATGTCTTGACTCTGGCTTTTTTCTAAGGAAAGGAATGAGTCTTGCGGTTTCAGCTACAGGAAGGTTTCAGTTGTAGCTTGTGCTGCCAAGGAAGATCACCACCCTGCCTAGAGAAGGTATTTGAAGCCACAGGGCAAGGAGATCCACTTGTTGTCTCTCCTCCATCTCACAAGCACTCATGCTATTTCCTCTTCAGGCATATCTTGAGCAGATTCTATTCACCCTGAGCAGCATTTTGCTCCACTGAATGCGTCCCAGTGAATTTGAGAACACACATCCCACTGAGTTTCATGGAAGCTAGGCAGGAATAGAGCACAGCTCACCATCAGTAAGTGGGACAGGCACTTATGAAGATGCTAGCATGAACAGGTAATGAATGATGAAAATACATATTTGAAATAAAACCAAAGCAGTTGCACAGTATAAGCAGTTTTGAAGTATAGAATCATAGAATCAAGTAGATTGGAAAAGATCTTTACGATCATCAAGTCCAACCATTACCTCAGGACTGCCAAGAAATGAAAAGACAAAACACTGAATTGCAGAGGTTATCTTTATTCTATTTGAAAAGACAGAAGTGTAGCGTTAAGCGAGAAACTTCAAACATTTCCTCCTTTTATCCTTGTTTTTTTACTGGCGGGAGAACAGAGCCTTGCATTTTCCAGACGCTACTAGAAAACACATTCATAATGATACTCAAATATAGCTATTACCATATTTAAATATTTCCTCACTGTTTATTACTTACACAGTCTGCTAAAGCTGTTTCCAATTCAAGATGATTACGACATGCATACGAAAGAGCTGAAAGGGAGGAGGGAACAACTTTAGTTCCTAAACAGCTTACCTCTTCAAAAAAGAACAATATTTACTGAGATAAATGAAGAGAGGGTGGTTGTTTTAGATCACTATGACTAATGTTAAGAAACAGCTGGTAAGGAATATTAGGTAATCACATACACAGGCTGCACATTGGGAACATTACGCTAACATACCTACTATAATTTTATTCCTTTCCCCACGCATTTATTCAAAGCTGCAGCTGTGATACTGGCTTTTGAACATTAGAAACTATCAGGAAAAGCAGCATGAATCATCATCTTTTGCTTGTGTTATTTAACTTAGTCACTCAAGTGCAGTTCTTCTAAGAGGAAAATAATAGAAGGAAAAGGATAGTTTCTTTCAGAGATTTATGAAGACTTTCTTTCCTTTTTTCCTTTCTTTTCCTTTTTTCCTTTCTTTTCCTTTTTCCTTTCTTTTCCTTTTTCCTTTCCTCTCCTCTCCTTTCCTTTCCCTTCTCCTTACCTTTCCCTCTTCCTTTCCTTTCCTTTCCTTTCCTTTCCTTTCCTTTCCTTTCCTTTCCTTTCCTTTCCTTTCCTTTCCTTTCCTTTCCTTTCCTTTCCTTTCCTTTCCTTTCCTTTCCTTTCCTTTCCTTTCCTTTCCTTTCCTTTCCTTTCCTCACCTTCCCTCACCTTCCCTTTCCTTTTCCCTTCCTTTCCCTTCCCTTTCCTTCCCTTCCCTTCCCTTCCTTTCTCTTCCCTTCCCTTCCCAGCAGCCTGCTCAGGTAAAATGATAGCACTTCTATCAGATTTGTACAGCTAACCTGTCCATTTCCTGAAGAGTATATAGGCTGCTAAAAGACAAACAGAACAGTTATTCCACCTGCCCCAAGGCAATTCCATTTCTCTTAGACTTAAATTGGCAACTCAGTTGGCTGAAATGTGATACAGTCAATGTAAGCAATACTGAAAGTGAGGATCCTTTCAAAACCCCACAGAAAGAACAATCCATTTCTGTTCTTTAGCAGAGATAATCACTGGCTTTTTCAGCTAACTTGGTACTCCAGCCACCACGCAGGAACTCAGATGTATTTGAAAAACTCACCAGGACCTCAGACATGAAGTGGGCTTCTGCAAGAAAGTACTTGTGATGGCCTCCATTGTGGCTCTACTGTGGGGCTGACAAGGCAGGTTGGACTTTTCAGAAGGCAGCATTTCTGTTCCTCTGGTTCAGAACAAACCTGTTTAGGAAGGAGAGAGGTGGGAAGGTTTATTCTGTACTAGCAGCCTGTCGATCTTCACTGCTTCCCTGACCCCTTTAGAACAAATTCTGACAAAACACCTCAGGTTGTTTCTAGTGGCTTTGTGATTAAACATGTTATTGCCCAAGTGGTCATCCATTTAACAGCAGCCAAGCAACAATTAAGGTTATTCCTTACACCACTGAAGGCAGGCCTGCAGCCCCAAGCAAGCTACTCTTTGCTCTCCAGACAGCTCCTTTTGTATCAAACCTGCCATTTCGTTGCAGTTTTATGCTTCCCTGAGCATGTTGACCATACAAATCAATTCACTCAGAGAAGAATCTCTAATGTTTCTGGGAAATGCAGCCATACTGGAGTCCCAAAAAGCCACCCAAAGGCTAGAAAACTCCTGGGAAACTATGGTTCATATAGTAGGGATAAGTGGACGTATCTACAGACACCAACAGGAGCAGTCCTTAAAGTCACCGAGTGCTGTCAGAGAGGGATGATCATTTACAGGAGAAGCACTTGCTGCCTCAGGTTCTTTTAGATGCTCTGCAACAGCGAAACCATGGTTCAAGGCATCCTTACCTTCTCTGTATGGCTAGCAGAGGACTCCTTCTGTCCCAGGTTTTCCCAGTACTTTACACACACATGCATGTGCTCACAGAGCAGATCTTACTGGATGTAGCACTGATGTTCCCAGTTTATCCTCCAAGCCAGGGGGTATTCGAATAAATAAATAGACAGTGTGATGCCATTTCTACTTTCAATTTGCACAGGAGGACCATGGAGTTATGCCTTGTAAGGAACATGTTCATGCAATATCTGGCCATGCTTTGACATTTTATCAGTAGCCTTTCAAGCCCCTCTTTCCCCCCATATCTCATTTCTCTTGCTATGACTTTTCTTCTGGACCACAGGTCTGTTGTTAATGCAGACTTACTGAGATGCTGATGAGACAGACATGCTGGGAACAGCCCTGGGCCCTTGTCACGATAATTAAGAGGTGGAAAAGAAAGCCATAAGGAATAAACATGCAGTGTCTAACATCAAACAGATATTTTAACAGATGCTGTAGCATGCTAAAAAAACAGTGCTAAGTGACATACAATAATTACAAGCTGGTGGAAATGGGCCTACCTGACATTTGCAAAGGAAGACACTAAACAGAGCAAGACTTTATTGCTACAGAGATGTGCACAGCCAAATAAGAAAGTGACAAAGATCCAGCCTCAAACCAGAGATCTCCCTCCAGCTGGAAAACTCCAGGGTCTGGGAAGGATCAGTGCACTCACTCACGTGATACCTCTAGTTTTCAGCTTCTAGATCCTCTCTTTGGCATCCAAAAGATGGAAACAGTTGTTGTCCCCACAGGATTTAAGCCTGGTCCCTTAGGGTTGAAATACATTGTCTCTCAGAACTTATCACTGAAGTGCAAGTTCTACGGTGTATCATTTATCTCTTTGTAAGTACTTGGTAGAGCTACATAAACTAAAAACAAAAGTCAGACTTGTGGACAATGTTCATTAAGATTCCACCACTCCTTTCTTCATGCCATGATAAATACATTAATCTATTAAAAAATAAGGCCTTCCTCCTTTTCGTCATACTATCAGAGCCTTCCTTTGAGCGTAGTTCAGATCTTTTGGACCTACACAGGTGATTTCTGATCAGATCACACACTTCTCCTGAAACATGGGGTACTCCTAAAGCACCATACTATTTCTAACCCAATCTTCCCATTAAAGCAGCTCATCTGTTTTCAGTCTTGTCTCTTCTTGAGGACTTTCTGTGATTCCCATTTATATATGACTTTCTTTTCTCTTTCTCATAATTTTCTTTAACCCGTACTTTCTGTTCAGACACAACAGCCAGAATTGCTTGTTCTAAGATTCAGACAATCCTTGAATCAAACGTTTTCTATTTAAATCCCTAATCATTGGAACTTAGGAGCCAGCTAGTGCCCTTGACCTGAAGAGATGTGACAGTCTCACATACAAACATGGATGTACATGGGAAAAAAAGTATTTATGGCACAACAGAATGCACAGCAAAAGCTAAAAAATTACTTCATAATGTCAGTCAAGTTCAGGCACAAATTTCTCAGATTATGCAGAGCAGTGGAACAGGGATACACTTAAGAACACCCTGTATCTATTTTAGGAAAATCATAGCCTAAAGAGTGACAGTGGTATAGGAGAAGGCAGAAGTGGTCTCTGGCTGGCCAGCCCTCACTACCAGGCTCTCCCTTGATTCTACCTCCTGCAAGATGAGTGGCAGACAAACTCCAGAATATTCATTTAGCAGAGTTGAACCCATCACTGTTGCTTGTTGCACACCTCTTTTCTGTGCTTCCCTTTGAGAGCCTACTACCTTGATAGTGCAGGCAGTGGTAGAGGACGAGGGTCTCCCTGTCAGTCCACTACCTAACACAGTTGTATAAATGGCTTCAAAGGTGGGTGTTAATCTGGAATACTGGACAGTGCCCTGGGGCAGTCAAGGAACTGATGTGAATCCTGCTTTGTTACCTTTGCAGCAGAGGCAGTAACCCCTGGAAAATGACATAGGTGTGGACCAGCCATCCCTTTAGACCTCCGTTGATAATCCACCAGAGCTATCCCACAAAGGCCAAGACTGCACCAGCTATTCTCTGGCACAGCTCCCATCTCTTGACCAGTGGATTCCTCTCAAATGGCAATGCGTAAAACAGCCTGTAGCTCTCCCTACTCCCCATCCAAAACCTGCTTTTGCACAGAATCACTATAGAGACTTACGCATCCCCTGATCTCTGAAAACCTTTGGTCTAAAGAAGCAGTCTTCCATCAATCTGCTGGGACATTGTCTGAAAGCTCACATGGGATAAGCACAATATTCCTGAGTTCACTGCTCCTCTGGGTTGCCTTCCACCATTCTACAAGCCATTGCAGTCTGTCACAACAATGACAGAACAAGATAGGAGGAGGGAGAATTCCTCCACACAATTGTCAAGTTCTTTTAACTCAATGAAATTGTGAGAAGTTTGATAATGCATTTTAGACTGTTGCAGAGAAGGAAAAGTATAAACTTTGTTAAAATTGAATACAAACCAGAATTCATGCTAAACATTCTAAATAACTTAATTTCAATCAATTTTTACTAGAAGTGGTGGTTTTTTGGATGGTGAAAATTTATAAACTTTCCATGCATCTAGGCATATCAGCCACCAGATTCGGCGTTTGTGTGGGCAAATAGTCTGGAGCTACTTTCCAAGTCCTGAAAACACTTCTGTTGGCCAGCAAGGCTGTAAATGTCTGGTTGTAAATACCACTTATGAGCCTCTTAACCTGCATGATGAGTAAGGCCCACAGGTGAGTGCAGACAGGGCTGTCTAGCAACTGCAAACGACATCATTTGGAGGAGGGAAAAAATCATTCTGCTCCATCCCAGAGGATAAATACTGACTAGTTTTGAGTAAACCAGAGCAGAGATATCTCTGGCAATATTAACTCTTTGAGATCCCCATGGCAGTTTCACACCTCTGTTTGCTGGGACAACTGGCTCTCAAGCTGCACCTTGCAGCTTTCTGACAGGACAACATAGGGATTGCTATAGACTTGCCCAGGTGGCACATCACAAAAAGGTTTTATTTGCATCTACTCTATCCATTCTTGCTACGGATTCCGAGAGCTCTCTTAACATTAAACTAAGTTAAACAGAAAAGCAACAGATTCATTCTAGCAAGGCAAAGATAATTCTTCTATCATATTTTTCTTTTCACTTAGTTAAGTGAACAACAGTTATAAAATTGTATTGCAAGTCTAACCCCTATCATACACTAGAAGTATTTCCAGGGCTCTTTGATGAACCAGTCCTTTCCAGAGATGTCACATTAATGAACCTTCTTAGTTTTAGGGAAATTATGTTTAGCCAAACTGAGGAACAGATAGGGATCAGAGGTCCTTCCTACCACTTCATATGGTTTCTGAAGTTCATCCTACCAACTCCATGAAGAAGCAGACTCAGAAGCCTCTACTGGGTTTGACTCCACAAGGTTTCCACTAACACCTTTTCATGTTGGCAGTCATTAGGAGGATGACAATACCCACAAGCCCAGGACAGGCACAATCATAGTGATACCAGGATGCCTGATCTGGCTCAGGTGTTCCCTGGCTGGCTAAGAAGAGCATGCTTCCCCATATCCTCCTCACATGATGCATGTTCTGTGGTCAGAAAAAGAAGTTTGGTTTATTGTCCTAGTTTAGTCCACAGTGATAAAGCACAAGACTGCCCAACAGATATCCCCAGACAGCATTAATTACACCTTGCTACCTCACATATTCCCTTTTCCCCTTCTCACTCTCTTCTGTTTCATCTTCCTCCTCTCCCAAACAAACGCTAACCACCCCTGTTCACTGTTTTTCCCACAGGTTCCAGTGTTCTTACATAAATACCTTGATACTCTAAACCAGGTGATTCTTCCATTCCTGATGGTACTAGCTACAGCTTTTGCGAGCTTCTTACTTTATTGTGTCATGTTCAGGAATTTCTAATTTGATGCTCAGTAATTTCACTTCCATTAGCCTAAGTTCAGGACCTAGCCAGTGATCTGGCACAGTTCCCATCTCTTGACCAGTGGATTTCTCTCAAATGGCAATGTGTAAACTGTTTGCTTGCAGCTCTCACAGTTGTCATACGCGTGACTAGCCATAATAGGTGTCTTTCTGCTGTGGATTTAATTCAGTATGGAAACAGGTATAAGGAATACACCTATATGAACTAGTTTCATATACTTTAATACACAGATATGCATTAGTAATGTTTGCATTATGCTAAGACAAATTTGTTACTATAGAATATCTTATATAAAAAAGAGACTTGAGTTTTCATTTTCTACTCTCCACTCTTTATTATGTATTTATTTGTTTGGTTATATACTTCGGAATGTTTTTTCTCCCTCACACTTCTCCCCTCAAATCTTTGGAGCTTCTTATCAAGACAGATAAATCTCATTTCCCTCCCTGGATCAGTACCAGTTTTAGAAAAAAAATAACAGAATGTTAAATTTACAAAAATCCCATCAATAAGAGCAAATAAACAGCATTGTCTTCTATTCTTTCTGGTTCCTTGAGAGCAAAAAACAAGCCTACAAAATACTCTTAGAAGTACAATTTCATTGTGAACTGATTTTATGCACCTCTGCCTCTGAATGCATCTAAATGGAAGCCACTCAGCCCTGATTTGCTTTAAAGTTGAATAGTTAGAATCCATGATTAGCCACTGTGGAAAGGCCTACCAAAAAGGAAATGAATGGGTTAGAAGCAAGAAACTTTTTTCTTGTAACAGACTCATGGTACTTTCTGTAGTAATACCACAAGCATAAACCTGATTGTTACAATGGTGATGGGCCAACTGAGAGTTTGTGGGTCACGGTTAAAGGGAGAACAGTGATGGGGGACATTACTGTGGGGGTCTGTTACAGGCTGCCTAATCAAGAAGTCTCTGTGGATGAAGCACTCTACAAACAGATAGGAACAGCCTCATGCTCGCAAGCCCTTGTCCTCATGGGGGGACTTCAACCACCCTGATGTCTGTTGGAGCGACGGTACGGCCCGGCACAAGCAATCCAGAAGGTTCCTCAATTGTGTGGAAGACAACTTCCTTCTGCAAGTAATAGAGGAGCCGACAAGGAGAGGTGCCATGCTTGACCTCGTGCTCACCAACAGGGAAGGGCTGGTTGGAAATGTGACGCTCCAGGACAGTGAGAGGAGCACGCAGCAATCTCACTACCCTGGACTTAAAGAGAGCAGACTTTGGCCTCTTCAGGAACCTGCTTCAGAAGGTTCCATGGGATATATCCCTACAGGGCAGGGGGGCCCAAGACTGTTAGTTGATATTCAAGGATCACCTGCTGCAAGCTCAGGAGTGTTGCATCCCAACTAGAAGGAAGTGCAGCAGGAGGGCCAGGAGACCTCCTTGGATGGATAAGGAGCTGCCGAGGAAACTTAGAAGGGAAAAAACAGGCTTATGAAAGGTGGAAGCAAGGACAGGCGGCCTGGGAAGAATACAAGGATGTTGTCCGGGAAGCTAGGGACAAGGTTAGGAAAGCTAAGGCCTAGTTAGAATTAAAATAGGCTAGGGATGTGAAAGATAACAGGAAGAGATTCTACAGGTATGTAGCAAATAAAAGACAGACTAGGGATAATGTGGGCCCTCTCTGGAAGCTAACGGGAGAACTAGATTTGGAGAAGGATGAGGTGAAACCAAGCCAAGTGCAAAGTGCTACACCTGGGTCAGGGCAATCCCAGGCACAGCTACAGGTTGGGCAGAGAAGAGATTCAGAGCAGCCCTGCAGAGAAGGACTTGGGGGTGCTGGTCGATGAGAAAATGAACATGAGCCAGCTGCAGTGTGCGCTTGCAGCCCAGAAAGCCAACCGTATCCTGGGCTGCATCAAAAGACATGTGACCAGCAAGTCGAAGGAGGTGATCTTGTCCCTCTACTTTGCTCTCGTGAGACCTCACTTGGAGTATTGTGTGCAGTTCTGGTGTCCTCAGCATCAAAAGGACATGGAACTGTTGGAACAAGTCCAGAGGAGGGCCACGAGGATGATCAGGGGACTGAAGCACCTCCCGTATGAAGATGATAGGCTGAGAAAGTTGGGGCTGTTCAGCCTGCAGAAGAGAAGGCTGCGTGGAGACCTCATAGCAGCCTTCCAGTATCTGAAGGGGGCCTATAAGGATGCTGGGGAGGGACTCTTCATTAGGGACTGTAGTGACAGGACAAGGGGTAACGGGCTAAAACTTAAACAGGGGAAGTTTAGGTTGGGTATAAGGAAGAAGTTCTTTACTGTAAGGGTGGTGAAGCCCTGGAATAGGTTGCCCAGGGAAGCTGTGAATGCCCCATCCCTGTCCGTGTTCAAGGCCAGGCTGGACAGAGCCTTGGGTGACATGGTTTAGTGTGAGATGTCCCTGCCCATGGCATGGGGGTTGGAACTAGATGATCTTAAGGTGCTTTCCAAATGTCCTGGGTTCAGCAGTAGCAGTCATTTTTCTCCTTCTTGGTAGCTGGTGCAGCGCTGTGTTTTGACTTTCGGCTTGGGAACAGAGCTGATAACAAGGATGTTTTGGTTTGGCCAAGGACTTTGTGAGGCTCATGCTCTGCCAGGGAGGAGGAGAAGCTGGGAGGAAGCAGAGACAGGACACCTGACCCAAGCTAGCCAAAGAGGTATTCCATACCACAGCACGTCATGCCCAGGATGTAACTGAAAGTTACCCAGAAGGGCTGGTAGACTGCAGGGTTGGAGGAGGTATGGGTCGGTGCTTGGTCATGCTGGGGGAGGGCGAGTTATCGGTCGACTGGTGGTGAGGTGATGTATTCTCTTCCCTTGTTATTTCCTTTATCATTATTGGTGGTAGCAGCAGTGATTTGTGTTATACCTTAGTTACTAAACTGTTCTTATCTCAACCTGTGGGAACTGCATTCTTTCGATTCTCCTCTCCGTTCCCCCTGGAATAGAGGGAGGGAAAGAAGGGTGGGAGTGAGTGAACGAATTGCCTGACTAGGTTTAAACCACGACATCAACCCAAGCCATTCTAGGATTCTATGATGAGCTTCCTGGCTCTTGTAGGTGAAATTTTGTCCCAGATAGCATTATCCCTTGTTTGAAGCAACAGGAAAACTGAAACACAGAAAGACAAAGTAATTTGTCAGGAAACACTAGCAGATCATTGGCAGAAGTCAGGAAGAGAGTACTGGTCTCCTATGTCCCTGCCTGATACGCTCACTAGCCAGAAAAGGTCAATTTAAGATGCAGCCTGCCATGATAGTCCCATTCCCTTGTCCTGTACCTCTTTGCTTGTACGATTACCGTCCCAAACCTGTGAATGGTCTGAAACAAATTCAGCCTTCTAGCAGAACTTACAGCACAAGTTCTTGAGGGACAATCAGGCAGAACATTCTATGTAAACCTAGTCTTGTCACCAACAAAGCACATATTTGTGCATTTTTGTTGTGCAGGAGGCATACATTCAAAGTGGGTCATATCCCTTTCTTTCTCTCATAATTTTATGCGAATTGCTATCTGTAACAAGTACCGGGATTCAAAATACATATATATTGTGGCCTATTGTTTCATTAGCTCATGAATACTAATGGAAAAAAAAAATAATCAAAAGGTAAGTCTCTCTCCCAACCAGAAATGCTGTCATTAGCATTTATGAAGGATTTTTGTGCAGTTAGCATTATAGTGGCTGTCATTATAGATAGTGTAGAGTCACACCATTCTTTGGGGAAATTCAGAGATTCTTACAGGACAGGATTCCAGCTGGCTGGTCTTAGAGTGATCACAGCAGCTGGTAAAAGGCCAAGTATTCATCTAAGCAGCTAGAACAGAGGTCCTTATACTAGACTACAGCTCAGCAAAATCCACCCATAACATTCCCAGTACCTAAGGCTAATATTTGACAACATCCATACTTTGTGGATGTTCATATAGTACTTATCTACAAGAACCTGGCATGGTATCGAGAAAGGGGACAAAACAACAGATTATACAGTTTCAACAATACCATGACACCTCCAGAGATGGCAGAAGTCTTCTGATAAAGAGGCAAAGCAAGTCTCTTCACACAAAGGAAGAAAGCAGCTAGAGCACCTCATTCTGACACAGCTTCCAACTAAGCCACAGGACATATGAGTCTACAAAATAAGACTCAAACTCAAAAGATATACCTTAAGCCTGTGACAGCTTTTTGAAATTGTACTTTCCTCCCCTTTTGCTAAGAATAATGTTAAGATCAGAGTGAGTTAGAGATTTCCACATTGAAGAAAAGAAGTATTAACATGTTGAGCTAAGCTGACACCATGGAGGAGCTACTGCAGAAATCTTTCTTGCCATGCCAAATGGCCAGTGATCATCTGGAATTTCCTCCAGACATATTCAAGTGCCAGACAGGGCACTTACAAACTTGTATCACACTGGTCCAACTCATAGCAGAGATACAAAATCCTTAGTGCCCAAAATACGTCTTCTTGGTGCTTCAGCTAACAAAGATGGCTTTTGTAAAGCATAATAACAACAAATAATATATTAAGGTTCAGGCTAATGTCAAATTTACTGAAAAGATATTAAACTACAGTTTTCACAGGAAGATGAATTTGCCCTCAGTCTGCAATTCATTAAACCCCAGCTCTCACCTTCACCCTTTTGCCATGAGGGAGTAGAAGAACAGCAGACATAATTCCCTAGAGCAACACAACCCTAATATGTAGAGCTTGAATGATAGTTTCCCCAAGAAAAGCTAAAAACTGCTCCCTTTCCTTGCAAGATGATTTTTATCTTTAATGCACAGTTTCCCTTTACAGCAAAAATCAGACGACATGTAATGGACAATAGTCCATTATTTATACAATCAGCCAACATCAGCTATTTGAAAAAAAGGGCCAGTGCTATTCTGGGGAGTATCAATAGGGTTATTACAGGAAAACAACCAACATCATTACTGCAGTCTAGACAGCAGTGACTAGGCCTTAATTGGAATAAAGAAGTTGGATTTGAGTACCACAGCTCTAAAAGCTGATTATGAAAAAAAAAAAAACACTGCCTAAAAATAATCCAAAGAACAATCAATTAGAAAATACAACCTATGAAGTTTATGAAAGGACGTAGATATATTTGGTTATACTCCCTGCCCACTGAAATGAAGCTTCTGCATGTTAGCCTTTGTCAATATAAGGAAGACAAGACCTGAACAAATAAATGCAATACATTCATGAGTAGAACCCTTATAAAGAGCAAAAAACGTAATATAACAAGCTTCAGGGCTCAAAGCTGTGCAAGTTGGAACTACTGTCACTTAATATGGACACCTATTTATTAGGTGCAGCTTAAAAAGATAAGTTTTGTTGTGATTAAACGGTGGACCTGCAGTACAGTTAACAGAAATCCATATGGGATGCCATATTCTTGACAACGCAGCCTTTAATTGCCTCAGAAGTTGGCTCACCGTCTTTCAGGGGTGAAAACATAATAGGAAAGGGAAATACTATTTCTCATCCAATTTTCACTCATTCAGCATTCCTGTTTCCCTCACTGTTATACTACCATATTCAATTCATTGAGATAAACCTGATAATGAATACCTGTCTAAACATTTCAGTTCTTAAGGGGGGGAGGGTTTTAAATAAATTTGTATGCCTTTTCACACAATCAACTGAAATTAACATTAATTTGTAGCTTGGGTTTAACAAAACCAATATTTAACACATTTCCATACCATCTGTTTTCCAAAGAAAAGTATTCTTCACAGTGTGCACTCAAGTTAGCACAGGGCACACTGAAGTCAATGAATAGTCTCTAAATTGGAGAGACATCAGTTTGATGGATAGACCACTCAGTAGGTAAAGAACTGGCTGGATGGCCGCATGCAAAGAGTTGTGGTCAATGGCTCAGTGTCCAGCTGGAGACCAGTAACGAGTGGTGTCCCTCAGGGATCGGTGTTGGGACTGGTCTTGTTTAACATCTTTGTTGGTGACATGGACAGTGGGATTGAGTGCGCCCTCAGCAAGTTTGCCAATGACACCAAGCTGTGTGGTTCGGTTGATACACTGGAGGGAAGGAATGCCATCCAGAGGGACCTCGACACGCTTGTGAGGTGGGCTGATGCCAACCTCATGAGGTTTAACCATGACAAGTACAAGGTCCCACATCTGGGTCAGAGCAATCCCAGGCACAGCTACAGGTTGGGCGGAGAAGAGATTCAGAGCAGCCCTGCGGAGAAGGACTTGGGGGTGCTGGTCGATGAGAAAATGAACATGAGCCAGCTGCAGTGTGCGCTCGCAGCCCAGAAAGCCAACCGTATCCTGGACTGCATCAAAAGGAGCGTGACCAGCAGGTCAAGAGAGGTGATCCCGCCCCTCTACTCTGCTCTCTTGAGACCTCACTTGGAGTATTGTGTGCAGTTCTGGTGTCCTCAACATAAAAAGGACATGGAATTGTTGGAACAAGTCCAGAGGAGGGTCACGAGGATGATCAGGGGACTGGAGCACCTCCTGTATGAAGACAGGCTGAGAAAGTTGAGGCTGTTCAGCCTGGAGAAGAGAAGGCTGCGTGGAGACCTCCTAGCAGCCTTCCAGTATCTGAAGGGGGCCTACAAGGATGCTGGAGAGGGACTCTTCATTAGGCACTGTAGTGATAGGACAAGGGGTAATGGGTTAAAACTTAAACAGGGGAAGTTTAAATTGGATATAAGGAAGAAATTCTTTCCTGTAAGGGTAGTGAGGCACTGGTATGGGTTGCCCAGAGAAGCTGTGAATGCTCCATCCCTAGCAGGGTTCAAGGCCAGGCTGGACAGAGCCTTGGGTGACATGGTTTAGTGTGAGGTGTCCCTGCCCATGGCAGGGGGGTTGGAACTAGATGATCTTAAGGTCCTTTCCAACCCTAACTATTCTATGATTCTAATTTAGGGAAATAGAATGAGAGTTTAAGGATAGAGACATGGAAAATTTCCTTACACAAGGCTTGTGCAGCAGGTGTACTACTGATACCTCCACCTTCCACAAAATTTCTCAGGCAAAGATTTCTGCATCCAGACTTGGAAGTTCAGCCTGTCGCAAATACCTGTGATTTCCTGAATGGCCCATGCTTTTCCAGAGAAAGCAAGCAGCTCAGTTTAAATTTACTTTTGTTTGTTGTGGCTTTAATACAAATTCAGGTATTTGAAAGTTGAACGAAATGCTTGTTGGTTTTCCTGCTTTGATGTGAAGTATTTTTAAGAATTAGACTGTGATGCATGAATCAGTTGTCAGCTCTTTTTCCTAACTTACCTTTCACAGAAAGCATTACCAGCATACAGAAGCCTGTTATGATCTTTAAGTGTGCCATAAAAAAAAAACTTTTAAGTAGCTGTTTAGTCATTGAAAGTATCACTCCCATCCTCATCATCTTTAAAGAAATTAGAAATTGCAATTAGGAAATCACCTAACGCAGAAAATAATTTCTAACAGTGAGGAAACTTTCCAAGATCCCTTCAACCACACAGTTAAGATAACACAGTTATCTGGAAGAAACCTTGAAAGATAACACTGTTATCTTAACTGTAAAGATAATATTTCTGTGGAGATATGCTTCAGTAGTTCCAAATACTCAAGGCTCACATAAATCTGGAACTCTTTTGACAACTGAAGTGGCTATAAACATGATTGCACATTTTTTGAAAACTGAGTAATTATTTATGTACAGCGTACTTTGCTGTGTTAGGGAATAAGAGAGCCAGGAACCTAGTAGGGTTTCTAGAAAGTCAGTGTTACTTCTATCAGTATAAATGATTATATGTTTTCCAAAGACATATTATCTTAATGAACTGTACATTTCCCATTTGCAAATATTCCTAATGCGGCTTCCTTGTTTCTTTTTTAATTAATCAAGGCTTGTTCCTCTTTCAGAGTTGTGATAATGAAAAGCTATCAGAAACAATGATATTTTCACAATTTGAGTTGGTACCCAGAAAGAAAATGAATGCTTTTTCCAACCTAACTGTTTAATGGTTTTCTCAGCTGAAAGAGGAATTATTAGCATGTACATAAAATTCTAGTTCTATTAAGAAGTATTACTTTAGTTGTAAATAAACCTTGGAAGAGAGCATGTTTTGAGCCTTTTGTCACATGTGAATGGCTCTGGATATTAACAATATTTCTTCAGGATGAGTTCCACACTGAAAACCAGGTTTAATCAACAGTACATGCTTTTGTATCACTCTGCAAATGTTTGATTCACTTGAAAAACTAATGAAATATGGAATAAAGGAATCTCCTTTACAACACGTAAAGGTTGGTCATCTTCCCCAAAAGGGAACTGTTCTTAGAAACTTTGACAGCTGGCCAATATCCAGCCTGCATATCTCATAGAAGACAAAAAAAAAAAACAAACCCCAAGAAACAAAAAGCCAAGCAGATTTAGTATTCCATTATTAAGCCTCAAAAGTAAACACGCACTGTGGCAATGCAGTCTACATGTGCTTAGACAAATACAATTAAAAGCAGCTTCTAAAAACTCTGAAAATCACTTTTCCAGGTGAGCCAAGGATTAAACTTCAAATTGGAAAGGAACTCCAAGGCAGATTTGCTTAACCTTATAAAACGAACTTCACTTGCTCCTAAAAAACTGGAAGGCCTCTTCAAGTGAAAAAGCCATATATGTTCTGGTATTTTACCAAATTTTTGCTACTAAAACATTCCAGGTAAATGAGGGGACCTTAACTACACTGGTACCTGCTGGAACGTACCAGGGTAGTTAAGCAAGGAACAAGCAACTCAGGCAGTTTCTGGAGCGCATTTATGACAAACTCCTGACACAGACGAATGATGAGACAGCGAGGTCTCTCCTGGACCTTATATTTACAAACAAGGAAGAAGTGGTCAGAGATGTGAAGATCAGGGACAGCTTTGGCTGCAGTGACTGTGAGATGGTGGAGTTCAGGATGCTGAGGAGGGAAAAAAATGAAAAAGCAGGATCACAATCCTGGACTGTAGGAAAGGAGACTTTGGCCTGTTGAGGGATCTGCTTGGAAGAATGCCAATGGGTGACCATTCTGGAGGGAAGAGGGGTCCAGTAGAGCTCACTGATTTTGAAGGGTCACCTTCTCCAAGGTTCAAGAATGGGACTAGATAGATGGATAGTGAGGCAGATTGAAAACATGAAATATTGGACTCAAAGGGCTGTCATCTGCTGATCTGCACAAAGTCCAGCTGGATGCCACTCACCAGCAGTGTACCCTACAGGTTGGTAGTGGGTCCAGTGCTGTTTAGCATCTTCATTACTGTCCAAGGTTATGAGACAGAGTGCACCCTCAGCATGTTTGTAGTTGATATAAAACTGATAGGAATGGGTGATAGGTCCAGTAAAGTCTGCTGTCATTCCATGGGACCTTAATGGGCCAACAAAAATGTTAGGAAATGCAACAAAGTGAAATGCAAAGTCCTGCACCTATCAGTACACACTGTGGGCTGGCTGACTAGAAAGCAGCTTTGCAAAAAAGGACCTGAAGGTCCTGGTTGAAAAGTGGAAAATGAGCCAGCAAGTCACCCTTGCAGGAAAGGTGGCCAGCAGCACCCTGCTGCAAGAGGAAGAGCATCTCCAGCAGGATAATGAAGAGGCTTATTGATGAGAACAAATCTGGAGTGCTGTGTAAGACAGGCACGGAGATACTGGAGTGAGCCTAGCACAGGGCCATGAAGATGATTAAGGGTTTGAGTGTCTCAAATAAAAAGAGAGGCTGGGAGAACAGCAACTGGTTTTGCCTGGAGAAGAAAAGCCTGGGGTTAAGGGGCTTGTGTTACCAACGTATATAAATATGACAGAAGGTGGTAAAGAAGAGCCAAACTTATCAGTGATGCCCAGTGACAGGACAAGAGGAAATGGGCACAAATCAAAATTCAGTTTAAACACAAGAAAGATCTTTCTACTGTAAGGGTGCTAGAACACTAGAGCAGCTTGCCCAGGACAGCTGTAGTCTTGATCCTTAGAAATACTCAAAACCTGACTGGAGGCAACCTGCTCCAGATGACCCTGCTTCGAGCAGGGTGGTTGAACCAGACAATCTCCAGAGGCCCCTTCGAACATCAGCTATTCTGACTCCAAAGCTGTCTCTTCTGTGATCAGGCTGCTGCTCCTGCCAACCAGGCACATTCAGAGCAGTAGCTCAAGACAGTCAGCAACAGACAGATTCATGTCCAGGCTGTTAGCTGAGACAGGCAGAATCTACACAGCTGACAGCCTGCCAGCACAGTACAGAAAGTATGAGAGGAAAGAGCTTTGCAAGACAGAACCTTCTGAAGTAGGGCTTTAGTCTCTAGTTCCAGGTTATTTGCTTTATTTGTTATTGGTACCCTTGTGTACATCACTTGGTTCTGAAGATTTCAAAATGCCTACAAGTGAGTATATTTTGATTTTCCATGGCTGGCATAGTATCGTTCACTCCACTCCATGGAAGGCCAGGCCAGGACAAGGCAATAGAAACACGTTAATTAGAAAGAAGGAAGCATGTTACTATATAACAAGCCCAACACGTCTACCGCTTTAAATAATGTGTCTATATACTACAGAACACTTATTATTTCCTCAAATTAAATATAAATTCCTCAATGTCCCTGGGGGGAAGGAATTACAAAAAAAAAATAAATAATACCATGAGATATAACTAAGCCTTCCAGTCTTGCATTCTTCTTTTCCAATCTCAATTTTACAGACAAAGGAAGAAACTTGTGGAGTTTTTTCACAGATCCAGTCCCAGCTTTCTTTATGAAACTGAAAAATACATCGAGAATAAAAAGAAATACATTGCTAATAGCAAAAAAAAAAAAAAAGTAAAAGGAGGAGTGTGGTTTCATCCCTTTCCTTCCTTTAGCCTTGTCTCTAGCTGCAGAAGCATTTGGTCACACAGAAAAGACAGTGATCCTATTCTTCCACAACATCGTCAGCAACTAACAGGACAGAAAAACAGTGGAAAACTTCTATAATCCTCTTTATCTATTGGACAAATCAATGCTCCCAAACGTCTCTGGAGCACTGAATCCCTCCTAGAATCTTATGGACCATCCATGTGGGACTTGTCACATGCTGGGGAGTCATCCATCATGTGAGGTCACACAGCAAGGGAAAAGCACTGCAGCAGAAGACACTGATGGTAGGCTACATCTACTTCATAGCACTCGTTAGTTCATAAACACTGTATTTCCACACAGTTCTGCAGATAAGCTCCAGAAAACTTCTCATGGACTTAAAGGATATATAGAACAAGTACGTAACATCCCCAGATAAGCAGATAAACTAGATTATAACTTTATTCCCTTATTTGCATAAGTAACCTAAGATGTGATTGAGTTCTGTACCTTGTCCATACTGTGAAGCTTTTCTAGAGACACAGAAAGGTGTATATGTATTACCACCTTCATATCCACCATGTTTCAAATACCTCCTAAATTAAAACAAATGCTCTGGTTTTTTTTCCAGCAAAAGCAACACGTAGTCACATTTAATGGATGAAACAACATTCTTGTAAATGGCTTAGATTCATAGTAGCTGAACTTCAGAAAAGTAATCACTTATAACTGGAGACAGTCATCCAGCACAGAAGATCTGGGCCCAAGGAGCTGTTCATTACAGTCAAACAGCCTCTTGGGAGGAGCGTCCTTTTGATGAAACATATCCAAGAATGCCAGCTATGGGTGACACCACATATAGACTTTTATTTACGTCAGTCAAGTTTAAACACCACCCAATTTCTATCACTACATTTCATAAGCAATATCATACAGTGGACCTGTAAATGAACTGTATAGAATGCCAAGCAATGATAGTGAGAACCAGGACTCATACCTGAGCTTCATTCCAAATTTTGCCAGACACCTGCATCAGCAATTAACTTACCTATGCATAATTTTCTTTGGAAATACAGGCTGGACTGCGAGATGTCTTCATCATTCAGCCATTCCTCCCAGTGAGAGTGGAGGAGGCCTTTTATTTTTCTGGGGCTAGTCAAATGTAAGCAGTCCGGTCCATAACAGAAACGACAAAAAGAATATCTCACAGAGGTATTCAAAATCATAATATATAGTGAAGTATCTTGAATACTATGGATGTAAGCCATTGCAGCAATCCAAACATATAATGATAATTATCCTTACATAATAAGAATATCAGTCTAGTCCGATACAATCCCTACATTATTTTCAATTGCTGATGACTTTCCTAAATTAATGCTTCAATTCTGATGTGTTGAAACCCCATAATTATTTCCATAGCTCCAGCATAACTGACAGAATGGGTGCTTTCTAATGCTTGTTAATAAGCAAGAAAGAATGTAATAGTGCAGCTGTACTACTGAAATCAGAACACTACAGAGTTGAATATTTCCTATAATCTCAATCACTAGGTAACCCTTCTGTCCCATCCTGATTGGCTTTAATTAAAGGACCTGTTCAGTTTCTAGAACTTTCAAGTAAAATTCTTATATGACATCTTGAGCACTCACCCAAAAGCCTAAGGGATTATATTATGCTGTATGAAGCATAATTTATGCCCAAAACTCAGATAACGTTCATACTTAGATGCAGCAGATCACTCAAAAAGTTTCTAAACAAGCAGAACTTCAGGGGCTTTGGAAATGACAACACAACCAAAGTTGAGTTTAGGGAGACCAGAGTTAGAGTAATCAAAACTACCATCAGCTAGCCTCCTCCCTTTCTTAGGGTATTCCATCAGATGTCCTGACCCATCCCCCTTCCCATAGGTGTGAGTTGCTGCTGATATAACTGCTGTTACTCTCCTGCACTGGAGATGGCCATCCACGTTATACTTCCCAAATAACTTCAGTAGATGATTGCTGTAAAGGGAGGAAGAGTTTCCCAAGACTCTCCCAGTTAGCCCAGCTCTGCCCAGAGCAGAGGTCCTACTCAGAACTTTTGTACTCAATGACATCTAGCTGGTCTACTCCTTGACCAGTCCATTACTGGTACATACAAGTCTGCCAGGCACCACGAGTAGCTGCAATACCCATTAGCCAATTTAGTGATCTACCAGCTCTGTCGTGGCAACATGCCCTGGCCACTCCTTTCTTTCTTCACAGACAGTCATTACTCAAAATGAACTTCAATGAGTCCTGACAATAGGGAAAAGTTTCCAAATTCATGCCTGATCTATGGCTTACACCCCAGTACTACAGATTGTAAAGCAGCCTGGGCAGTCCTAAGCAAGTACAAATATTGATGTTACATTGACTTTCATTTTAAAATTTAGCAATAGTTTACAAAGTGGGATGTCAGCTACCTCAAAGTTTACATGCACGTGAAACCTGGACCATATAATCAAATCATCTCACACTTCAGAAGATATCAATAGAGTTCTTACTCCCCAAAAATGTGGGATGCTCAGGAAAAGCTATAGTTCTCTGAGGTCAGCAGGAAATATCCCGGTAATCTTGTTTAAGGCTTAAAGTCACTTGGTCAAGACCTGTATAAAATGATAGTCTTGGGGCCAGTTACTCATTTCTGTTAGAAGGACTTCAATATTTAGAACTTCAAAAATCATGTATGGTCATTCTGATATAATTCAGAGGAGCCCCTCATTTGATCTAGGGGATCAAGTTCCTCTAAATGGGGAGCTGACAAAACTCTGGCTTAGTGCTTGCTAGAGAGGCTCCGATTAATACTTGTGAGAGAGGATTTCTCCCCACAAATGCAGCTAGTGTCTGGTAGTTCTAACGACCAGGTTCTGGCAGGTTCATAAGCAAGAGATTCAAAGCTTGTGTGGAGAGTAGTATAAGAGCCATGCTCTGATATAATTCAGTATGTTCTGGTACATTTGCAGCAAAGAATAATATACTAGTGTATATATTTTATATATATATATATATATATACTACTGAGAGAACCAACTTTAGTGCTAGGCCAATTTTAATTGGATAATTAGTTTCCTTCATTGCATCTAAGTAGGAGTTAAAATGCAGTTTATAACACAAATACTATTTTCTCATCCTTCTTTTTGATAGACTGGGAATAAGGAGTTTAAGCCAGACCTGAGAACAGCAGCCATACACCAACTGTTGTCTGGTCCCAGAAGGTTCTGTTGTGGCAACATCTCAGCCATTTCTATTCATATCTTTGCATATCCACTCTCCATCTGCACTGAACAGTTACCTGAAAGTGCTGGCAGAATTCAGAAGTTACTGCAGATTGAACACGTAGCACACATTGAGAAAAGCCAGTTGCAAGCATCTTCTATGTGTGGCACAATTAGTCTTACAGCACAGCTCTTCTGGTGCTTTGCCAAGATGGAACTAAACCCTAAAAAGGAGTAAAACTTAAACCATGACAGAAGCTGAGAGCAAAAACCTTGAAGGCCAAGCTACCTGTACTAGTATTTTGACTCCAAGATAATCTCAACAGTTTTTAGCTGTAAATAGAGGTGCCACTAAAATTATATTTTTTTACATGTTATGACAATAGCCATGGTTCTTTCTTATAAGTGTAGCTTCCAGGTTTGGACATCAGGACAGTGCTTTACCATGACTGGGTCTTTACAGAGATTCCTCTAGCAGAAATGCCAAATGAGTGTGAGTCCCTGTGGCTTGAATTTGAAGGCAAAGCTTCCTTTCTGGGATGTCTTTTGTCATACTGAAGCAAAACATTATTTTTTAAAAACATGAATGTTCTGTACCTGTAATACAAAATTATCTACATTGCCTGTAGTCCTGGAATAACTGACAATCCTATGGGTAGACATGTAGAAAACCCTTATATTTTAGTTATCCCTTGTGCTTCGCAGTAAATCAGTATAATCTGCCTTTTATTAGGTTACTCGATGCTGTGGCAAGAAAAAAATAAACACATTTGGCTTCTAAGCGCTTTGAAATGAGTACTTTGAAGCCTCAGTAAGTGATAATCAAGAAAAATGGCACTAAGATCTTACAATAAATCTTCTCTATATATTTAAGTAGGATTACTTGTGAAGCCTCAGAAATTAAAATTATTATATATAGCCTTACTTAAGACTTGAGTTTAATAAAGCATATGATACTGGTTTATTTCTCTTTTGAAGTAAGGTAGATATAGCAATGCCAGTCAAATGAGCTCTCCTGTGAGTAGTAGAACTAATGAAAGATGGTTCCTTCACCCCATAAACCTGCTGGACACCACCATTTCTCATCATGCCACTCCAATCAGAGAGTACATGCAATGTGGATAGCCCAAAGTTAGACTTAGCCCACTACTGCCTATTAAAACATACAGTGTTTGCTTTCTGCCTACCCTTTCCTCCACATCAGGCTAATGTAAGTCTCTTTCTTCCACGCAGCCCCTAGTTTTTCACATGACTTGAAGAAACAACAGTAAGCTACAACCCATACAGGTAACTCAGATTTGGCTCAGTTTGACTAAGGAATTAAAAAAATATTAGCTAGAGGATGCAGAGGGACAGACAATGCCACAGCATAAGTCTCTCCCAAATATCTTGAAATCAAGTTAAAAAATAACTTCTCTCAGTAGCCCATTCAACTAGAATTACTACCAGAGGTTTCAGTGTTATAAAAGTAATTCTCATTTTCACCATGGAGTGATTCCAGAATCTCTTGTTGGCTACTAAAGAATTAAAGAGTATTCAGAAAGCTCATAAGATCTCAATCCTCTTGGCAGATATAAGAATTTTGCTGTCAACTTCAAAGTCTTTTTTTTCCTGTAAAATCCCATTATCCAGAAAGAACAGTATCATTTCTCTACAACATTTCTCCACCTCTGGCTACAAAAGTCATCTTTCTGAGTATCATTACTAGACTATGGAACACAGTATTCTTGACTCAATATTTCCAAAATGTCAGTTAATGATTGTCAGGTGTTTTAACATTTCTTGAAGCATAAAATAAGTGGGGGAATGGGCATAAGAAGGCAATAAGACTGTGAATTCTAAGTAATGATGTCTAATTTAGTCACTTGACATTTAGAGAACCCTAAGTTTACAAGAAACAAAGATATTTTCTATAAACTCTTCTCTACCAGTATCATCTTTCCTATATAATCAAGTTGCTCAGGACCATCCAATGGCCTACATAAGTCAATGAGCCAACCTGAGAGCAGACTGGGACTGCGCTGGTCATAGCAGCAGGAGCACTTGTTTTCCACACATACACCTTTGCAAGCATTGCCCATGGCTTTTCACACAACATGGGTGATGGTTTTTAATTCTTCTATCTGTCAAGTTACAGGTCATAGACAAATATCACCTGTACAGCAGCAGTTTCGGACCTATGAAAAAACTTGAAGGTTTCATATGAACAAAGTATATATATAAAAGCCAGCTGATCGAGAAGCTTAGTGCTAACAGTTAATTGCTTCAGGGTTTAACATCTCTCACTTAACAATAACATGTTTCATTTCCATTTTTTAGGACTGGCTCCAGAGCCAAAAGTTATGATAAATACCTATCAAAATTACTAACCAAAAAAAAGGCCACCTGTTACTTTCCAGACTATTGAAATATGTCAGGGGAAAGCTTCTATAAAATTTTTAGAGTAGTAGGTAAAAATAACAGTTAAAAGTTACCAAAGTGGAACTAACGCAATGCAGACATTCCCTTGGGAATACGTTAACACTTAGGAATTTATCTTGATTTTACATCCTGTGCCATGAGTGTCTTGCTTGTAAACTGTAAAATAAATATATTTCTGTCTTCAACATAAACCACAATTCTGAATCTTTCTTTACACAAATTACAATAGATTTTAACTTGTTCATAATTCCTCTTTAAGATCCATCTATAAGAAAGCAGAGGCTGCAAATTTTTGGGGATCAAATTGGATGTCACAGTAGTATCCTTCATATTAAATGCCAGAATATCAATATGCCAAGGGGTTACACAAATAAATATCTGCACCTGTTAAGAATGACAGGTCAAGATTTTCCCATTTTCCTGGCATATGTGGCTAATAGAAGGCTGAGAATGATATCCCAAAAACCAGTGAAAGCAACATTTCACCTGCATACATGAACTACCTGGACTTGGCAGGAGAAGATGTGATGCTCTCTATGCCAAAATGTCATCAAGCCACCTCAGCTAGGCACTCTTGTGGAGGCTCAGGAGCAAGGGAAAGAGTAGCAATGGCCCATGATGCTTTCTGCCAAGCAAAATGGAAAGGTTAGGGCAATCACCAGTAATTATGGTAAGTGTTTTATTGGATATGATAGCATTTTCCTCTCCAAAGCAAACCAGAAAGGTTCATTCGTCTTGAAAACTTTTTAATAACAGCTGCTTGTGATTGGTTTTAAATATGTCTGGCTAGACATAAAAGTTTATTGCATATATTACCTTAAACTAACCAATAACTCATAGACTCTGTTTGGTTTCATGGTTAGGACTATCCTGTTAAAACCGAACTCTTCTTGCATCTGAAATAGAGCTGGACTTGTGCAACAAAACAAAGCAGTACTTTTGCCATGTGATACTTTATCTCTGGCAAATTATTTTTCAGATTTTTTAGGAAGTTTATGTTGAAGCTGTTTATTTACTTGTGGAATTGCTACTCTGCCTCTGAGTTTTAGTGATGTGAAAAGAAGGCAACCCAGGGAATTTCTTCTCAGGTTATCATAGAATTCAATGGGAAACAGAATATTACCTAACAACTTAAATTTT
Organism: Pezoporus occidentalis; assembly: GCF_034315485.1. NCBI lineage: Eukaryota > Metazoa > Chordata > Aves > Psittaciformes > Psittacidae > Pezoporus > Pezoporus occidentalis. Next base: position 869,710 of record NW_026914191.1, read on the forward strand.
TTGGCAGATTTGGGACTCTCCTATGTGAAATAAAACTTCAAGTATATTTATCCATGTGAAAATGCCAGTGAAATTTAGTGTACGCTCCTCTCCCACTATGCTTAATCACTAGGAGCTGGCAGAAAGTATCAGCACCGAAATCCAGCTTCAACAAGTTTGGCTGGAGACCTCGTGAAAATCTGAGATGATGATGGTAATAATGACAACAACAACAGAATCATCTACCACCACACTAATAACACCAAAACCATCACCTAGTTACTTCTATGTTGATATGATGAATCTTTTTCAGCGAATAACCTTTTATGCTAGTTTCATTCTATCTGTAAGTTATAAGTAACTTATAATACTACCTGGTTCTTAAAATTGTTAAAGACATGCAAACTAGTCCTAAGGCGAAACAGGGATCTGAGATTTTAAATTCTATCTAACCAGACTAAAACCCCTGAGCTACTTATCATTGCTCCTTACCAAACACTTTTGAATGACTGTCTCAAAAACTCTGCTAGCTCTTATATGTCAATAATGCTAATGATTACAGATCTCCTACCAAAATCAATAGGAATGGTTATTTAAATTACATCTTTTTTTTTCCCTAGCTTGTGGCCTCAGTCAGGTAGTATCAACTACCTTCTCATAAGCAATGCATTACTTGCTTACCTACCCATTACATTCACCTGTACTTCCAGGATGACAATGTTTTGGAATCTTTTTTCTTCATTTTGCAAGACAAAGACCAAAAAGTTATTTTAAAACGTCCTGGTTAGATAAAACTCAAGGTTGTATATAACTCTTTCACTCCCTTTGCATTCACTATTTTTATACCCAGTATATCAGTGGCCTCAAGCAGAGCAACACACATCAATCAACCATTGTTTTTTTATTCCACAGCAGGCTGAATGACTTCAAGGATGCTGTAAAACCCAGTTATGTACACTAACGTGAAACAGAAGTAAACTGAAATGTAAAGCTCAAAAGATAAAGTCTTGCCTAGCCGCACTCTTAGCCTCTTTTGTAGGAATTATTTGGCCTGCTGTTCACCCCTTACCTGTTATTATTGAAACACTATAATTGCTATGTTCCTGTCAGAAATGACTAGTTATTTAATGTATAATTCCACTCTCAGCTTCATAAACTCACAATTAATCCCAGATGCAATCAGGTCAGTGTCAAACACCTTCCTGAATCATACAGTGAAATAATTACCAAATATTGCTTGATGTTATTGCAAAGACATTATTGGTTATTTGGGTTGGTTTCCATGCCATGAGTGCCAAAACCAAAATGCATACTAAGAATACCAAGTGCAATCATAAGATTAAAATAATTTTGTGGCTAGCATCATTTGGTTACAGGATCAAAGCAAAAATATTACTGGATGCCAAAAGATCAAGTTCTTTTGTTGTAGCAGAACCATGAGTAATGAAAAACTGAATAAATGCATTACTGCAACTATTCAGTATGGCCAAAATCTATTTTGCTAAGAACAATTTGCAGAAATTCCCAGTGCTCACAAATACTTGTTAATGAAAACGTCACAAAACAGAGAAAGGGTCTTGTTTGTTTGTTTGTTTGTTTGTTTGTTTGTTTGTTTGTTTGTTTGTTTGTTTTTACAAGCCTCATTTAATACAAGTTTCCTCACTTTTCCTGGCATTCTTCTATGGCTGCAATCTGAAAGGAATAATCTTTATCAGAGACTTCCTTAAATTATCTTGCTTTAAATTGTAACAGAAACCACTTATGATAGTCTATAGTAGTTACAGGTTTTGTTTCTTTGTCCATTGAGAGAAAAGCTTATCATCTTAAAGCCAAACTTTTCACATCTGATAAAACATGGACTACAATACAATAATACACTGTGTGACAAAGGAAATCAGTACTACTTCAGGGAATCATGCTGTAACTGGAACCAAACCAGGCTTTATTTACAAATGTGTATGTTCTGCTACTATGGTGTCTACTTTTCTGCAAAAATACTAAAAAAAAAAAAAAAAAGCCAATTACACAATTTACATAGACAAGCACCTCAATTGCTTCACTGGCTGGTACTCACCTACTGCCTGGTTTTGCCCTTCCCTGCTCCTCTTGCAGCACAGTAATTTGGACATAGCTGTACAGGCACTCAGGGAAGAGAAGCAAGAGGGCATGAAGCACTTAGCAGGCACTAGTTAATGGCAAGAGAGAGCAGTGCTGTAAAACTGACATGTAAGCACATGCAAAGTCATGCACAGACCACGCATATAATAATTGCCACAGAACGGCAAAATGAGAAATGAAAGGTCTGGTGGGGGTAAAGAGAAAAACAAAATGTATCTTACGTCATAACATTGTCCTACTCGCTACAAATGTTCCTCTTGATAAGAAGAGGAAAGGTTTATTTTTAAAGTGGCAAGGATGCATTAAGCAGATTGACAGCATGGCATTACTTAGGTATATTAAGAAAGAAAGAACATAGAGAAAACAGTTACATGCTGCCAGTTCAACATGACAGCTATACACACACATCATATCAGAGAGATCTGCATAACATGCATGACACCAGTTGGCCTCACCTCAAGCCACCATTGCAGGCTCATGGCCAACAGAGATTAGCACTGGTTTTGTGGACAACCTCAGGATGACCTCTAAAATCAACATAATAAAGATTACAGAGTTTGTACAGTACATATGATAGAGTTTCAGTGTGTTATAGGTCACATAATCTTCCACTGCTTGGCCTACACAGCGTAGAAGATAGATACTGAAGCAAATAAACTTCACTCCATTAAATGAATTTGCAGAAGCCAATTCAACAATCTGAGGGTATTAGAATTATACATAAAAGCAATGAGAAGCAGCACAACTGCTTTCTTCTAATGAACTGACGGATTTCACTGCTTTCCTTCCATCTTTTCCTAAACTAACATTAGAAGAATAACTTTTAGGATCTAACACTCAAAGCTTGGGAAGTCCAGAATTAAGACTGCCCAAGCGAGAGCAATGTACATCATTCACATGGAGAACAATTTGCTGCTCCAAACACCAGGCTCTCCAGTGCTGGCAGTCTCCATGCTGACAGACATCATCCTAATTGTCAGCAAAAGCTTGTTATGTCATCTCACAAAACACCCTTTGTCATTTATTTTCCTTGTCTGTAAAATAAGGATGCTACTGCTAAAGGATAAGGAAAAGAGTTTTGGAAGATTTTTTGTCACTTTGCATTAAAAACTGCCAAAGTTATTAGGTAAAGAATTTATAACTAAATAAAGAGCAGAAATTTTGCTGAAGAAAGAAAACCATCTTACTCCAGAAACCACTAGTAGAACATATCTAACTTCTTCCACATACAAAAATATCAGGGCAACTAATTTTAGAAGTCGAAAGAAATGAACTCTAAAAGGGTAGCAGAATGCAGAATGATCACACTACATGTGGGAAGGTGGCTGGAAATCAAGTGCTTGCTGATTTTGCAAGCACAAGAGGTAGGGACCATTAACAAAAGCTGGTAGGAGACGGGTTCAAAGAAATAAAAGGCAATGATTTTTCACATAAGAGGTGGAATTTTTCCGAATGCTTTTCTGCTATCAGCACCTAATTACCAGGAAAACATAGACAAATTGGATTAAGTTCAAAGAAAAGCTATGAAAATAATTAGGAGAGACTAAACGAGAAGAAAATATAAAAAGAGACATGCACGTATAGTGCTGGCTAAACGACAGCTAAGTTATGATTACATCTGCAACAAACATTTTAAATGTGCAAACTCTACAGTGGTTCATTAGGAGGATCATTTGGAGAGATACAAGAAAGTATTAACAAGTATAAGGGAAAAAAGAAGGTATGAGCATTGAAGTTCAATAGTAGGGAAAACTTTAATTGGTCCCTGAAATTAAATTACTTGACATAACAGTAGATTAGATAAACGCTCACATCTGCGTTAATTTGGGAATGATTCTGTACTGCCGTAGTTAACACTAGGGAATATAACCACAGAATCACAGAACAGTTTAGGTTGGAAGGGACCTTAAAGATCCTCTAGATCCAACCCCCCTGCCACAGGCAGGGACACCTTCCATTAGACCAGGTTGCTCAAAGCCCTGTCCCACCTGGTCTTAATCCTTGTTAAGGACCCAAACATAAAGTTGAAGCAATCAAATAATAAGAGGAAGTTTTAAGACATTTTGATCAGCAATCTTGGGGGAAGAAAAATGCCAACCAAATTGATACTTCTGTCAGAAAATCATTATTTTATTAAAAAATTTCATTCTCTTGTTGACATTTCAGATTGCATTGCTTTAAGATTTATTTTTCTTTGGTAAAGTATATCAAAGGGTGTATCTATAAAGTATACAGGAAACCCTATAAAGTAATTGTTTCAGTCCTTCCAAAAATTATCTTGGAAAACAGTCACAGTTCTCTCACCTCTACCCTAAGCATGGTAAAATTCTAGCTATCACTGTCATTTCAGAATTCCTCCCAGATGTGCTCCTTTCCTGTCCCATGACTGTCTTCAGGCACTTACCTTTCTGTTGCTGCCTATTCCTCCAAGCAGCAGCTGAGTCCCTTCTGCCACAATCCACTGTTCCACACAGGCACTCCACAAAGGAGAAGTGCCCGCAGTCGGTAAGGTGTCCTTGCCTCTCCCTACTCAGTGTTATGCCAGCACGAGACAACGAACAGCTCTTCAAAGACAGGGCCTCACCCAGAGTTCTCTTATTTGGCATTTCTCCATGTTCATCTGTCAAAACCACTGAGCCTGTGCCATCTCCGTGTCAGGCTTTAAGCCTTTGAAGCTTAATGATGGGGTTTTTGAAGGCAGATGTGGGAGTAGAGAACTAACCAAGACTTCAAAACCCAACCAGAAGTTGAAAAGAGAGTCCTTCACAAGAAGGCAAGAAGAAGTTAAAGAGACCTACTAAAGTTCTTTTGCCAGTCATAGCCCAACTTCTTCAGGACTTGAAAAGCTCTTTCAAAGAAGCTTTCAGCAGATGTGTCCCCACACACTCTGACCTAAACAGCAGCCAGAATAATCTGAATCTGAACAGTACAAAAATGCAAAGAACTCAAAATAACAAGCATTGCTGTTCAGTGTTACCCCACATTTTGGCAATTTAATGAAATAAAAAGGGATGCTTAAGAATTTTCAGTTAGAAAGAGTTACCTAATAGACTGCAAACACTGCAGACAAGAGAAATCCAGGGCAAGAAATCCAGCAGCCTCTTTCCCTTACTGCACATGGGAACTGCAAGATCTGGGCCAGAGGTCCAGATGTGCCACTGAACTGTGTCACTGCTGATTACAGGTCAGCTTTGCCTCCTCCTCCTCCACTTCTGTGACACCTCAGTCGTACCACTTTACTGTTCATGCGTCCGTATTGTTCCCAATAGAACACACACTTTCGCACCCCCTTACTTCTTTCCCTGTTTTCTTTCCCATTGGAAAACTTAACAATCCTCTTTTCCGCATCACTGTCATGAGATTTTCCATGACAAAATGATAAAACTGGATGTTTTTAAAGCAAATAAAGTGCTACACACCAAAAAGACGTCAGATCAACAGGTCACTGTGATAATTTTGCACAGATGTCACCATCTTCTCCTCCCTTTCCTCATTTGGAAGTTTTCCATTTTAGGCTTCAAACTTGTAAGAACTGCATCTTCCCATGCGCTTGTACAAGCCACAGCAATCCAAGCTGTACTTAGCACAGTGAGAACAGCAGTGTATCGAGTTTGCATGGCAAGCTGTTGCTAGCTGGGGGGACTAAGGAGTGGCTTCTGTGAGAAGCTGCCAGAAGCTTCCCCCATGCCAGCTGGATCCAAGACGGACGTGCCACTGGCCAAGGCTAAGCCCATCAGCAACAGTGTTAGTGCCTCCAGGACAACAGATTTAAGAAAGAGGGGAAAGAAACCCTGTGCAACTGTACCTGGAATAGAGGAGTGAGAACATGCGAGAGCAACAGCCCTGCAGACACACAGGTCAGTGCAGGAGGGCAGGAGGTGATGCAGGCATCAGAGCAGAGATTCCCCTGCAGCCCATGGAGGTCCATGGGGGAGCAGATCACCTGCAGCCCATGGAGGACTCCGTGCCAGAGAAAGGGGATGCCTGAAGGGGGTTGTGACCCCATGGAAGCCCACACTGGAGCAGTGTGTTCCTGAAGGATGCACCCATGGAAGGGACCCACACTGGAGCAGTGTGTTCCTGAAGGATGCACCCATGGAAGGGACCCACACTGGAGCAGTGTCTTCCTGAAAGATGCACCCATGGAAGGGACCCACACTGGAGCAGTCTGTTCCTGAAGGATGCGCCCATGGAAGGGACCCACATTGGAGCAGTTCATTAAGAATGGCAGCCTGGGGGAAGGACTCACTTTGGAGAAGTTCCTACGCTTGAGCAGGGGAAGAGTGTGAGGGGTCCTCCCCTGAGGAGGAAAGAGAGGCAGAGACGTGTGTTGAACTGACCACATCCCCATTCCCTGTTCCCTGCACTGCTAGGGGAAAGGAGGTGGAGAATTTGGGAGTGAAGCTGAGCTCAGAAAACAGAGGGGTGGGAGGAAGGTATTTTTTGATTTGGGTTTATTTCTCATTATCTTACTCTAATTGATTGGTAATAGATTAATTTTCCACAAGTCAAACCTGTTCTGCCCTTGACAGTAACCGGTGAGGGATCTCTCCCTGACCTTATCTTGACCCATGAACTTTCCATGATATTTTATCGCCTGTCCAGCTGAGGTGGGAAGTGATAGAGCAGCTTTGGTGGGCAAATGCATCCAGCCAGGGGCAACCCACCATAAGCTGCAAAAAGAAATATGTTGGAGCAAGACGTGGTTAAAAGTGCAAGTAATTATTGTGATCCAAACGTAGACAAATTAAGTAGTGAATGATGTGACTTTCAACTTTTAACCTGAGGAGATTCCACAGGAAACCTTATCTTTAGTTTATGAAGAAGATTTCTCCTGTCATATACCGCAAGAATCATTATAGTTATGTAGTTCTGAAATATGACAAGAAGCCTTTGCAGCCCATACAGTCATTTAATTAGTACATGAAATACCAGCTTTTTCCATTCGGAGAACTAAAATTTTGTGATAAGATCATAATGTCAATAGTTCACCCATGGGTCTGAGTTTATACCAGTATTATATGCATAGACTGTCTAATGTGTTTAGGTTCTATGAAGAATTTGTTAACAGCAAGTCAACATTGCCATTATTTAATAATATGGCTGATTTCTATCCTGCTATGTGAAAACAGTCAGTTCTGACTTTCAGAGTGCAAAGGTCATTCTTTTGGATGGGCAGAATTAAGAAGCACTCAAATCAGAGCAAACATAAAAGTCTACCATGATTTTTTTTTGGCAAGAAAAATACACACTGACATTTCTTTTGTCATGCAAATGCATGCTGAACACACAGGGTGAGAGAAAGTTGTGTTGTATCCTGTTTGCCACACACACACGGATTCCTATTACAGGAATTTCACACTGTCGAAGGGTGGTATCCTAAAAAGTGGGTGAGAGCTTCCCTGTGGAGGCATCCCAGTGGTGCAGGGACAATAGTGGCTAAAATGCAGAAGCAATCAGCCAGCAGTATAGGACAGAGGAAGGCCATAGCTAGGCTGAGGCATGTCCCTTCTCAGGCAGGCAGCACTCTCTATCACTGCAGTCTGGCTGGGTCCCGACCCAAGCGAGCGGCACTTCTGAAACACAGCGTGCTTAAGTTGCTGTGATTTCTCTTGTTAACGCATCAGAGAAAGGGTTAATCCCTGCCAAATGCAAATGGTCCTGCATCCAGAACACCATACTTGTGTACTCAGATCACATGCTGTATACACCAGGTATTTGGTGTGCGCACAACTACTCTTCACCACCTCACAAAGCAGCAAAAGGGAGTGAGAAAGTGCAGTTTTTCTCTAGATACCTTGGGTCAGCAGCAGAGGGGCTATTCCTTCTACCTACCTCTTACCACAGAAATAAAACAAGTAGCATGTCTGTAGCATAACCTCTGGAGGAGTGGCCTATATCTAGCTAGTGCTTCAGTCGTCACTTCAAAGGGAATGACGTGTTGCAACCTCTCCCTGCCAACAGAAGCTGGAGAGGACACTACTGCTTCAGAGGGAGAATGTGGTTTCCTGGGAGATGCTGGAGCACAGATGAGGGGCAACTTCTGTGTTTCAATCTCACCAAGCTCCTGGGCTTAACAGCAGCTTTGCTGGACAGGGCTCGGATGCTTGGCCCTTTGCATGATCAAATCCATAGTGACTTAAAATTGAAATCAGGGTTACCAATAACTAAATGGAAATAGTGTCGTTTCCCAGAACACAACAGATCTTTCACAATGTACTGGGGTGCATGTTTTTCGTCTCCACTGAGCTATGAACAATAGGCAACTCTCTGCTTTTATTAAAAACTTTGGGGGATTATTATTTTAGCTAAGCCTTTAAGAATTCATACCTATCTGGAAAGGGCAGCTTGTGTAATGCACTTCCTGTTTTCATCATAGCTGGATACTGCCTTTTGCTGTTGCCTGTTATTACCCAGTTAATATGAACTGCCAGTAGTTTATTTTTAGCTCACTTGAGCCCATTGTAAGGTCTGCCCAAGAATTTAACTTTCCAACCAGAAAATGTAATTACTACATCTAACACTGAGTTTAGGAATATATTCTCCAGTCCTTTTAAACAGCCAGTATAGAAAGTGAAAATAGATAATAAATAGTGGTTGAACGCAAGTAATCTGTTCAACTCAAAAATTACCTTTTATTTTCAAATTATACACTTAATTTCTAAAGTAAGTACTTATTTGATAAAGAAGTCATGCTCCATTAATTTAATTACCAACTCAAACAGGGAGATGAATAAATATTTGCCAAATGAGCAGGGGAGTATTTTCATTTGAGGAAAAACATGTCATTATCTAAATGTCTTCATACCACAGAATAAAAAACTTCAGTCTTCTGTGTCAGACAATTTTTTCATGATATAAAATCGCATTTAGCACCAGTGAAAAGTACTTCAGACTGAAATGAAACTGAACGTAAACTCTAGAAAGGACACTATTTACATCAGTCTTTCAACCTCTTACAGAGAAGAGCATAACAATAATAAAATCACATGTAATCACAGGATAATTCAAGCTAGAAGGGATCTCAAGAAGTCACCTAGTCCAACGTCCTGCTTAAAGCAGGGTGAGCCTTGCAGTTACTCAGGGTTTCAGTCTGGCCTCAAAATTCTCCAAGGATGGAGAGTACACAGTTTCTTCTGGATAACCTGTTCTGGTATCCAAGTCTCCTCATGGTGAAAAGGTTTCTCCTCACACCCAGTGTGAACCCCTCATTTCAACTTCTGTTTGCTGCCTATTGTTCTCCCACCTTGTGCCACTGAGAAGTGCCAGGCCCCATCCTCTTGATGAGCTTGTCACAGGTAAGGGAATGCTGTGATTAGGACCCCCCCCAACACAGTGTCCTCCTGAGTTGAACAAGCCCTGCTTCCTCAGGCTCCCCCAACTGGGCAAGTGCTCCAGAAGTGGCCCTCCACTGAACTCATGCCAGTTTACCACCAGTTTACCACAGTATCCAAACGTGGTCCAGTGCTGAGTAAATGAGAACAATCAGTTTTCTCCACCTACTGACTGCACTCCCCTTCTGGATCCTGCCCAACCTGGTGGCCATGACCCTTTCAGGTCCCTTCCACAGAGCTGCTCACTCTGTCCCCAGCCTGTCCTCCTCCATGGGGACCCTCCTTCTCAGGTGCAAGGTTCAGATTTGTCCCTGCCAAATTAGTACTAACTTCATTTCAATGGATAATTCTGTGAATTATTCTTAAATATCAGCTTAACATTTTCCTCCTTTCTGTTTTACTCTACTATTGCAGGCCCATTTTACTACAATTTAGGTTAAAGAGGTGAATTAAATAATTCAGGATACATTTAAAATCTGATTAGATTTAAAAGAGAGATAAAGAAGTCTGTCCTGTTTTCCATGAAGAATTTCTTTTTCACTGTCTTCCACTTGCTATATATATTTTTACATTTGCTGCTGTAACTACTTTGGCTTTGACAGACCCATAAGAATTTACAGAAGCTGTATACTAAAAAAAGTCAACTTTTAAGCAAGTCTGATAAACCATGAATCACAGTACTTCCTATGTGCATACATTTTCAACAACTTCAACATTAAACCTTAGTTATGACAATCCCTACATTATTTAGCTTAAGCCAATTTGATGTTAATAGTAATAAGTAAATTTTATAACAGTAAATAGTAATAATAGTAACAGTAACAAATTTTCTACACTCTGCAGGAAAAGTGACCATTAGTTAGAAATAGGATGTTGAAAAGGATTTATAGGTGTGTCAGGAATGCAAGTTTGACAAGTTAATTAATAGTAGCTTCATTAAGTTTCAGTTGATCACATGTATCATTGAATCTTCAGAGAAGTTTTGTTTTGCTGTAAAACTAATTAATTCCTGGTCAGCTGCTGCCTGTGAAATTTCAGTTTTCAAAAGAAAAGATGCTGTAAGTTACAAAACTGGGTACATAGCATACGCTCTAGGAAAGGGTATGTTTCTCTGTCCTCTCAAGGAGACTGTGTGCAATCCCAAGTGGCCACATTAATACTTTGTTTAAACCTTTTAAAAAGAAATGCTGAAGGACTGAAGTATCAAAGGTAGCTATTACAGGCTGTTGAACAAAGGAAACTAATTTTCACTTTAAAAGCTTTGATTTTTGCACTACATGTCACTGACACTGTGATCTTTTTTAACTGTTTATTGCCTTCTACTTAAAAAAAATCACCCTGATGATTAAAAACATAATAAATCAAGAAACACTGTCATTACAAACCTTTCAAGACAATTTCCAGTGAAAGCTACTTGTGCTTGGTTTGAGTATTCAATATTAGATCTGCTTCCCCTCTCTCCTTCTCTTTATCTCTCCCTCAAAACCGATCTGTCAACAAGGACAGATCATGGACAGATCCTCATCATGAGGAATTACATAGTGGGCACTTGGTTCAATTAAAACATTCGTAGTCCCCACATATAATAAAACACACCTGTGGTGGGTTGACCTTGCTGGCTGCCACAAGCCCACCCAGCCTTCCTCAGCAGGACAGGAGGAGAATAAGGACAAGGAGATCACTCATCAGTTACTGTCGCAGGTAAAACAGACTCACTTGGGGAAAATGAATGTATTGCCAATTAAGAATAGAATGAGATACTGAGAGACAAAGACAAAAGTAAAACCCTCTTTTCCTCAGCCTCCCTTCTTCCCAGGCTTACCTTCACTCCTTCATCTGCAGCTCCTCTTCCTCCTTCTCTCTGACCGGTGTAGGGGATGGGAAATGGTGGCTGAGGTCAATCCATAACAGCTCTTCCCTGCCATTCCTTTCTCTTCTCTTCTCTCCTGATCCAGTCTGGGTCCTCTTTATGGGCTGCAGTCCCTCATGAACTGCTCCAGCTTGGGCTCTTTGCCTGGGCTGTAGCTCCTTCAGGGTAAGGCTGCTGCTGAAAGGGCAAATGGCTGGAAAAGCAGGTGGTGGGATAAACTGCTTCACCTTTTGAGACAGATAAGGGCTCCAGCCTGATGCTATCTGATGGCTGGTGTGGGGAGAACACACAAAGACGTAATGGGAAGGCAGCCTAAATACACTGAGATTATCTACTCTGTATTAGCCAGTGAGTCACAGCAGCAGCTCCAGCTGTAGCTCACCCACTGAGCTGCAGTGTGGATATCTGCTTGACCATGGTTGTCCATGGGCTGCTGGGGGACAACCTGCATCACCATTGTTTTCTCCAGGAATTGCAGAGGAGTCTCTGCTGGGGCCCTGGACCACCTTCTCCCTTCCACTCCTTCAGCACTCAACTCAAGGCTGTTTCTCTCAGATTTTCCTCACCCCTCATTGCCAAGCAGCATTTGCCCTTTCACATGCCTTCGCACAGCCACCACCATCTTTGGCTGTGGGGCTCAGCCATGTCCTGCGATGGATCCATTGGATCCAGCTGGAACAATCTGTGTCTGGCACAGGGCACCTGTCCTCACAGAGGCTTCTACAGCCCCACACTGTCGATACCTGGGCACATGCACTGATACAGCATCGATCAGATTGAATCCAACTCTTCATTACTTGAGCCCTGCTTAGTCTAAGGTGCCTGACTCATCCTGATGGTTCAGCATCATAAGGTCATTCAAATGTGGCTTTTTTTTGGACTAGCCTAGCCCATTCTGGATGGAAATCTAGAACCACAAAGACATTAATGGTTTTAACATGCCTGTCCTCACCTGTTACAGCCAGAAACATTAGACACCTTGTAGTTCTTCCACTGCCTCAGATCCACATACCAATTCCAAGCAGAAACTTGCTCACACGCAGAAACTTGTCTCCTGGGACCTGATGAAATCCATCCACAGGTACTGAAGGAGCTGGTGAATGAAGTTCCTAAGCCACTGTCCACCATATTTGAAAAATCATGGCAGTCAGGTGAATGATGCAAAGAATTACAGACCAGTCAGTGTCACCTCTGTGCCTGGCAAAATCCTGGAGCAGATTCTCCTGGAAGGCATGCTAAGGCACATGAAAATCAACAAGGTGCTTGGTGACAGCCAGCATGGCTTCACTAAGAGGAAATCCTGCCTGACCAATTTGGTGGCCTTCTATGATGGGGCTACAGAACTGATGGACAGGGGTAGAGCAGTTGATGTCATCTACCTGGACTTGTGTAAAGCATTCGACACTGTCCCACACGACCTCCTTGTCTCTAAATTGGAGAGACATCAATTTGATGGATGGACCACTCGGTGGATAAAGAACTGGCTGGATGGCCACACACAAAGAGTTGTGGTCAATGGCTCAGTGTCTGGCTGGAGACCAGTAATGAGTGGTGTCCTTCAGGGATCGGTGTTGGGACCGGTCTTGTTCAACATCTTCGTTGCTGACATGGACAGTGGGATTGAGTGCGCCCTCAGCAAGTTTGCCGATGACACCAAGATGTGTGGTTCGGTTGATAATGCTGGAGGGAAGGAATGCCATCCAGAGGGACCTTGACACGCTTGTGAGGTGGGCTGATGCCAGCCTCATGAAGTTTAACCATGACAAGTGCAAGGTCCTCCACCTGGGTCGGAGCACTCCCAGGCACAGCTACAGGTTGGGCAGAGAAGAGATTCAGAGCAGCCCTGCAGAGAAGGGCTTGGGGGTGTTGGTCGATGAGAAACAACATGAGCCGGCTGCAGTGTGCGCTTGCAGCCCAGAAAGCCAACCATATCCTGGGCTGCATCAAAAGGAGCGTGACCAGCAGGTCGAAGGAGGTGATCCTGCCCCTCTACTCTGCTCTTGTGAGACCTCACTTGGAGTATTGTGTGCAGTTCTGGTGTCCTCAACATAAAAAGGACATGGAACTGTTGGGACAAGTCCAGAGAAGTGCCATGAGGATGATCAGGATACTGGAGCACCTCCTGTATGAAGACAGACTGAGAAAGTTGGGGCTGCTCAGCCTGCAGAAGAGAAGGCTGCGTGGAGACCTCATAGCAGCCTTCCAGTATCTGAAGAGGACCTGTAGGGATGCTGGGGAGGGACTCTTCATTAGGGACTGTAGTGACAGGACAAGGGATAACGGGTTAAAACTTAAACAGGGGAAGTTTAGATTGGATATAAGGAGGAAATTCTTTCCTGTTCGGGTGGTGAGGCACTGGAATGGGTTGCCCAGGGAGGTTGTGAATGCTCCATCCCTGGCGGTGTTCAAGGCCAGGCTGGACAGAGCCTTGGGTGACATGGTTTAGTGTGAGGTGTCCCTGCCCATGGCAGGGGGGGTGGAACTGGATGATCTTAAGGTCCTTTCCAACCCTAACTGTTCTATGATTCTGTAATTATTCTCCTGTAAGGACAAGCTAGGCACATGGATATCTTATGGTTGAAGCTAGAATATGTCTACCATGCTGCCGCTAGCAAGTCTTTTCTAGGCGTCCTGCCATGGGAAATATAATGTCAAGAAGTAATATGAATTCTAAGTTCCCACCTCACTGTTCATGTTTCAACTGTGAATATTAACATTTAGGCCTGAATTGGTCTCAGTTAAATCAGTGCAAATCCAGAGAATCTACACTGGCTTTATTAGTGCTAGTTCATATTCACAGAAGTATACCTAGGCATAATAGCTCATACAGTAACCACAATACCAATTTCATGTCCTGTAGGCAGTAGCACACCGCAGGTCCATTCACATTCGTACTGAGCAAAGCATTTAAGAAAATCCCACTAAAATATTTGGAAAATACAAGAAACACTTCAACTACAAGTAACTGACATTAGGAAAAACAAGTTTTGCATTGTCAGCACTGCCTGTTGCAATCAATGAAATTAAAATGAAGAGCAAGGAAACATTTTCACTTAACCTTCTAAAACAGTTTATGCCAGTGAGATCATCTAGGGCAGAGGATAACTTGCCAGGAGGGGTCATATCACTTCAGTGTTGTATTTTCAGGATGAGGAGTCCAGAAACTAAGGAGAACTGTGTGGCAGCCTATGCAAGTCCTCCTGCAGCAGTGCAGAGGGAATGCCAGGTCATTAAAAATTAACTTTCCTTCTATTTTCTGATGTGCAATCTGCTATGCCCAAGTACAACACCATGTTTCATTAGCCAAAGAAAATACAACACACACTGGAATTGAATACAATAATTGAACAGCTTTAGATGTTCAGTAAATTGACAACTATGCACCACAATTCTGGTACGTCAAACCCCAAACTCCATAAAATTGCAATATTTATCTCCAAAACCGTAACTGTCTAAACATTTACATCAAGTTTCTTCCATAAAACACACATTGAAAGTTTAGAAATGTTGACTGAATCATTTCCTGTGACTCAGTGATTTGCTATTGCATCTGTGCAGAACACCAGGAGAGCTGTTTTTAGCTTGACAATTTTACAATTCAATGGAATGTTAATGGCCTCTTAAATTTCATATAAAACAGCTTCTTATCACATTCTTATTATCAGATATTATCTAGACTGAAAAAAAAAAAATCAAAGGCAGATTATAACCATGGAGAGACGAAGTAAGAAAATTCTACCATGCAACTGATCTCAAATTAAAGATTAACAAGACCGTGTGCCAGTGATTTCCTGTGATTGATCAGATATCTAGAGAATCATTACTCTGTTCCCCTATCATATGTTAGGCAGCACACATGACGAGAAGGGGTGGTATGCTGCTGGAGTTAAAAGTCATGAATCTGCTCCTAGTATTGGCCAAAAGTAGTTTACCATGTCCTGGAATCACCCTTGGAGCAGTTCATAGATGTACAGGCTGTTGCAGCCATCTCTTCAAAGGGTTTACATTATGCTGAAATCTAACCAATCTAAAGTTGATTTGAAATGGGACAAATTCCACATCTGTCCCTAAATCCCCTGGGATATTTCTGTGGATTTACAGTATGGATCCTTTACTTTTTTAACAGGTTTCACATCCCCTACTGACATACCCAGTAATCACAGAAATGAAAAAAATTGGTGCGTGTCAGTATAAAACTCTTATGAAAAGAGTGAAACTGAATACCCACACTGTGCTGGCACATGGACAGAGTAAACAAGCTGGAAAGAGAGAAAGAAAGAGCAAGAGATTCTTTTCCTCACCCTCCCTTTTCAACCCTTCTACTTACTTGACGTTTAAGTTTTAAATATGTTTTAAAAGTAGGTTAAAAAATACCATTGACTTTGTTCCTTTTCTTTTACACTTCTCCATTAACACCTTTATAAAGATCCACAGTTTTTACAATGCATTGTCTGTTTGGTTTAGGAGAAGCTCTTACCATGTGATTGCTTAAAGCAGATAGGATAGAACAAACTGCATGGCTTTTGTTGAGCCTGCATTTTAAAGCAAATATCTTTGAAGCACAGCCTACTGAGAAGAACAGCATTTCACAGGAAACAGAAGAAACTACTGTGCGCTTGAGACAAATGGGATTTTCCCCAGGCAAGAAAGATGTAATAAACATCTCAATACAAAATTAGTTTAGAAATATGAAAGGTTGTGGGTTGATCTTTGCTTTTACAAAGACAAAGGAAGAAAATGTCTACACTGAAAGACCTACAAATTCCTCTAGAGCAGATTTCAGATATAAATAAAAAGATTTAAATGAATGCTCTGATATATGCCTGCAAACCAGCCAATATGACAAGAATGTGTAAGAAACAGCAGAAATGTGGATACCATTCATTCTCTATCATGCCACACTGACAGATTAAAGCAGTGTAACTGCTGTAACACACCACATTCCCAATCCCCCTTTTTTTCTCATGCTCCTCATTTTCCACGTGCACCTCATAATAGCATTTCCCATTCTTCCCCTCCGATTACTGTTCGGCATCACCCCATTTCTGTCCCCATTCCACGATACCAGGTGGGGTCTTTGACTCTGCAGGTCACACCTTCACTGCCCCCAAGTCACAGTGCTCTAGCTCCTTCCCTGCTGGTGGGTCTGTCTGCCCCATGTCCCTTCTCACTGCCAGCCATTTCAGTGTCCACTGAAAGTTTTCATTTACTGGTAATTATAAGTAACAACAACTTAAAGACAAAAAATCCCAGATACTAGTCCCATCCAAAGACCAAGCGTAGTTATGAGTCGGCATGTAGGGGGAAAAGGACCCTGAAATAGCTGTATGAAAGTCATGTGCAAAAGGCTACCAAGCGCCAGCAGTAAGGGTATGTGGCCAAAGGTCTGAGCTGTCTGCGAAGACAGGTGATTCTGAAATGTGGTTTTTCAATCTCTGCTTTCGTAGTGCCAAAATAGAAAGAACTACTCGCCAACAGATGTTCTAAAGTCTAAATGTAGGATCACTGAATCATTAATGCTTGTACCCCTAAAAGGGGGGTCTTAATTGTTGTTGTATTTTGTTATCACTTGAGGAATACAATTTTTAAAAGAACAGAGTACATATTAAGTCTAAATCTCCAAAATTTAAACCCTGTGTTTTCCCAAGGTTCTGTTGCAGAGAGAAGGATCTTCAGTGTTGAAGAAAAGTCTACAGTCACTGGTGAAAGGCACAGGATTTTGCTCTGGTCAACAGTGTTGAAACTATCAGACATTCAAGTCAATTTGTTCACCAAGAACAAGAAATCAGACTTCGGAAATTATGTGACTACTTTTCCTAGTGGGCTCTGAACCACATAAAATTCTCTCTGGCCTTAATTAATTTGTCTGAATTTGGGAGCATGTTCCTATATTTAGCTGTTTGTGTATAACCCTCATGGGACTGAGGCTAAAATTGTTGGTTGATATTTGACCTGCCTTTCCCTATTAGTCACTGCTTCTAAAGACCGTTGTAATTATGGCCCATCTCTTTCTGCTCTAATTTAAATGTCCAGAGGAACAACTGCACCAAATAAAGCAGTGAAGTTTACTCCACATTCTAAATCTGAGTCCCATATGGCTGATACTGAGACAAGGGGAGTTCCTGGAGTTTTCTCCAAATCAGTACTCAGTATCTTGTTGCTGTTTGACGTCTACTTAGCTATTTTTTCATTAGTTGAAGATCTCACTAGAGGTTAAATGATTCATGTGAAAAAAAATTAGTTGCAGAAGATGTGGAATATACCTAATGAAATAAGACAAGACCAGCATCTAGGTCACAAAATTCAGCAAAGTCCAGAAAAATTCAGGCATGTGAAGAGCTAAAAACACAGTTTACCTATCAGTTCCTCATTTGAGAGAGAGGAAAAAAGACATTTACAAAATTAGCAAGGAAAACTCTTTAATTTTAATTGGAAAAATTATTTTAAGTGGCATAAACCCACAGCATGGGTAGAGGAAAACAATAAATGGTTCCCTCAGCTGAAAGTATGAAGTCTGTCTTCCCCTTACTTCTTCTCCTGCTCCTCTCTTTCTATGCCCCAGCTCCTATCTTCCTTCTCCCCTGCTCAAAGCTGCATAATCCATTGCTATGTTTTATGCCTGTAGCATCAGTCTCTTCTATGCCTTGATTTAGACTGAAATTTTGGAAAACTACCCACAACATAAATGGCATAAATGGTCTGCCATTTAAGCTAATTAAATCAGTTTCTGGAGAGAAACAATTCCCAAAGAAATCACAAAGTACACGATGGGAAAAGAAAGGTAGAGGATCTCATAATTTCAGTAGTGGTGAACTGGCATGTCTGCTCATTCTGTCTCATTTGACCATCCCCTAAAATGACACCATTCAAGAGAATATGTCTGTGTCTCTGTCCCACACATTTCTCATCCACAACTGATCTCAGTGATGTTGTAGCTATCCTGGAATTCCACCAGAAGTAGCTTATTTACTCAGGAATCAGATTTCCTTCTACAGCTTCAAAGCACTGCATTCTGTTCTTCTGAGTGCTTTGGCTTTTACTACCCATGTCTCCATAATTCAGCGGAGCTGTTTTTAATGACAAGGATGGGAAACCTTCTGCCTAGGGTTCAGAAGCTCTTTTTCTTGTTTTAGGATAGCAAAAACCACCTGCACTCAGATGCTCTCAAAACATCACCCCTCTGAAGAAGCCTCTGCCCAATATTCATCCTGGCTTCATGGTAGAGCAGACACACAGAATTCTGCAGCTCCTTCTCGGCTCAGAAAGGGTTCTACCCTCAGCTCCATGTTTGCAAAAGAGATCTGGAAAAAATGTCCTTTGTCTGAACATTATTGTTCCTTAGGGGTGGCAGAGCATGCCCCTTCTGCAAGAGAGAATAGACTCCAAGGCCCCCCATGGCACACAGCAGCTCCCAGGGAATCTGTGATAGGCCAATACCCCCCATATGCCTCTAAACCATCCACAGTCCCGGACAGCCACCATGTCAAATGACAATAGTGCAGAATCCCCAAAAGAGTTTCAGTCTTCTGACAATGAATTGAGAACTTTATTACAATAAGAAGATGAGAATTCTCCTTAAGAAGACACTCCCAAAGTATAGTCCACCAAGCCAGGCTAAATGCTCTAAGGCTGGCCTGCTAAAGTCTATTAAAATGCTGTTTTCAACAGTGTCTCTTTTAAAGGTTTGATGAAACAGCTCAGTGGCAGTACCAGAGAAAGAATGAAGCTAACATGAATCCACCCGTCATAAACCTTGGGAAATATTACCTTAAACCACTTTTCCCCCCAAACTCCTACTCGTGGCAGAGTTTTTCATCTCCTTTCTGCCAGGCAAGCCTTTACAGACTGAGCGCTCCAGCATGCATAAACCCTCACTAGGGTTCTCCTTCTCCGCGAGGCTCTGGATCTTCTGAAGAGCAGCAAGTTCCAGAGCTGCACCAATGCTCAGCCTGATGACCAGCCTGCCAACATGGACATCCCTGCCTAGAAGAAATTTCTGCCTTTTCAGTTCTTTTGAGTATCAAACACCACAGAGGTGGAACTCCTTCAAGAGACCTTTTTCTAGGCTTCCAGCATGACTAACCTTAGCATCCACAGCACACCACAGCTCAGTGAAGTTTACATACTTCAGTCAAGGGCAGTGACATATGGTCTATGTCTAGCAATAGTGATGTCAGCTGGTATTGCCCAACATTATCCCTACTTAGTTTTATTGCATCTAGATTGCATGAGTTCATCTTGTGCAACATTTCTGTGGGTAAGGAAGAGAATGATGGATTTTTGACACCTACAAGTCTCCTTTCATTTACATGTGGCCACTTGAAATGAAAGTGGTGGTGTTCCCAGCTGCTGGCTGTGCAGCATGTCTGACTAGAAGATTGTCTTTAAACCAAGAGGAGCTCACACCAGCCAATGTTGCTACAGATGCCTGTCCTGCTCTCTTAACCAGCCTGCTCCCTCATGGAGGGAGTAACCAGGATGTTGTATGCTCAAAACCACACTGTGGTTTACACAGTGCCTGGAGCATTACGGACCTAAGAAACTGCTCTTAATCATGGCTATTCCTTCCATGTACCAAATGAGAAAAATGCCTAAGATCCATTCATTGTGGGTTTAAAATGTAAGAAGTCTTTCTACAAATTTAGATCAGCCTGTAGCTGTGGCACAGGTATCACAGAAACGTCGTGTCTTTCAGCAGCTGGTGCTCAAACTTGAGGGTACATCTCAGAGGTGATATTATTCTAACCTCTGCTCTCAGCCTAGCCTTCACTGATGGTCAAGCCCAAAAGCTACTCCCATAAAGGCTGTATTTCTTTTTACTACATCCCGCTATATATTCTACGCATTTCTTGTATTGCAACCAATATGGGGACTCTTTACATATTTGATTCATCCATTAAATGAAATAATGTGATTATGGAATTACCAATGCTGAGTGAGATGACCGACAGGACATGTAGGGTCTTTCATGTTCACTGTGGGTATTTTTTGAGATGGAGATGCTCTAGGCTGTAGTTTTTGTGCAGCAGCTAGCATCAAATTTGGATGCACTTTTGATGCCTCTCTTGTGGTTTTACCAATTCTACAATACATGTCATTAACATCTTTCAAAAACCTAACTTTGTAAAACTCTCCTGGACGGACATAGGAGATAGGAGAAGGTACCACCTTCTAATGCCTCCTTGATCACTACAAACACTGAAATCTGACCATGGACATACCTTCAGGTATCTCCTGTTCAGAAACAGAACAAAGCAAAGCTGCTCCTGGGGTTAGTATTAGAATTCGTTTTGCTGCTGCTCTAAGAGTTCTCATCATATCCCAGACTTGCTCTCTACTACACTTCCTTGCACATTAGAAATTTTGCCCAAGTAGCCCTAAAATGTGATAAGGAACACACTAGAAAATTACCTATTTGAGAAAGCTTGGGACAAATCACATACTGAGAAGCTAAATCATTGCGTGTGTTTTGAAATGTCAGCAAAGTCTTTTTTTTTCTTTACAGAGTTTTAGTTTCCTATCCTTTTCCTGTCCTTGGCACTTCTGTTTCCACCTTCCTGCCTTTTCCTGTACTCCCCAGGAAGAATGACATTTCTTTGAAGACACAGGAAAAAAAAACTGTCAGCAAGAAGCAAAAACAATGTGAAGTACTGGCCCCATATTCTGTGAATTGTCAATGCTTTCAAAGAATGTCTAATTGTTGAAAACTACCCCATCAGAGATCCTGAACGCCCTTAGAACAGCCTCCTTCCTTAGCACAGCGTAAAAGTCCTGTAAATACTGCTTTGGGAATTTTGCCATGTATGAATGTTTCTTCCCTTACCAGACCCATCATCACAAATCAAAACTACACCTGCTGGTAGCTCCTCATTCCCTCAAAATCCCCTTCAACTTGCACAGAGCATGACACTATAAACTCTACCCATACCTAGCCATATTAATCCCATCATCATACTATTTGTATTTTTCCTCACCTGTCAAATACATACAGTTTCTTCTTTATTTTTTGTTTCCTGTATAATCTTTCATTTATGGCTGAGGAGTTAAACATATGATACAAGACAGCAATAATCTTTATTGTGCTAATACTTTTCATGCAGGAATTTCCTTTGAAGCAAGATGTTGTGATTCAAAATAGTCTGGATAAAGAACTGGCTGGATGGCCGCACGCAAAGAGTTGTGGTCAATGGCTCAATGTCCAGCTGGAGAACAGTAATGAGTGGCGTCTCTCAGGGATCGGGGTTGGGACTGGTCTTGTTCAACATCTTCGTCGCTGACATGGACAGTGGGATTGAGTGCGCCCTCAGCAAGTTTGCCGATGACACCAAGCTGTGTGGTTCGGTTGATACGCTGGAGGGAAGGAATGCCATTCAGAGGGACCTTGACATGCTTGTGAGGTGGGCTGATGCCAACCTCATGAAGTTTAACCATGACAAGTGCAAGGTCCTGCACCTGGGTCGGAGCACTCCCAGGCACAGATACAGGTTGGGCAGAGAAGAGATTCAGAGCAGCCCTGCAGAGAAGGACTTGGCAGTTCTGGTGTCCTCAACATAAAAAGGACATGGAACTGTTGGAACAAGTCCAGAGGAGGGCCACGAGGATGATCAGGGGATTGGAGCACCTCCCGTATGAAGACGGGCTCAGGAAGTTGAGGCTGTTCAGCCTGGAGAAGAGAAGCTGCGTGGAGACCTCATAGCAGCCTTCCAGTATCTGAAGGGGGGCTGTAGGGATGCTGGGGAGGGACTCTTCATTAGGGACTGTAGTGACAGGACAAGGGGTAATGGGTTAAAACTTAAACAGGGGAAGTTTAGATTGGATATAAGGAAGAAATTCTTTCCTGTTAGGGTGGTGAGGCACTGGAATGGGTTGCCCAGGGAGGTTGTGAATGCTCCATCCCTGGCAGTGTTCAAGGCCAGGTTGGACAGAGCCTTGGGTGACATGGTTTAGTGTGAGGTGTCCCCGCCCATGGCAGGGGGGTTGGAACTTGATGGTCTTAAGGTCCTTTCCAACCCTAATTATTCTATGATTCTATACTGAAATGCTTCTGAAATCGCTTTCTATCCCTGATGAGTTCTAACCTTTTCTGCAAGTGTTATGTAGTATATATATATATGTATGTATGATCATGATGGTTTTGAACTGTACTCTGAAACGTAAAAGATTACATGTATTAATTAATCCAATAGTATACAGAAATAAGAAAAACCAGCTGTAAACTACAGTCATGCTAAAGTACCCCATCCTCCTAGTCATGAGTCTTGATGTGCCAAGCCACTCTATTTGCTGATGGTAAACAAGTAAACCTACAATCACATTTAAGCAGGCATGAAGCTTTTCTTTTCAGAATACTCATGTTGCCTGCAGGCTCCTGTACAGATGTTGCAGTAAGTCTGTTGGATATTAAAACTAGTTCAAGTTGTAAAATACTTTTCACTTCCTTTTCTGAGTATCTCTTTGCAAACTTCAGGCCAGAAATAAAACCGGTGCACAGTCAACAAAGGATTAAGACACCTTTTGTACTCTGCATCAAAGGTAAACACAAATATCTGTCCTATTTATTCTAGTATATTTACTATGAGTAATCTACACCATTAGAATATATATATTTTGACTTAACATTTTAAATTATCTTTACCTATCTAAAGCAACATTACTGAGAAACCACATAAACACTTCCCTATACAACTTTTTAAAGGCTTGTTTTTTCCTAGCCATGTAACAATTTCAATAAGCAGCATGATGCTTTTAGCAAAACTCTCAGGTGAATACAGAACTCCTAGCACAGAGATACTAATCTGGATATTAAAATTCATTACACTGCCACAGCCTATAGCTAAAATACAAAATTGTACTATTAATAATTAGGTTTGGAGAAGGGTATAATTTTTCCCATACCAATATAAATTGAAGCAGTAAGAACAAGCTTTTCTGCATACATGTATCCTGTTTCAGAACTAGTTGTGTGGGTTGAAGTTTCTCCTCATAACCCATTAGTTGCAGGTTACTGCTTGCAGAGCCCTGCTAACAAAAGAGACTGTATGAGCCTTCCCACATTCACACTAGTCCAGTCTGCAAGGTTATCAGATGTTTTAATCAAGCCTTCTAGTTGGGCCTGTAGTGGTAAAGTAAGCACACACTTCCATTACAAAACTAACCAGGGTGATACTCGCCAGCAGCAAGATCAGTAAGGAAGAGATGATATTTTAACATCCCAACCAGACCAGGTATTTGCAAAGTCAGCAACTGCCACCACAGCCCAAAGCAACTATGACTCAAACGAAAACGATGCCTGTCGGGATCCAGCACTTAGCCCTGCTGGGCCTCTAAGGCATCCACTCCAGGGTGAACTACTGAGGTCTGAAGGTTATCTGTTTGATAACCTTATACCTACATACTGCCCCAAGGATAGAGACTCCCTTGCCATTAACACACAAATACAAATAAATCAGTATTTGCTTCACTGATGGAAGCCTGGCTCCTGGCTCCAACAGGGGCATGTTGTTATTGTGTCTTAGAAAAAGTAAAACACACACTCACATTCTGTGCTGATCTGAAAAATAAGAGGGCATCAGTGAAAGCTTGAGTATTTTGGTCCATTATTCTGCACTTGCATTATGGTACCTCAATATGAAAGCAATGTCATATGCAAACAGGTAAGAAGTCATTCAGTCCAACCTAAAGGCAAAACTACCATCATCTTTGCTTTACAAGGTTCTCCTAAACTATTTAGTAAATTTTCTTCTCCAGTCAAATGTACAGCCCCTTAGTTTGGTTTGAAACATTAGTAACCCATATGATGTCATTTAAATTCTTTGCTGTGGGTCCACACAAATACAAAATCACTAAAATGTTAACTTCAGAAGGAGAAAAGCTCATTAAGTGACATTTATAAAAAAATAAGTTGCTCTGATATACCAGTTATACATCTTTGTCACTGTTTTTTTTAACATAATGCTTCTTCCCCTAGTTCCATAATAATATGAAACTCCTTACTGTTAATGGCCAATCTTAGGTAGTTCTTAAAGTATTCTAGAGTATACAGAGGTGCTCCGTTGCAATACTTTGAGTTAAAAGAGATACTTCTTATCAAAGCCTGTAGTGATAGGACAAGGCCTGTAGTGACAAGACAAGGGCAACACCTTTCAGCTGAAACTAGGTAGATTTAGAGTGAACATGAGAAAGAAACATTTTACGATGACGGTGGTGAGAGGCTGCCCAAATTGCGGATGCGCCATCCCTGGAAGTGTTCAAGGCCAGGTTGGATGGGGCTTTGAGCAACCTGATCTAGCCGATGGCAGGAGGGTTGGACTAGATGGTCCTTAAAGGTCATTTCCAACTCAAACTGCTCCATGGTTCTGTGATTCCATGATTCTGTGAAAACCGAAACGCTTCCATTGACATAATTCTGGTGGCGTTGTCCAGAACATGAAGGTCTTCTTGCACGGCTCCGCTGAGGAAGAAGACAATTATTTTATCTTATTTTTTTTATTCTAAGTGGCAATCACAATCATGAATGCACTATTGTAACCAAAACTTATTTGATAGTACTGACATAGGCACTGAGTCACAGATGTAGGTCATGCTCTGAATATTTCCCTTGAACTAATGGTCAATGGTACTCAATGAACCTCAGGTCACTCCTTAGCTCAAAACCATCAGCTGGAAAGGTGCACTTAGGATTGCAGAGAGGACTGAAGACTGAATCTGTTCCTTAAGACTGAGGTCCCAGACCCTCATGTTCCTCCAAAATTTAGATGTGCTCGTAAGAAACAAGAAACAGCCATCATTGTACAGCTTAGGTCCACAGTGTCATGGGAATGCACAAAATAGCTAATATAGTCACTCTACACACTATACTTAAATATCTCCAGTTAATAATTGAATGGAATTACAATAGTAAATAAATATGCAGGCTGCTAAGCTTTAACAACTACACGGGTTGAAGGTCAACAATTTTCCAATGCTATTGGAATAGGAAATATATAAAAATAGATTTGGCTTCATGATAAAACAATTCTGTATTTATAAAATTAGCACTGCATTGAAACATCCTTCTTTCCACAACATCATAAATGTAGTTACCATTCCAGTCAGGCATGTGAAAAGGACTTTCTGATGATTCCTCTAAATTCCTCCCTTGTCCTTCCAGTGTTTCGTTTTCTATGTTCTACATTAAGTTGTGGTAAAATGTGTGTATGTGCCACCGTTATTAAAACATGAGATATTAACTGATGGGAGGCTGCTACTCCCCAGAGCACTGTTTTCCTGAGATCAGTTAGCAGGTATCTCACAGATTGCCTTCATCCAAACTAAAAGGATTCTTCAAACTCTTTAAACTTTTCCCACACTGTTAAGGGTGGAAATAAAGACATTTTGCCATTAGACCAATGTAGGCATATCCTCAGGAAAAAAAGGACTTGCCTCAATCTAAAACTCTTTTACTGCCATTATTAATGCTACAACACAGTACTGATTTTCTCCTTTTAATTGTTTATTTGGTGAATTGAAACAATGATTTCCAGTGGTTGAATATATTTTATACTCATGATACAGACATTCATTTTATATTAATGATCATAGACATACAGACTAGTGTCATATAACACAGTAGAGACATAGATTTCTGTTGGAGAAATTCAGTTTCAAACAAATGTCTTTGATTATTGGCACAGAGTTATTTGTTCACTATTTCCTCTTCCTTTTTTCCAAAGCTTTACTTAATTATACTTCAGTAAGGTTTTTAAAAAGTTCACTCTTACTTCGAAAAGTAGCTCCATGGAAAAATAAATTAGCTTCTTATTAGCTCTATTTTATTACATTTCAAATCCAGAACCATAACCTTTTATTCCAGCATATGGGTATCACAGCAAACACTAAACACATTACTGTAGCATAATGAATTACTGTTCAGCATCTGAGCAACAGTAACTGACCCCATGAGTGCTTTTACCAAAATCAGACCCATTATTTTCAACACTGATGAGCATGTACATCAGGTTCTCCTCAGAACCATCACAAAGCATTGTTTTTCCAAAATAGGAATTCCCTGTAAGAGGGCAACCTAGATTCTGTATTTCTACCTGAATTATCAACAAAACCATGTACTAAGCTTCATTTCATGTATTAACTGAAAACCACTGAAGACTGTCTTTAGCACCACTCAAGGCCTAGCAGAAAAATTACGTGGTTGCATCAACGCCTAATATGTCCTGCAAATTCTTTACTGTGGAGACAGCATAAAAATGCATGATGAATCTCATCTGATCCTCCCACCTCAGGCTGCAGTGGAATGGCTCATCCTCATCACACATAGAAATCACTTGATATGAGGCTCTCTGGAGACCCAGCAAGTATGGAAACAAAAGGATGCCAGGCTTAGAGCATCATTCTCTGAAGGAAGAGGGAAAAGTAAGTTTTGCTATGAACAGGTGTTTATTACAGCTAAGTGGCAAGTTTATCTTACAGTATGAGCTATTTTTAGGTATTTTTTTAATTTTATTATCCAGGAAGAAAACTAGTTTAGAAGTGCTGCCAGCACTTCCAGGATTGCACTGAATGAAAACACCATGGAGCAATACAACCTCAAGCACAGCACAGATCCATACAATCCTATCTTACTGTGCGCTCGCCTCTGCCTCTGGCAAAGTCCATGGAGGGAGAATGCTTCTGCTACACTTTGATTTTAGTTTTCTTTGTAAACTGCCCATCTATTAAATTCCAGATTAAATTACAGATTCAGGACAGTGACTAAGGCTGCACAAAATCAAGACAAGAACAAATTTAGTGGGGAGCTCCACCTAGCTGGCAAAATTTCTCTATTTGGCCCAGTTTAATTTCACATACAGTGAGAGAAGCTACTTCACGGGCAAGTTCTTTCCATACAAAAGCTCCCTACAGAAACCACAGAGCCAAATGGGTATCCCTCCAAATGCACTGGCAGGACATCACACTAGTGATGAATGCATTGGAGTCCTGAAACAGAAGTTTCCCTTTTCAGAGGTTCTGTTTAGAGGAGTGTCAGGGAAAACCAATTCTGCTGACACATTCCTCCACCTTTCTTCCCTCTTGATTACATTCAGAATTGGGAAGAAGGAAAAAAACATACTCAAAAAAAAAAAAAATCCTCACAAAAAAGCCCACCAAAACCATAGAGGAGCAAGAAGATCAAAGAAAGAGAAAGTGTTAGACATGGATGCTACATGCACATATCCAAATGCACGTTGCACCTTCGATACTTTGCCTCTGTAGAAAGAACTCAACAACTTCATAGTCCTTTGTGCTTTAGATTTCCAAAAAGAGTGGTAGACTTGCATGTGAAGGATCCACAAAGACAACTTCCACTAAATAAATCCATTTTACAGGTAAGCTCAGAATGCCATAAGGTTAATAAGCATTCTCCTTCCTCAAGAGGCTATCAGAATAAGCTCTATGAAAAGGGACCTGTGTCTTTCACAAGCTCTCTTTTGGATTTGTTTGTTGGTCTGGATTGTAAGGAGCTTTAGCACTATTTTAATTACACCATAATACAGTTATTGACAGAAGTCATTGCTCTCAGGGATGAAGCTGTTCATGAGGCCAGTGGAATTTGAGTGCTAGGACAGAAACCTGAAGTCAGCTGAATCCTGTATTACAGCAGGTCAAGACAAAACGTAAAGGAACTTTTCCCCAAGTCATAGAACTATTGTGTCTGCCACATAACCTACCATTTCAGTCCATTTTGGCTTCTGGAAATGTCACACACTGAACATGAACAATTTTTAACTGCTTGAAGAGGGATCCTGGGACGTAAAGACCAGCATGTCTGACCTCTCTACCAACCAAACCTGTAAAAGCTACTAAATGAAGAGAACTGGCTAATTTCTTAGGAGAAGAGAGGAACGGTTCCTTTGTTTTAATAATGAAGACTTGGTGACTCATTGAGTGATTTGAGCAGAACACCAGTTTTTCTCACCAGTTCGTAACTTCCTTCGCACTGCAAGAAGGCAGGCTTATATGGATCCCACTGGTTCAGCATAATTAAATTTGGTCAAATATATGCTAAACAGTTTCTTGAAAGAACTCTAGTCAATGCATGAATAAACGTGCAGAGCAAGCTATTGTCAGAGTCTATAAATTGTTAGCTTCCATGAAGAGAACAGGTTTGAAGGGGGTTATTTTATATACATAAAGAGTCTAAATAAGTTGTTTCAAATTCTGGAGCCTACCCGCCTAACCACCCTCCAACCCCCCCAGCATTAGTGGACACAAGGACCACAAAACCATGAAGACAACTCTCATAGACTTAAATTTGCTCTTTCTTCCACTGGCACACATTTCTTCTGGGCCTTCAAACTAAAAAGTTAAAAGTCACTCATCTAACTGTAAAATGAGCACTTGCAGCCCTCAGCAAAGACCGAACTAGAGGAGATAAAAGAGGCACTATGAGCACAGCAAAAATAAATCCAGTCCAGTAACCCAAAGAATTACTCAAACCAGCACCCATATACAAGATTATTTTATTATTATTATTACAGAGTTAAGTATCACTTTTCACTGCTCATTAATTGTAAAAAGCAGAACACTTGCATGGAGCACCTTTGTTTCTTGTATGGACTATTCCCCTAGTTATCTAATCACTGTGCTTTTTTTTGAGGATGGGAATTGGAGCAGCAATACTCAGAACTTTGTCATAGGCAGAAGTTTTAACCACAGAATTTCTATTATTGCCTTCAGTCTGATTCAGGAAACATTTTCCACAGGACAACTTCTTGGTATTTCCTAAGAGATGCTGAGAAGACTGGCACTAGAAAACATGTATTTCGGTATTACCACACCTACTTCGTACAGGGTTTTATTTAAAAAAGCATAAAAAAAGACAAACAAAAAATCCCAAACAAACATTGGAAGAAGCAGTTTTCTTTCACTTCCAGTCTGATTCAGTCTTGAAGAGATAATAACCAGCAACTGTATACATTTCTTATTATTAGACTGTGGCGCAGCAAACACATCTGACAAACTGCACATACAGGTATTCACTGCCCTGGTAGTTACGGTTTTCTCCAAGTCCATAAACTTAACAAATTCAGAAAGTTCAGAAAAAAACTTTTTCATTCCTGTCTTGCTTTTTAAAGTCTTCAGGGATGAAAATAAGTACTCTCCACCCCAGGACTCATTCTCACAGCTGTTATGATTAGCTGCAATTCCACAGACAGAAGTGGCTCCTGTAAAGCGTGCAGGACAACTCGTAAGGGAGCTTTGGCCGCAGTATCACCAAAACACAGACAATAGCCAACTCTTGATCTTCACTACCTTGAATTTGGACAGCACCATCTCCCATGTCTCTAAATGTGTTGAAGAAATTGGTGCTTGGCTGAAAAACCTCTCACTAAGAAACTCGGTGAGGGGGGGGAAGGCTTTGCAGTGAGGAATGAGAGACTGAAAAACAATCTTTGACATTACTAAAACATTCTTGGACTACGTGCCCTCGGATCACCCCACGGATCATCTTCCACAGCCTATTGAAAGCCTATACACATTTCTATATTATAACCACCCATCAAATTAGCATGTGGCAGGCAACAGAGTAGGCCATGGTCTTCTATATGATTTTACACCAAATTTCAATTATTTCCATCTTTTTTATGTTCAGGAACAAAGCCTTCCTTCCTTTCCTCAATTGTTACATGCACACACCACGTCCTGTCAACAAGATGCCTCATCTGCTAAAAGCCACACTGCAAATCACCACAGTGACTACTGTCAGGGCTGAGAATGTAAGGCACACTCCCCATGTCAGGCCATCATATTATTGACTCTGTGGTCCCTGACCGTGACCCACGTGGACTACTTCAGGAGAAGCACAGCACCATCCCCCTTTAGGTGCAGGCATTTTAGGGTCTTTGTGAATCAGAAAAAGCATCACCACCTTGGTGTTTAGTAATCCTTGGTGGACCTCTGTCCCCCTAATTTGTCAATCACTGCTTTAACCTGTTTATTCAAACTACCTGCAGGAACAAATGTCACAATGTAATTATTTGCTTGCATTTTTTTTTCCTTTAAAAGTACCTCTTTTTGCTTGTTTTTAAACTTGCATCCTGAAGACCTCATTTTCCTTTACTGTTTAATACCAAAGAAAGGCATTATTTGCTCCATGCCTTCCTGTCCACCACTTACCCATCTGCATAAAGCCATCATATTCAACCCCTCTCCCCTAAAATCTATTATTTAAGGTGAAAAACTTTTCAGCCCTTGTATGAAAACCATTATAATGATCCTTGTTCCTTTACTTGAGTTTCTTCCAAATTCTACTCTATCTTCCTTTTGATAAGGTGACCCAAAATCCATGCAGTTTTCAAGAAATGCATGGATTCATATAACAGCCTGGTAAGTCTTGGAGTGTTTTTTTTGTTTGGTTTTTCTTTTTGCTCTTTCTACCACTTCCTAACGTTGTTCTGCTTGCTTTTTTTGACCTCCATTGGGTATCAAGCTCACATTTCCACAGAACTATTCACAATGAGTCCAGGATCCTTCCCGAGTGATAACAGGTAATTTAGAACACATCACTGTGTATGTATAATGAGTTGTTTTTCTTCATGTGCGCTATTCTGCACTTATCAATTCTGAATTTCATCTGCCATTTTCTCACTCAGGCAGAATTGCAACATTTTCTGCAGTGCTTTACAGCCAGCTTGAGTTTTGATTTCTCCGAAAGCTTTGTCATACCCTCCATTCTCCTCAGACTGCTTTTAAACATGAAAATACAGAGACAGCTGCACAGTGTCAGATCAGTGATCCCCCTAACCAAGCATTCTGTGCAACAGTGACAAAAAAAGAGATACTTAGGCAGCAGCACCGGGACACATCCCTGGAAGAGTCTTCACTCTCAGCCATTCCCGAGTTTCCACGCTATGTCTTTACAGCTACTCTCTATGGCTTGCTTTTCCATGCGGCTGTCTCCTTGGACCCAGGCAAGTTTCTAGTATTTGTCATGTCCCCAGGCGAGGAATTTCGGAGCTTAGCGACACACTGTGCAAAGAACCACCTCCTCTTGTTCTGAACCTGACACCCACCAGCTTCCTTTGGCACTGCAGACACTCGGTCTCTAGTCACCCTCTAATGACACCCATGATTCCGTGGACTTCTGTTGTTGAAGACTGAGCCATTTGTTAGCTATTTCAGAACAGATTTACAGTTTCTTTAGGCTCAGGCCCAAAATATAACTATCGAGCAAAAGGACTACAACAGCCAGATGGGCCATCAACGTTGCCCAATACTTTTCCTGGAAAAAAATTACAGTGGGTATTTTCTCCCTGCTATTTGACCACCTTACTCCCATTCAAATGCAAGCTGCAACAGATCAGTGAGGTTCTTGTCCCAAGAACAGTTGCAACACTCCTGCAACAGTTCATAAATTTTACTGTTGCATTTCAACAATCAATAACATGTCTGTAAATTGAAAAAAAAAATACATTAAGAATAGATGTGCAGAGGAAGGAGGGAAGGAAAAAAAAAAAAGAAGCAGCTAAAGTTTTAGAAGCTTTAGAAACATTCTTCTGTGTTGCTTTTCCTCTTGGCTTTCTATTGTCTCCTCTTTGATTGGGATTTTTCCTCATCCAGAAAACAAGCCTAAGCAGCATTTCTACTGCTGGCCAGCAGAGTGAAAGTTCTGAGGACAGAAGTCATGAGGCAGTCCTGTGCAAAAACTGCACAGGAGTAGTGAACAAAATCTACACCAGTTTTTCTGTACTTTTACATAATTATATTTGGGCCTTTTAAAAAGAAATGAGATCATCCCTGTTGATACCTTGGGGTTTCCTTCCCCCACCCCCCCCCCCCAAACTTGGTCATTGTGGAAAATTGAGATGAAGCAAGTGAATTTTACACTTAATTCTGAGGACAGGGAGGTTTATAGTCATTCTGATGTGTTCCAGGAACGAATCCCTCAGTTGTGGGCTAGCTGCAGAAGCAGTTTGTCTCTCCCATTCATTCCCCATTTTGCCAACAATGCCATTGTTCCAGTGGAATGCAGCTGTCATGAGCAGCAGTGACTGCAGAAGGTGTTCCCTCAGGCGGCTTGGGCCTTTGCCATCAAGCATTGTAAAGTCTAAGACCAAAACCAAAACCTTGAACTCGTCTTGGTACTCAGCAGGGTTACAGTGCAATGAGCAGAGCTTCAGGGTGCTATGCTTTCAGCAGCCTGTATTACGGAGGAGATGAATTGCTCCATTTTGCGTCAGCTTTGCAAATCTATACCATATGACTGGCTACTAAAAGTCAGTAGCCAACTAGAGCACAAGGATTTGCAGCTTCTAAAGTTATTGTGAAATTAAGAGGGGAGGGAGTGGTTCAGTATTTATACAGGCGAGAGGCACAATCTGAATTCAGGAAACTGTTTAAATATAAATAAATCTGTACAATTATGCATCCATGACTCTACTGAATCCCACACACTGTTCAGCCAAGAATTTATTTTAGCTTAATGCTTAACTCCTTCTTCAGTTTTAAGAAACAATTAGGACAGTTTTCAAGAAGAAAACATTCACTGCTCATGTAAAGATGTGAGCTTGCGTGTATGCTTTCACATTTGCTATTATTATACCAGGATGCACAAACTGATTTTTCTACAAGGGCAATTCAAACCTCGCTTGGAAGCAGAGGTTAACAATGTTTTGTCTACATTGACGAATTTTGCAAAAACAATCTCTAAATCAGTATTTCTTAAAATTGCAGCACTTCAGTGTGACATTTTCATGCTTTCCTCTGATTTGTAAACTCTCCCAATGCACTTACTCCAGCCTCTATGACCTGTACAAGATCTTCTCCAATATTACCAAGACATCTTACCTTTCATTCCTCCCATTTTATCAGTCCAAGTTCTAGCAACAATTGCAAATCGTTTACCTTGTTCAACCACCCTTCTCCTGCCCATCTCCACCAAGAACTGGCCCAATGTCCAGATGATCACAGCCAAGAACAATCACCTAAGCCTCTATCACCCATATTTTTAGCTTTTCCCCATCATTGACCAAGGAGATTCAAATGAAATTAAA
Source organism: Pezoporus occidentalis (assembly GCF_034315485.1). Classification (NCBI taxonomy): domain Eukaryota; kingdom Metazoa; phylum Chordata; class Aves; order Psittaciformes; family Psittacidae; genus Pezoporus; species Pezoporus occidentalis. The sequence continues at coordinate 903,039 of NW_026914191.1, forward strand.
GCACTCTGCAGATGGCTGTACTGGTTATTTCTATCTTTCATTACTTTTGTAGCACTTCTGCCACAACTAAAGCACAAGCAGTGCTAATTAAGCACATCATGCACTTTTTTAGTATCGAAGTAATTGAAAGAAAGCAATAAGCTCATCCAAGTACATTTCTGTAATGAAATTTCTGAGAAAGCATGCAATATCTTATCACTTTGACCCAAGGAATTACAAGGGCTAGCATGATAATAACCAGCGTCCCTCCCACAAAGACCACATTGCCACTCTTCACATACTTACAAATACCTCCAGTCACCTTGGGGAATGGGAAATGGAAGGCAGTCACCAGTCCTCCATGACTACTTGGCCACTCTTAAGGCTCTAGAGGCCTTAGGAACATTAAAGACAGACTCTTTTCCTCAAAGAAATAAGAGAGATCCTGTCTCAAACTTGCATCTCCTTCCCAGTGCAAAAGTCTTGGCTTTGCCATGGAACACTGAGCAAGCTGCAGACCAATTAAGCATGAAAGAGAAGTTCTACTTACTAGTAGAAGACACCATCATAAGGAAAGGCATGCACAAATCTCATCATACATAAGTAGCTCTGTCTCAGTTACATGCCAGATCCCACAGCAAAACTACTTTCTAGTTTCTATTCATGACTTAAGTTAGTTCTGAATGACAAAGTCAATAGCAGAAGAGCGCATAATGAAAACCAAATGTCAAAAAATGTTTAGAAAAAGGCTGAAAGCAGCACAAGAAAAAGCCACATGCTTTAGACATTAACAGGTTTCATTAGCACTTCTTCCACAAGACAACCAGCTTGGGGGAAAACAAGTAAATACAAGCTTTATTAAAACCCTAGAAAGCTAGCAAATCAGTCCTTATTTTTAATACAAAACCAAACAAAACTAGTCAACTAGGGAAGTGTGAAACAGAAACTCCAGAACTGGCCTATTGTGGAAGGAGGGACACCCAAACCAGAGACTGGAAACTCTACAGTATAAGGCAGAAGAGATATTACAGTGAAAAGAACAGAAGGCAGAGAAACCAAGAAGGACATTTTTAAGTGTGACCACAGACATAAGCTGAAGGTTGACATTAACAAACCACATTATCTTGTGCTCTTCTGCTTACGATGTCCCACTCAAACCATGAAGTTAGCCTGTTTTTGCTTCTTATGAGAAGAAAAAGAAGGCAACAAAGAAAACAACCTAAAGCTTTTTTTCAGACCATGGAAACCCTGCACACAGCATCGTTACAATCATATTCAAGAACTGTACCAAGCCACACTTTTTACTTTTTGTCCTGGGTTCAGCAGTAGCAGTCATTTTTCCCCTTCTTGGTAGCTGGTGCAGTGCAGTGTTTTGACTTTCAGCTTGGGAACAGAGCTGATAGTGATGTTTAGGTTTGGCCAAGGACTTTGTGAGCCTCATGCTCTGCCAGGGAGGAGGGGAAGCCAGGAGGAAGTAGAGACAGGACACCTGACCCAAACTGACCAAAGAGGTATTCCATACCACAGCACGTCATGCCCAGGATGTAACTGGGAGTTAGCCGGGAGGGCTGGGAGACTGCAGGGTTGGAGGAGGTATCGGTCAGAGCTTGGTCGGGCTGGGGGGGGGCGAGTTATCGGTCGGCTGGTGGTGAGATGATGTATTCTCTTCCCTTGTTATTTCCTTTATCATTATTATCATTGGTGGTAGCAGTAGTGATTTGTGTTATACCTTAGTTACTAAACTGTTCTTATCTCAACCCGTGGGAGTTGCATTCTTTTCGATTCTCCTCTCCGTCCCTCCGAGAGCAGGGGGAGGGCAAGAAACGGGGGGGAAGTGAGCGAACGAATTACCTGACTGGGTTTAAACCACGACAGTTCTTTTTTGGCGCCCAACGTGGGGCACGAAGGGTTGAGATAACGACAGATCTGACCAGATTGATAGTCACTCGTCACAATGCTGATTTATTGGGTCTCAGAGTTGTTTTGCTTGATCTCACAGCTTCAGAATGTTGTAACTTACGTAGAGCCGGTATTTGCTGTGATAGTGTTTATCAAGTATGGGGCCTGGGCTAAGGTTCTTGTCTCACTGTGCTTTATGGCAATGGCTTGTAATACGGGCGGGCTCCAGCAGCAGGGCAGGACGGACGTGGCCGTGGACTTGTACCTGGCCGTCCGGCTGCTCTTCACCGTCCTGGCCCTCACCCTACTCTCCATCTTCGTGAGGCTGCGGGGAGCCGAGGGGGAGCGGCCCCGGGAGCCGGCGGCAGCCGAACCGGCCCGGGAGAGCGGCCCCGGGGACCAAGCGGCGGCGGGAGCGGGGCCGGAGGCCGCGAGGGGACGGCTGCGGGTGGAGGAGGTCGGGGCGGTCGAGGAGCAGAAGGAGGCGGCTGCCGAGCAGCGGGAGAAGGCGGCGGAGGAGCCGAGCCCCGCGGAGGAGCCGAGCCCCGCGGCCGAGCCGAGCCCCGCGGCCGAGCCGAGCCCCGCGACGGCCGAGAGCATTCCCCGGCAGCCGCCCGCCGAGCCCCAGGAGGATGCAGGAGACCACGCAGCATTTCCCAGCAAGGCAGAGGAGGAAGAGCTGGACTCAGGAAAAGAGAAGCTGGCGGTGGGAGAGCCGGCAAGCACAGCAGCTACACCAGCCCCAGTGACAAGTACAGCAGCATCAACTGAGAGTTCTGAAGGTTTTGAATGGCCTTTGGGTGTCCTTGGGACCTGCCTGCTGATTGTGATGGGGATCAGCATGTTGGCACACACACAGACTGTGTTCTACCCACAACCATTTTGTCTGATCTCAAAAGTTAAGCAGAGTCAGGTTTGGGTCTTGTCTGGGGTTAGACGACGATATGGGGGGACCAAGAGATTTTCCCCAAGGCTGGACAGTCATGAGTGGCAGGGTGTGTGGGACAGTATGGGCAAGTATCTAGTCCACTGGGCCCCTCCAGTGCTTTGGAAGCGTCGGAGATGGAAGGCAGCTGTATGGAGTCCCCAGCAACAAGCTGCAGAAACTGCTGCAGGGGACAGTGAATTATTTTGAGCCTGGTGGGCCCAATGCACTTCAGGCCATCAGAGCAGAGATGCAACACAGAGATGGACTCATGATCAAGGGGTGGACCTAGCAATGGACACTATTGCCCAGGTTATTCACGAGTGTGAACACTGCACACAGTCTCTCCTGCTCTGGAAGACTGGTACAAGAGATGGAGCCTGACATCATGGACCAGATGGACTCAGCAGCTTTATAGGGATATAGCTTTATAGTCCATGCACTTAGATAAGAGTGGAGTGATGGGTGTATTGAAAATGTGGGATCTGAGCATGACGTGAATGGTATGGAATAAGGGGTGGATAATGTCCTGGGTTCAGCAGTAGCAGTCATTTTTCCCCTTCTTGGTAGCTGGTGCAGTGCAGTGTTTTGACTTTCAGCTTGGGAACAGAGCTGATAGTGATGTTTAGGTTTGGCCAAGGACTTTGTGAGCCTCATGCTCTGCCAGGGAGGAGGGGAAGCCAGGAGGAAGTAGAGACAGGACACCTGACCCAAACTGACCAAAGAGGTATTCCATACCACAGCACGTCATGCCCAGGATGTAACTGGGAGTTAGCCGGGAGGGCTGGGAGACTGCAGGGTTGGAGGCGGTATCGGTCAGAGCTTGGTCGGGCTGGGGGGGGGCGAGTTATCGGTCGGCTGGTGGTGAGATGATGTATTCTCTTCCCTTGTTATTTCCTTTATCATTATTATCATTGGTGGTAGCAGTAGTGATTTGTGTTATACCTTAGTTACTAAACTGTTCTTATCTCAACCCGTGGGAGTTGCATTCTTTTCGATTCTCCTCTCCGTCCCTCCGAGAGCAGGGGGAGGGCAAGAAACGGGGGGGAAGTGAGCGAACGAATTACCTGACTGGGTTTAAACCACGACACTTTTTTAAAACCAGATTTTAATATAATCATGTGCATTGTTATATTCCATCCAAAAATGTTTTTCTAACTTAATTTTCTTCACTTCAACAAATTAAACATTACTGGAAAAGCAGCAACGTGAATTTGCTCAAGATAAATGTTAGCAAAGCTGCTCCTAGACAACATCACAGAACTAACAGAATGGGGTTTTTGCTCTTATTCAGAAAAGACATGCTGAATTCTGTAAAACAGACTGGCATGATTTCACTGACGAAAGTCTCCCACTCTACCTGAAGTTAGAGAGAAAACTTTAAAAAAAAGATATTCCAAAGAAGGCATGTTTTGTGAAGTACTGAATGTACAATATTGTCACATTAATATCAGATTTTCTTGTGATCCAAGTGTTATTTTTACCATTTGCAATGACAGAAACACCATCAATTAGCTTGATCACAGACAGCACCACTGCAGAGGACGTTCTGATCACAGACAGCACCACTGCAGAGGACGTTTATTCCCAGCACTGAGAATTGAGAGAATTAAGCCTGGGGAGACAACTATAAAGGAGAGTAGGTTTTTTGCTTCATTACTGTACTCTCAAAGCCATTATGGCTTTGTGCCATATTCATTTTCTCTGCTTTAACTTGCCTTCTATTCAAACAAGTAATCACTACACCGGTAGAATTACTACCCATGCATGTGAACTAGAGAAGTCTTTTTTTGTTTTAGGTTGGGACCCACCAAGATGACCCCTACTTCCCACTTTTTCCATCCTCCTTAATTCAAAGCCTTGGGATCCAGCACTGAGAAGTGACACAGTGTTAAAGTCAGCTTTCCTCAGCCCACTCTTGAGTGTCTCTTTTCCAAGGAAGAGAATTCACTGCATAGCTAAGTGCTTTTGCTATCAAAAACCTTTAAATGGCCAACAAGTAAAGCACTTGATCCCTGCAGGAGCACTTTAGGCATTAAATGACAAAAAGCTTGACAAAATGCTTAACAAAAAGCTCAAGATCAGTTTAATGGAAGCTTGTTAACAATTTTTTGGTCAAATACATCTGAAGATCTCAATCTGCCCACCAGTGACACTGTACAATAGCTTTCCCAAAGTTGTCTTTGAAATATCACAGGGTGAAAATACGAAGTCAACTTCCCCTGAAAGACAGTGCTGTGACTCAACTCCACAACTTTGAGAAAGACAAGTTAGACTGAGAGCTTGTTCGTAAGTAAATCCTTTCATCCTTTTCACCTGCTTCTGAGCAGCTACAAATGGCTTGGAATTCGTATTTTGTGAATGACTAGGTAAAGGCAAAGATACCAGCCATCCCACTGATAATGCTGCAGGTAATCTATCCTACTGCAACAGTGAAAAACATCAGAGGAAATCTGTCACAAGTAAGCAGGCTGCTCCTAGTTAAAGCTCACCTGTGCAGCCATTGTGCTTTCTAGGAAAAACTCTTTAGCAAACTACAAACCTTACAGATAAAGCAACTGCAGAACCACTAAGTTTCTCTCAAAGAATGAAGTTACTGAGGAAGCAAGCCATCTTCCTTGAGAACTGAAGCTGGCATTACCATCAAATCTGAACTCCCTAGAAAGCTGACAGTCTGTACGATGTTCCAGGAGACCACATACATCAGAGAAAGGTACACCTCCAAAAACCCTCAAGATTCTGAAATGCTCCAAGACCTCTGAGAAATTACTATGTCCAATATGCCCTAGAAAGACGACGAAACATTAGGATTGACAAGTATCATGATTCAGCCCACCGTTAGTTGTAAAATTTTCACTTTATCTGATGACAGAAATGAACTTGTCTACTCTACCAGGGCTAAACACTTATAACTCCCCAAATGCACAGAACTCAGTGGAAACCTTGAATCACTGAATTGGTTAATTCTCTTAATGGGAGAAGATTTGTTTGGTTTAATTCCTTTGACATAAAGCACAAGATGAGTGTAGCACCAAATAATTTATATCCTATAATTTAAGCAAACCAATCAAGTTTTAGATGTTGACCTACGAAATTAAGCACAAAAATACCACACTAAAGTGGCTGGGTTTCCCAGAAGCCCAAGCACCAGAAGATATACATTAATTATGGTTACATTAGTTATTGCTATTTACAATTATTACTTTGTTACTCCTTTGCAAAGACTTTCTGGAAGAAAAACACACATTGGTGCAAGCAAGTAAGAGGCATGAGATGACCAGTAACTGTGTGATCCCCTAACCAGAAAGTTTAAAACTAAACCTAGGTAATAATTTAGTTATAATATCATTTAGCAAAAGTTTAAGTACTAGAATTAGATTTATTTCTCTAGAATTGTTTCTCAACAGGTTGTTCAGCCAGTCAAGCAGGCCTATCTTTGAAATTAGTCCTATAAATTTAGGATACAAGGGAGATGCCCAAACACCAGAGGCAAACACGCTTCCCCCCTTTCATCAAAAGGGGTTACTCAGTCATCTAACACTGCTGCGAACAGACCCATAGCTACTGACACCTAGACTGGTCCAAGCATTTGTCTACCCACTTAAACCCCAGGGATACCATGTAATCACAAGAAAGTTGTCCCGTGCCTAAAGCAACAGGCAGGTATCTTAGCGATGCGTCCCATTGCTAACCAAGCCCAAACGTCTGCCAGTATCAGCGGAGCAATAATAAGAACCTTCCTTAGTGTACTTCAGGCAAAATTAGTGCAGTGTGGGGGCGGTAGCTCTGGCAGAGGAAAAGGCAGCAAGCCACTGGGGGAAGACTTGCATCTTCAGCCAGCACAGCTGCTTGCAAAATGAACTATCTTGCTACACCCCTTGCCCTGAGGGGCCTAACACACACTGATGACACTGAAACCAGCCATCACAGCCACTTTTCTTTTACAGCAGACTGGTTGGTACAGCACCTGCCCAAGCTGTGAGAGAGTGACATTTGCTCCCCTCTTCAACCTAAAGGGATCCAAAAGAGCATTGCCTACTTCCCAGGAGATGTTTGCAGCTCAGCCAAGCCCATGAGACACCCGCTGTGCAGCAGGGAATACATTACCTGTATTTCTAACAAGAAAATATAAAGTACATATGCATTCCCTGAAATTCTATCTGGGATCTCTATCTCAGACTAGACGGACAGGAGCAAGATCACTGATGTTACCATTTCTGCTGCACAATCCATCTCTACTCCACACAGACTCATAACCAACTGTAGAGCAACTACTGCATCACTAACTCACAATCGACACGAAAACAAACAATAACCCAAAACACATGGCTGCAAACTGCCAGAGTCAGGCCTTGCTACACAACCAGGCGAGAGTGAGAGAAGACCACACCACCTGCTGCTGGAACGCACTTCACCCTCCCAGGAGGAGAGGTGCCCTTTGGCGTTCAGCTCCCCTGCTCAGAGAAGCCGAGGCGCGGGCACCGGGAAGGGGCTGACCCTTTTCATCCCTAACCGACAAGAACCCCACGCACTCGGCGGGCACACCCTTCGACGGCGCCTCGCCTATCGCCCCGGCCTGACCCAGAACCCTGTTACAAGTGCGCAATTACGACGTACACAACGAGCCGTGC